>NC_024311.1:14504273-14523138 GCF_000523025.1 Cynoglossus semilaevis | reverse complement strand
ACTATGTCATGGCTCGGTATCCTTCAATGCTGATTTAGATCGAAATGGAGACAAGATGATGGACAGCCTTTGCACAACTCCAAAGATTGAGGCAGAGGACTTTTCAACAAGTGACAACTGCTCGGATGGGCCCTCAACACCGTGCACACCTTCAATAAGCTCTGATATAACACAGATGTCACCAGATAGCAAACTGCGCTCTTTGGACAGAAATGCAAACAATGGTGGCGGTATCACAGGTGGAGGAGGTGGTCCAGGGTCCCTGAAGAAAGGTCGTGTGTTTTGTAATGCCTGCGAGAAAACATTTTACGACAAAGGCACGCTGAAAATCCACTATAATGCAGTGCACCTGAAGATAAAGCACAAGTGTACAATCGAGGGCTGCAACATGGTGTTCAGCTCACTCCGGAGTCGCAATCGCCACAGTGCCAACCCAAACCCGCGGCTTCACATGCCCATGAACCGAAACAATCGGGACAAGGATTTGCGAGGCAGTCTATCTGCTGATGAAAACTCTCAAGGAGAAAAGAGGTCTGAGTACGGCAGTCCGATCCCTGTGTGCTCCCCAGAAAGTCATAAATCAGTGTCCAGCTACATGGTGAGTCATGTTGATACCAGCTCAAAGATCCACAGCAGCTCATTTTCCAGCATTGGCCAAAGTGGCATACTCTTTCCAAATTTAAAAACAGTCCAGCCGGTTCTACCTTTTTACCGCAGCTTGGTCACTCCTGCAGAGCTTGCCAACACCCCAGGAACTTTACCTTCTCTTCCTCTGCTCTCCTCTTCTGTACCAGTCAAACCGCTCACAGGCCCAGAACCTTGCATTACAGACCCAATACCAAAGAAAAAGTCACGAAAGTCAAGCATGCCAATTAAAATAGAAAAGGAAGCAGTGGAACGAATTGAGCAGATGGATAAGGGAAGCAGCTCTGAGGATGATGCTCCACTACACGGCATGGATCAAGATGATTGCGACAGCCCGCAAGCTGAGATACATATGTACAACAGAGTGAACGGGGAGGAGAACAACATACGGGAGTCTTACAGTGTTGAGAAGAAGGAGAAAGGCAGCCCAGAGCATCCGCTCGAGCAACCCTTTGAGTGTGAATTCACAGAGAAAAAGGACAAAGACAATGAACCGAGGCGGTCCGAAAATAACATAATCAGTCCTTCCTCCTCACCTTTCAAAGCCAGACTGGTAGAGAACCACTGTGACAACACCCTATCCTGTCAGGAACCTAACGGCGGTGAAGATAGGCCAGAGAGAGAGCATGCAAACTCACTACGTTCAGCAGACAAACTCAAGTGGGATGAGCACGGACAAGGGTTGACAAATGGAAGCTCCTTCCAGCTCTTCGACCAGGAAGAGGAAAGATCGAACGGGGGTGTCGAGGACCACAGTGACTCAGGGCTGTCTCACCTGGAAAATGATGCTGATCTGCCACACCACTGTGAAATCTGCAGTAAAACCTTTAAAGACCCCTACAGTGTGAAGATGCACTACCAAAATGTCCACCTTAAGGACATGCACTTGTGCACTGTGGATGGATGCAATGCGGCCTTCCCTTCCCGTAGGAGTCGAGACAGGTGAGACACGGATACTCTTTTGAATGTTTTTGCTAAAAACAAATAACGACTATTACGACTTCTCTTAGCGGTTACTCTGGTCATTGAATTAACTTTGCAAATGGTCTCTTAGCTGTTACTCTGGTCATTGAATTAACTTTGGCAAATTGTGTTTTTTTGTTTGTTTGTTTTTCAGACACAGTGCAAATCTGAACCTGCACAACAAGCTACTGACCAAAGAATCTTTCAGTCCTGCCGGCTCGTTCTATCTACCCTCAACCCATTATAGAGAGTCTGTTGGCCTGGATCTCAACCAGGACCACCGTGAAAGGGACCCAGCTCATCGAGACCCAACCAGCCACAACTCCGTCATCTTTCGCGGACACAACCGTATGGGTTTGGTCTTCCCCATGAGCAAGGTGTCCACTGCACTAGACGATGCTGAGTCACTGTCCATGGGAGAGAACGCAGGATCCAGAGAAGGTGTCGGAGGTGGTGAAGATGGAGCAGTCTTGGACCTCAGCACCTCCTCCTCTGCCCCGCCTCATTTCAGCAACAGTGTACGATCTTCCTGGGATTCAGACGGTGCGGGCAGTGAGGAAGGGGAAGGAGTTGAAGAGTGTGAAGAAATGATTTCCATGGAGGACAGTGAGGAAAGCTGTGATGGGATCAGTAGCATGCCAAGACTAGGGGGCGAGGAGTTGCCACACGGAGAGAGAGGAGAGAGGACTCTTAGTGTTGTTGGAGGAGGACAAGGTGGGTTTCATGGCGGTGGGGCCGGTTCTCCAATAACCTGCCATATCTGCCAAAAGGTCTACAGCAACAAAGGCACGTTCAGAGCCCATTACAAGACTGTGCATCTACGACTGCTTCACAAGTGTAAAGTCCCGGGCTGTGATACTTCCTTTTCCTCTGTGAGAAGCAGAAACAGGCACAGCCAGAACCCAAACCTCCACAGGAACCTGGCGGTCAGTTCAGGTGCCAACACGGACCAAGAGTAGTTGAGATAATGTCAATGTAGATTTTTTTTTTTTTTTTTTTGTCTGATTGTTGTCGATGTAATGTCTTTTGGGCATCTGAGAATGCTCATTTGTTAGCACTTTTTCATGCTGTAGTATAGTCCATTCTGTTTTCAAGTATTGTAAAACATTGACAAGAAAACAAAGAAAGTACAATCAAGGTAATAATTTCATTTAAAGGAAAGGCAATCACACTTCAGGCCTCCCTTTGGAACAATCAGCTCCTCATAGGGAACAAAAGACAATCAAAATACATGCATTTGTTGTTGTTCACGCGTTAGCTGCCGTATCATCCTGTGCAGAATGAGTATGGTTAGTCAAATAACTGATGGCTAACAAGAAAACCCAACTTTTCAGTTCACATTTTGAACCTGTCCAATGCAGTTCTACAGTATCCTGACATTTGCACCTGACATTCCATTAATTTAGTCTTAAAAATAAGCCCTGGTTAAAACAATCAATGTTGTGTTGTGATCTTGACCAATAAGTTATTGTATGTCGTTTACCTGAGCTGTGTTTCCTCCTCTGTTTGATGCAAACTGCTAATGTTTACAAAATACTTTCTCAGATTACAGGTGTGTAAAGAAACCTCTTCGAATTGTGTAAATGGGTTATGCAGTATTAATATGGGTCGCCTACTTTGTGATGTCATCAACAGCAGTATTCAGTCCGGGGACCTGTGAAAAAATAAAATACAAACCACTTACACAAGAAAGCTAAAAGAACAACTGACTGATCAGTGTGAAGGAAGTGACAGGGGTTTCAGATTTGGGGTTGAACATGTTCTAGTGGGACCAGTTCAGACAGTACCAGGGACTTTAAGAACAGGGGAATATACAGTAAGTGTGGAGTAGCTTCAAACAGCCAAAAAACCGATAACAAATAAGTCAATAATCTGCCTAACTGTTGATGGTCAAATGTTTCCTGATTCCATTCCTATCCTTGCAGTGAGTTTTGTGACCGATAAACACTGAGCCACTGAACCTTTTCAGTGATTTTGTAAACATTTTGGCTGAACTTTGTTTAGCATTTAGCATCCACCTAGCCCCAAACTATTTTTAGCAAATTAGGAAATGTAGATGTCACCAATTGGTCTTAGTATTTTCTGACTCTCCAAATGCAAACTGTTAGCTAAGCTAGGCTAACTAGTTCTGGTTTTCAACAAGCGTATTATTTACCTAAGAGGTTCTAGAGGAGCCCAGACATTTCTAGCCTAGCTTGATAAACTATTCTCTGTGGTCAGTAAATGTGTCTTTTATGAGAATTTATTTTACAAATTATAATGGCATATGAACATAATCTCCCAGAGATACCAAACCCTGGGACAAATTTTAAGAAGTAATTGAACTAAAAGTTCTCAGTCATCCAGGTTCTGTCTTCTTAGAACTTAAAGAGTTGATTTTGGTCCCTCTGTTGAAATCACACATGGTTTCTAGTACTTTTTGAATTTCCCAGACCACATAATACCAGGTTTATTTTTCGAATTCACAATCTGATGGTATTCCTTTGTTCTCCCCACTCTTATTGATGTACTGAAAGCAGCTGTGGTACTTTTACACAAGTATTACAATTTCTAGCAATGTTGTTCCTGTGCTAGAAAGAAAAACATGTTTTTTTGTACTGTTAAGAAAAACGTGTTTTTTTGTACTGTTAATGGTCCCAATAATGAATTGCTCACAAGATTCTCTTACTTTCATTACATGCTGGTACTAGTTAGAGTACACTCCCTAATTCCTGGTACTCGTTCTTGCATCAGGAACACAAATTATAATTTCCTATCGAGTTTCCTGACCGACTGGACAAAACAAGTCAGCAGAGTGCGCTGTGTAGAGACTGGAAGCATGTGAATAAGTCAGACACTGAGATTATAATAATAATGCTGATTATTGAAGCCATTTCAAACGATGGCGTCACATGTGATCACACCCTCGTATGAACAAAGTGTTTTATTGAACCGTTGTACATTCTGTGAATAGAGTAATTTGTTATTTTAAAGAAACCAAAATATACTGTATAAATAGATAGAATTCACCATTTCTAGTAAGACCAAAATGTCTTTTTTTAAAATCTCAAATGATTCAATACATTGTGTTGTACGTGTACGATGAGTTGGCCATTGTTTACCATTCTGTGTTCTGCATTTTTTTTTTACCTTTTCAGTTTGTGTTGAAATGCAGAATTTAGATCCTGTTCGTTGGTAATTTGGGTTTGTTAAAGAAATAGAAAGAAAGGCGTAAAAATTCAACTGACGCTGATAGATGTTTATGTTTCCTTTGATTCAATGTTACAGTAATCATTCCAGTTAAAATAAAGAGCCATATGTTTACCTGCGTCTTCCTGTCAAATCACCTGTCTGTTCAAAAACCTGATGAAGTTTTACGTTTATGATTGTGAACGGAGCAAATCACACAGAGCTTTCGGTTATGTTTTCAAATCGCATTAGCGTTCATATAATTCAGGTTCAGCTCCATTTACCATTAAAATATTTATTTAGTGCCTTTTACAGCCATTAAAAGATGTTTCGTTACCGAGCATTTTCTAGGTTGTTTCTTCAAAATTTTTAAAAATTAAAGCTCTGGAGCAAATGGAAAAAATATTTTGGTAACAAAACCTTATTTTTTTATTTTTTTTTTTTTCTAAAAAAACAAACTAATAGAAACTCAGATGCTGCTCCAAAGCCTTTGTGACCATGAAAGGCCCGGGGCCCTGGCGGCTCCAGTTTTCTACAGTCTGAATTTTTTATCTCAACATGTCACTAATTCTTACACGCTGGACCTTTAAGTGGCTGAAATGTGTTTTCCTCTTGTCCCTGCAGGCATTTTCTGGGGCAGGTGAGCATCGGTGTCTGAGGCTGAGTCCCCGAGGCTGCACACAGTCATGTCACTGTTGAATATTTATCTGTTCCTCGCAAATTCACACTTCAAAAAAAACTTGAACCATGCCCTCAAGAAACCAATATTTAGCGCACCTGCTCGAAAAGGAGCAAACATGAATCACAAATTCTAAAAGAAATTTTACTGTTTAAAAAAAAAAAAAAGTTAAAAAACTGAGGATGAAGCGACTTGTCCTGTCGCCGTCAGCCTGGTCCTCGATGTCACCTGACACAGAAACACTCAGGATAACAGCATAATAAGATCATATTAAAGTAATATTGCAGTTTTTATAACTGCAGGTCACAGAGATTCTTGTATTGTATTTAAAATATTTTTGTTTCTGCTGTTTTATTTTGCATAAAATCTCACACCAACAAGACCTGTGACCTAGCATCGTTATCATTAATTATATTAAATTTGGGGGAAAATATTCAATACTATTTGTAGAATTATTAACATCTATAGTCAATAGTCAATAGTAAAAAAAAAATCAATAGTAAAAATAGTCAATAGTCAATAGTCAAAATCAATAGTAAAAAAAAATTATCTTGAACTTTTTTTTCACCTTAAAATCAAATCACATGTAACAGCAAATGTGTGATTACTAAAAACTGACTTAATTAAACCAGTATTTGGGACTGAATTAATCACCTTAAAATCAAATCACATGTAACAGCGAATGTGTGATTACTAAAAACTGACTTAATTAAACCAGTATTTGGGACTGAATTAATAAAACGAGAACAGCAGTAGAAACATCAAAGACGTGAACAGCCGTTAACGTGGTATTACACACGATCAACAGTGTGAACATACAGTAGGTGTCAAGATTTTTTGGTCGTGAGACAGTTTTTTTGTTTTTAAAACTCATGTTAGATTACACTTGTTTTAACATTTTGAGCATATGCTTAGGGCCAAATGGACAGTTCAAGAATCTGTCAGTGGTGAACTTGTTTTTAACTGACGTCACTCCGCTCCTAAACAGGAATAACATGTGTGATAAAATAGAAGAAAGGAAGAATAGATGGATGGATGAAGGATGACTGTATATATCTGCAGCAGGCGGAAAACCTTTTTGTCACATCTAAATCATTAAGGATGACTGTATATATTTGCAGCAGGCAGAAAACCTTTTTGTCACATCTAAATCATTTAGATTTCTTTATCCAAACTAAATTTCTAGCTCACAGTCAGTGGTCCTCATTAAAATGACATATAAACCAGCTCACTTTCACCCGCTAACTGAAGAGCTGAATTAACCACCGCCATACTGCTGTGTTATGTCAAGGGTCACATGTGTAAATGGACCGGGGGACAGTGAAAGTACTGCAGGGCCCCGCACCGCAAAAAGAAGCGCTAAGGACAGGTGTGTTACACAACCAGCCCAAGTATCCCACCGTTGCAGAGGGCTAAAAGCCTTGCATAACTCACCAATTCAACCCACCCGTCACATTTAGTGTACATTAGCAATCCCGCAGAGCTGTTCCTCATCACTTAAGAGCTAAAAATTCCAGTTCTGACAAGTGGCCCCCGTCCTTTCTCTGGCTCAGTGTGGAAATCTAGTACCACTCACCGGGGGCACAATGGACTATTTCAGTCCCTTCTGTGTGTTGTACGTAGGCGACACGATTCGGCAGAGGAGCCGAATGAACCGTGGAGGTGATGCACTCGCTCAGCCTACTCCACCGAGCTGCATCTGCGGCTGGAGCTCAGGAGCGTACGTCTTTGGGACTATTTTTAAGAAGAGCAGATCGTTTGCAAAAAAAATAAATAAATAAACAAGCAGCGTTGAGGCCACAACACAAACGGCTGAATCTTTTCACCTAGACAAACCCGTTCTCTGATGGTTTTCTTTACCTACGAGGCGTTTGTTGAAGCCATGAATACATAGTATGAAAATGACATTTCAGAGGAAAAGAATCTCGTGCGAGCGTGCGAGGGATCTGTAGGTCTGAAGACTCAAGGACGAATTAGAAACATCTTCGTTTATTATAGTAACAAAATAATTGCTTGATTGAATTGAATGAATTTCCTCCATTTAATCCCAGGTCTTCTCTGCCTCGTCTAAGAGGAAAAAAACAAGATGGAGCTGAATAAAAACCTGTTGCAAAGTTTGGATATTTCGTTGGCCCTCAGGTTTGGTTAGAAGTGAGATTTTTGCTCGTATTTTTTTTCTCCTTGAGGCTTGAAAACCTCTGATGAAACAGCTCAACACCTGACAAAGATTTAACGATGAATCTTGTCAAAACTGTCGGACAGAAATGAAAGCCTGTGTCTATTGTTATTGAACGTAGACGTCCAATAATGTAAAACATCTGTTTTTTTACTTTGTGCAAATGGAACGTTTCCTGATTTGCCATTTTTGAGCTGAATTCACATTAAAACTATTTTTAAGCCGAGAAAAAGGTTGTGATTTTTTTTTTAATCTGTCATCTTTCAGAAGAGCCAACATGTGTTGGACTGTATGTGTCAGCCTCAACTGGACGTTTATACCAAACACAGATGATTTGATTGGACTGTAAAACAAACAACTCCACCCAATCAATGTGAACAAAACGTCCAGTTTCATTCATATCAAGTCAGAATAGAATTGAACGGAAAATCTCTAACGGAGACCTGATTCGTTTGTAGGGGGAGAGCGGTGGGGTGGGTTGTGAGGATCTGTGTGTGTTTTTACCAGCCAGTACCAGCCAGGCACCGGGCCAACTATTTCTGGGCAAAGGGCAAGTGTCATTTATGTGCCCTGCAGATTTGCCCCAGTTAAAACCTAATTTCCCACTTTGTAGTAATTAGTCCAGTTCAAGCCATGCACAGCCAGGCTTGTTGGCATCGGCCAGACAGGCAGTGGTTACCTAGAGCGCCACCTGCTGGAGAGAGTCCAATATTATTAATATTGTTTAAAATGTATTTTTAGCCCTAACTAATTATAAAGGTATTTAATATATATATAGATATACATATATATACATATATATAACTTTATGCTGTCACTGGGCCTAACTGTGTCAAAGCTGTACAGCAGCTTTTTTTTTATATAATGTTCTAACAAACAACGTTTTAGAATTCATGTTGAACTTTAATAGGAACTCTGGTTTTATTTTTCATATTACATAATATGTTGTCTTTGTATTTCTTAATATTTTGATTTTTCATGTCATTTCAGTCATTTATGTTATTCAGTTAAACTTTTTCCGTGTGTGTGTTTGGTGGTGTGGTTTATCAGAAATGAACCTTTCATGCGGCTGTTGTCCAGTTATGTTTTGGTTCCTATGGCACCAAAATGTCTGGAACCGTTTCTGGATGTGCTGCATGGACATGTTGGCCGAGGTGCCTTCGGTTCGCGGTGGTAATAGCTCTCAGTTATAAAGTATTGGATGATCTAAACTGAAGTCTGGAGCTGGGACACAGGCCTTTAAAGGAAATATTGGAAGCCAGTGTAAGGATTCTCAAACATCTGCAGGGAAAGTTATTTTTACACCGAGTTAATACCTGAAGAGCGACAGCTCCATGGACATTACTGTGAGAATCTCAGAACAGTGAAAGTGAGCTGTCTGAACAACAGTGAGGCTGAGCCTGCCACATGTTCCAGGGAGAGGGAGAGACACAGGGAGAGAGTGAGGGAGAGAGAGGTCTCTCTGGGGCACTGACACCGGATCCCAACTCCAAGTCCTGGGACAGGGATGAGAGCCAGCTTAAGGGGGGCGTTCAGGGGGTATGTGAGGGGTGGAGGTGCTGGGAACGAGGGAGGACAGAAAAGATTGTCCACGGGTGCTTGGGAAGCTGAATAATATGAAAAAGGAGGGGGGGTACCATCCTGCACAGCAGCCAGATGGAGAGCAGATGACTTTAGTTATTCCAAATACTCCAAGGAAAGGAAGAGGAGGTGGAGAGGAGGAGAAGTAGAGAGGAGGTGAAAAAGGAGGTAGAAAGGGGAAAGGAAAACAGACAGAAGTAAAAGTTTCCCTTGATCTAAGGTAGAATTGTCTGCTTCCATGAGAAAAAAAAATCATAGCCATTCATTATTTTTAATAGATATTAAAACCATAGAGAGACATCAGAAATACGACTGTAACAACTTAATTAAACGAAGTCTGGTGTCATCAAGCATTCGTGCTTTTTACCCAAAATTATATCTAATCATTCGCTCGCTTCACTATGTTGTAAGTCTGCCTCCTGCTGCAGAAAGTCGGATTTATACGGTGAAATTGCAACGTCACCATTGCAGGTCTCTGCTGCCATCTACTGGCTGAGACACATAATCGATATGGAAAACCTTTGTCAACCGAGTTAGATAATTCTGTTCATTCTTGCTGTTAATGTAATAAACCCCAATTAACACATTGTAAGAACAAGACAAAAAAAAGGCTGGAAAGAATTAAAAGAATACATTTTAAATAAAATACACACTGTGGAGAAAACTGGTGTTCTAAACTGATACTTTTATATAATATGTTATATCATATTATATAATAAATAATATATTATTTATATGATATGGTTTTGATGTATGCAAATTTTCGGGCCTATATGATCGATATTCGTTCATTCGTTTGTTCGTTTCAGCCACACATTTTCGGACCTACATGATCGATATTCGTTTCTTCGTTCATTCGTTTGTTCGTTTCAGCCTCAGCCAATCAGCATTGGGGAGAGGCGACATCTCTGAGATCCAGGAAACCTTTCTTCTCCGCCGCGGCCAGTACGTATGTAGGGTTCACTTCCGCTACACGTTTGTTTTTCAAAATAAATCTATATATCTTTTTTACTACATAAAGGCATATATTACACACGAAGGCACACATTTATACACTTTGAAATTGTTGTATTACTAAATCATATACATCATTTCATATTAGAAAACACATAATCAGCCACATAGAAATACAATTGTTGAAAAAGAATGATGTTGTACATTTAGACATGGTTGATTGACAAAGATAAAAGGACTGCGGCCAACTTAAGTTAAAAACCATTACTAGCCAAATCAGTCAACTTGGTCTAAGCCTATTTTTTTCCATTTCACTTGTGTCAGTTGTAAGCCTCTTGTTTTTAAGACAACAACACCTTTTCCGGTCTGGTTGTTTTTTGAGTCGTTAACTTGACTCAGCTCTGTTTCAGCTGCAATCTTGACTGATGAGTGCGGCGGTGTTGTGGACGCTGCCGCCTCCTTCGTTAAAACACATTTTTCCTGGTTTACACCGAGTTTTCTGGAAGGACTCTCTTCGGCGGTGAAGCATCTTCCGCGCTTTTCACGATGTCGGTGGCCGGGCTGAAGAAACAGTTCCACAAAGCCAGTCAGGTAGGGACTCCATTACTGCTTCACAACAACAATTGATTGGATGTTTACCGTGTTGCTGCAGCTAAACGGTTAACGGCACCAGGTTTCGTGTGGAATAGCATGTTATATAGATATTATTTGAACAGAATGTGATGTTTTTATTCGTATTTTCGTTGCTAAGTTCCTGTCCTGAGGTATTTTCACGCCCTGGTTGGTACCGTTACTTTTCCATCATGACAAGTTCCCGACGCGACGCGTAGACATCACCACCAAAGTCAATTGAAACAACGATAAATTCAAATAATAACCGAACCAGTGCAACTGCCTCTTGGCCGATAGGTAAAACTATAGAGACAGCAAATATTAATGAACAACCGCCGATGTTTCGGCTGCATTTCTTTCTCCGATGTTAGTCGTTTTGTTGACAATATCTTTGGTGGATATGAAATGTATGATAACGGTCCTGCCACACGTTAAACTGATAAAATAAGAATTCAAGGCCAAGTAAGACTGGTCATAAAGTTTGACTTATTCTTCCAGCATATAAATCTGATTTTTTTTTTCCCTGCTGGTCAGGTGTCTGCTCAATTATAGCCGACCAAAAACACAAAATAACAGAGGTGTCTGCTCAATAATAGCCGACCAAAAACACAAAATAACAGCCTTTTCGCAGTTCTGTAAGTGAAAAGAAAACAAAAACGCATTATTAAAGCCGTTATTGTACTTTGTCCACTCTGGTTATATCTTTTTAATCAATATATTGGCATTTTCATGTTTAACCTATTGCCCTGGAGAAGATGAAAAGTCAAACTGTGCTTAAAGGATTCTGTACTGGTGCAGACTCAAACAGGTTTTACCTGGACATTCTAATTTTGGATGAGATCTGGCAACCCTAAATGGACCATAAATGACAGGAATTGTCTAGAAGCTTCTTAAAATACACTCTCAATGATTCTAAGTAAATTATGTAGTCTGTGTTAAAGCTTGGATGAAGAGCATTTTCACTTTATTAAGTACATTTATGCATTTTAACGTTCTACCTTTGCTGTAGTTTGTTGTTAATTTTTGTTCTCATTAGTCTTTTATAATATTTTTCAGTGCTAGTCCTTAAATAGCTCTCTATGTTTTTTGCTCCCACTGCCAGATTACACTGTGGTGGGTGTCAGTGACGCACTCCAAACCATTACCAACATTTAGAATATATAACTGAAAACAAATTACTGGATCCTCTGATTGTCCGAATGAGCAGTGGCTGCTTTAATCAGTAAATAATAATAATAAATGCTTTAATCAGTCAGACATTTCTTGAGCTTTTCTTTGGACCCGAAAAGCAAATTTCGGAATGATCTGGCAGCAGGTTCTCAGGTGGAAGTGAAGTGGGTTGGATCGCACTTTGGCAGGAGGTTTTCTTCTTCCTGTCTCGTTGTCCATCTGTTCACTGCTCCCTCATCACACATGTCGTCTCCTGATGGTTGCTACTGCGATGGTACATACAATACAGTATACATGTTTCAGGCTGTGTTGAGTTACAGACTCAAATACCAGTGAATTTTCGGTTGTCCTTTGAGAACTAGTTGTCTTAGCTTAGTCGACTTTTGACTGGTTGTTCTTTTTTTTTTAAGGTTCTGTGAAACACTGACTGATTTTGTACTGTACTCACTTCCGGCTCTCTCCTAAAGAAAACACTGAATTATCCAGAGGCTCAGAGGCTTAGTTTGACTGTTTAACTGTCAGACATTTCATTTATATATTTTTGCCATTTGAAACAACATTGATATAAAACGCATTTCATGAACGATGCTACGAACGGGACAGACTGGAGTATATAGTAATTAAGGGGTTGATATTAATGTTGGTTATTGGAAATCAATAAAATGACCTCAGAAATGTTTATTGTCTCTAGTGCGCCGTCTAGTGGTTAAGGTAAAAAGCCAGGTAGTGCAGGATAAAGGCAAAGAATCTGCATTCAAAATATGTTCTTTACTTTCATTTGAAAAAAAATGGACTAATGTTTCAAAGGTTGGATTTAAAACCTCAACGGACATTATCAAGGCCACAAACCATAGTTTGTCTGTTCTGGCAGTGTGCTGTAAAACTGACTAATGAATAGTTCACGATATTTTGACAAACTGAATTCTCAGACTGATGTTTTTCCTCTGTGCTGATCCTTTTTTAAATCTTCTTGTAGCACGTAAAAATCTAGACCTTATCCTTTGTATTTAGATTGCAGCTTGGTGTTCTGTCGTATGATAACTTCATAACAAACAACGTCTCTTGTCTCAACCACATGTCTCGCGTGTCCTCAATGTCCCTAGAGTACGCCCTGCCACCAACACTCTTCTCCAGCTCAGCGGTTCATTTTTAAAAACCCGCAGAACTGGAAGTGTTTCACACGTGTTACACTTGAAGTGTCGCCTGACGCACCGAGACACGTCCACCTGTCTGGACGTGTCTCGATGTGTCAGTGACAGGAAAATCCTTTATCCCTTAAAGGTGATGAAAGTACACGAAGTACATGGCAAAACTTCAGACTGCCAGCTCGCTGCAGGCACAGACATGTTTCATGTTTCATTTTTTTTTTGTATTTGTGAATCCTGCAGGATCGTATTGGACTAAAATGGAGGCCATCATTCAAAATAGTTGACTTTGTAAAAAGTCATAGAGGGGCATTTTTGTTGTAGTGCCCCAGCTCAAACTGCCCAAACTACTAACGTCTGATAATGGTACTGAGCCACAAAATTCAAAAATAAACATCAAATAATAAAGTTTGACAGAAATGTATTTCATTTTATTTGAGGGTCCGGCCCCATTTAGATCTTTGTCTTTGCTCTTTGTCGTTGTTGTTGTTTTTGAAACTTGACTGTTAGGCCAGGTTTAATAATATTTTAGTATTTTAGGCTCCCAAGTTTAATACAGGGGCTACAGGGTTTAGATGAGCTTTAATAATATATTTGTGGGCTCCCAAGTTTAATACAGGGGCTACAGTACTGGTATAAAAATATTACTGCAGCGTCCGGACAGAGCAAACCTTTGATCAGTCCATGACATATTTACAGCAGAGCTTTAGCAGAGCACACTGCACACACACAGAGCCTCCCCTCCCCCCTGAGATACACTAAGTGGCAAAGTCTAACTTGTGATTGGTTCTTGAAAACAATGAAAGTCGTACAGAAATATGAAGACTTAGGAGGACTTGTCCTAGGAGCAGTGGAGGTCGTGGCGACTACTGACACATTTCTGACCTTATCCTAGATTAAATGTCACATTAAAAATGTACCATGGAAGTCAGAGTACAACTGTGCATCCGTTCCCTCCTCACACACACACACACACACACACACAGAGCCGAGAAACTGGGGGTCATGATGTGGGACGGTGTTTATTCTGGGAAAATACGAAGGTCGTCATTTATCCGATTACTTTAAGATGATTTCCATGTGCGGTCGCCAAATGTCAACCTGCCACTTCCTGTTTGTGTGTCTGCTGTGTACTGTGGTGTGTGTGTGTGTGATACAGTTTTCATCACTGACAGACATACAGTAAATCATCAGGAAAAAAACACATCTTATGGTTAACTGTTGAAAGGTCATAAAAAGTATTTTAATTTAATTTACTTTAAAAAAGTAAAATTTTTTTGTATATTATTTTTTTTAATTTTATATGTTCCTCACGTTGAGACTATATGTCTAAGACTCAAGAAGTGCAGTACCTACAGTAAGCCCGTGGCTCATCATGTTCTACAGATAATTATTATTTTAGTGCAGAGGTTTATTTTATTTAGAAAGCGTTTACAGCACCACCATTCAACATTTTAATTGTAACTTCAGAAAATAAGAGTAAAGTAATAGTTGCTAATTTCCACCCATTAACCATCCAATCAGAGTCAACGTCACCTGGTGATGTCAGCAGCAGTAGCTCATGTTGGATAGTTGAGTCCATTTAATCATTTATACAGTAGATAAGTAAAGAAAGATCATCCAATTCTTGTCCAATTTTTATCATATCAAAAAAAAAACAATAAGAAACTATTGGAATTTGTTGTAAAACAGTGTCCTGGTCCCTAATAACGTAATCATAATAAATCAATCCATTTCTAGCCTCAGCCTTTACCTTTGGTGTTTCCCTAAGCATGTAATTATACCTGCTTCTTATTGCTAGGTCCTTGATCTGTAACGCCACTCCAGGCGAGAGCTGTAAAACACATTGACTGGAACCATTTGATGAATTCTATCAGGCAGTGAGGAGTGACTCCCGCAGGCAAAGCAAATAATAGATCACTGTGTCGATACACAGGTGTGTCATGAGCTGAGCTGTGCTGCATGGGCTCACGTTGTTTGGTTTTTCACCTGTTTCCTGAGATGGAAGTGGGATCGTGACCTCCACAGAGAGCAGATAAATCAAAGCCCCCGCCCAGCACCACCATCACCACCGCCAGCTGCAGATAAGGGTCAAGGAAAACATTTAACTTCCTGTTCATTTCAAAATTACATCTGAACCATTTTCCATTGTTGTTGTAAAAACATAAGGATGTGGCGAAGCAGCGTGTTTTGTCTGATTAGATACATTTCATTATTATGATGTTATTCTCCCAGGAGTAGGCCCAACCTGGGGGTCGCAAGTTTTTAAGGTACATTTGTGTTATTGTCAGGTCAGGTGCTGGTTGTTGTGTTATGCTGAGTTTCCTTGACCATAGAGCGTTGTAGCTGTTGTGTTGTTGTTAAGATCAACTAGTTTCTTATGATTGGTTAATTAAGCAAACCTTTCTTTTGACAGTCCAGACCACTTCCTGCGTGACTTACGCTTCTCTCGATCACTTCTGAAAACGTAACAACCCTTAGGTTTTGCCTCTGAACACATCACCATGTAGACGTCTTGTTCTTAGCAGTTGAAATATAAACCCTGTCTGACCAAAGCTGCTCACAGGACTGTAGATCTTATTAACCATCCACTCATACTGCAGATACTGACCTCCAATGTGGGATCAAAAGTTCATACAGTCGCGCTCAGCTGTTTTGTCTTTGCTCCTGGAAAAATCCTAGACTATAAATATGTGTTAATATCTTACCTATCTTTAAAAGAACATTGAACAAGCGAAGCAGTAAATGTTCGAGTCGCAAATGAAATGTAGGTCTGAAGAAGTCAGGAGGGAAAAAACTGATGCCTGCAGCACAATCCTCACTCTCCCAGCTTTGTTTCAGTGGGACAGTGTGTTTCAGTCATGGCAGTTAGGCCTGTCTCAGCCAAAAAATGCCGGCGCTTTCAATTCCTCCTCCTATAAATGTATAAGGTAGAGCCGTATACAGTACAGTAAAATGAAGAAGCCAGTGAAACAGCGAAGCCCTGCAGGTTTCTGTGTTTTAGCAGAACATTTTGGCTCCAAAGTCATGTGATTGTCAACCGAAAAACAAGTAATGCAAACATTACATACATATTTATTTGGGCTCCATCAGAAGAACCTTTAATAAGACTTACAAAGGAAACTTTACATACGTTCGTGCTAACCTTTGACCCTGGCCTCAGTTAAATCTTACTTTTGGACTTTTGGTCCATTTCTCATTATCTTTTTTATTAATTTTCCGGTTGTAATTTTGTCTCATAAATACACTTATCAATGTATTGCCTTGGACGAGGTTTACTCTAACGTATGCATTTGATTTAGTCCACGATTTAGTCCACGCCCCAAACTGTCCAGTCCAGCCTCTGACTGGATTCCAAAAAAAACAAAAAAAACATCAAATAATAACATGTGTCAAAAACATCAAATAATAACTTTTGTGTTTTTTATGATTTTTATTTGAGTGTCCAGCTGCCAAATTGTCTGTCCCGAAAAAATCTGGCCCTTGGTTGGTGACCCCTGCTCTAAAAGTTAAATCAATTCCAGTTACAAAGGTTACAGTGTTTGAAAACTGTATTTTCCAGTTCCACCCCCACCCACCCAACAGTAGGACTGCAGTACTATCTTCTTGTTCACATGATAACGCCATGCTGTTGTTTTCCTTCTTCACGGTTTTGTGCAAAGTCCAGTCCTTCATACAGACGGACCTGATGTTCATAGGTGATACTCTCAGTCTGTGGGAAACATCATAAAACCAATGTGTTTCCCATCTGTAAGTCACGTGATCGCCACTGAGTATTTACATACTGTTAATCAGTTAATCAGTTTGAGATTCCTTAGTTCACTGTGATGACATCATCAGAGTTGATGATATTGTTAATGTGTCAGACGTGAGTTTCGGTTTCAGTGTGTGTGTATATGTTATTAAAGACATTCTCTATATACATATATATCTATATGTACAGTACATGTATGTATATATGTACTGTATGTATATTGAGAGAGAGAGAGAGAGACAGAGAGAGCTCAAACCAGAATGATATCCACTAAGGACGTCACTGCTTCAACCAGAATCATATCCACTAAGGACGTCACTGCTTCAAATCAAATCCCATCCCAGAGTTCCGATCATTTCCTCACGTCATCGCTGAAGGTCGTGCTGTGTGTGATCACATGTTGAGCACCTGTCAGATGTCTTGGCTCTGCGCTAACCGCTCATCAGCACCATCACCGTTACGTCTTCGCAGCCTGTAATAGAAACAGAACGTCACAGATGGGAGATAGAGCCGACACCTCAGTGAAAAGACGCCATCCATCTTTAATGGCAGGGCGGCGGTGGAGGAGGAAGAGGAGGAGGAGGAGGAACTGAGCCACAGTCGCCTGGTGGTCTGGCAGATTTTTAGTTCATTAACATTTCAGTGGCTCATCATCATTACGAGCTGCTTCACGGTGACGTGGTTTAGGCCATGTTGGTGTTTTACAATTGGAGCCTGACACACCGGTGTCAGAGAGAAGTGAAATTTGATACAAGAATAGAACAGTTCTTGGTTCTGGAGAAACGTTGTCCTTTGTGTGTTTAGGAATGTATATTTAGCATTTTTATCATCGTGTCTGTCACAGTGACTTGGTCTGGTGTTTTTGTCTTTTGTAATGCCACACACATTTGAATATTTCAAATGTTTGCCTGTTCTCCAACTGTCATCCTAATTGGGTTTTTCCACTGATGGTAATGACATTCGTTTCGACCAGGACCCGTTAACTAAACTGATAATGGACAAGTCACTCTCTGTTCTGAACAGGCCGCTAATGAGGTAATTACTTCCAGTGACGGCTACAAATCAGGGATGGTGACGGAGTTCAATCCAATCACGGCCTCGACTCTCAGGGTCCCTTTTTTAGAAGAAAATGGTCTTTAACTCACAGTCATTTCTGCCGCAGCCTGGTGTTGTTTACAGTTCTTCAGTCGAGCTCTGAAGGGAAACAAGAATAAAACTCGGTCATTCAGAGGTTTCCTGCCTCCACCTTACTGCTCAAAATGAAACCTGAACCGATGACGCTGAACTGAAGACTAAAAAAAAAAGTTCTAACCACAAGCTGGTGCAGCCTCCTGCACGTCCTGGTGCACACAGCTTTGCATATCATACGTTTCTTAGTCCAATTGCAAGATTTTTTACATTTTCTCGTTGTGCTGGAGTTGGTGTGATTTGTCTGGAGCTCGTCTGTTAAGTTCATTCATATTTACCCCACAGGTGGAACTTGACAGTAACATGAAAATGTGCTTTTGTTAGAGTTCTGCCATCGTTGTTTTTAACTGCAGTCAGAACAACATCGTACCAGTTCAGTTAAAATACCAGAAAAAAACCCTCCACAACGACAGCGTCCGTGTGCCCAGTGATTCACCTCCACCAGAAGCTGCTCATTGTTAGGAGAGGAAACAGCTGTTTACTCCACGGTGCTTGGGTTTTGCGTCACTTGGCCTTCTGTGTGTAACGAATCTGAGAGGAAGAGAGGATTAGACAAAGGAGTTAATAGTTGTTTATCTTTCTGTGTGTTCTTTATTATTTACATCTTTGGTTGAACGTTGAGAAAATGATCTGTATAATTTCTTCACAAATTAACTCTCTGTCAAATTGTGTTCTTGCACAATCTTGAGATTTATTATTCCGAGTTTGGTCTTCTCAAAATGATTAATATCCAGTAGGGATTTAGAGGCTTTTTCTTTGCGTTGTTGAGTTTTGAGAAATGAGGAAAGTACCGTGCTGCCTTTGCTTCTCATCAGGAACCAGCAGTTCTG
>NC_024311.1:14497851-14504190 GCF_000523025.1 Cynoglossus semilaevis | reverse complement strand
AACTGAGCCATTATTCGTACTCAGATAATTGCAGTGTAGAATGAAACAGTGGACCAGGAGCGGCCGTTCAGCAGCCAGCTGTCACCTGCTCCTGGAACCTGCGTATGTGCATTTGACGCCAGAGAGAAATACAGTCGTCCTCGTGCTCTCCTCTTCATCTCTCTAAATTAGTATGAGTCAAGATTAGTGACAAACAGTTCATTGAATACAGCGCGTGTAGCCTCTTGTCGATGACACATCAGAGCCATAATTACACCTGTTAATCACCCACTGAGACCACGTTCACACTGCAGACAAATCTGGCCCAACGTTTTTTTTTTTTTTACCCATATCTGATGTTTTGTAGACCGTTGTTTCCCAAAGACTGGGTCGTGGCCCTCATTTGGGTCTCAAGAATTGTTTTTTGGGTCATCTCGCATCATGTTTCCCAGGAGTTTACTAATAATGTCTATTGACTCAGGTGGCAAAGGTTTGTGACTTTTAAAATACAGGTCTTTAGTAAACACAGTTGTAGACTACATAAATGATCCAATCAGAAGAACCCGACATGTTTACCTTGTTTGTCTTGAGGGCAGTTACTCTGTGCAGCTACAATACACGGTCCTTTTTTTATAATTTTCTTGCTTTCAGGGAAACGAGTAGATACTAAAGACTGTTGTCTGTTCAGCCAGATGATTGGTCCTCTCGAGTCACCTGATGATGACGTCGCATGAGCGAGTGTATAATAGCAGTCAGCTGTTAGACAGGCGGTGGAGCTGAGACGTCATGTGTTTCTGTCAGTGAATTATTCCTCGATTTATATTTGATTTTTTTATTTTTATATATTTATATATTTATTTTTATATGCATGTATATATGTATATATACATAATATATGAATATATATGTATAACCTAGAGTATAAATAATACAATATATATATCTGTTGTTTTGGATCTTAAATCATGTTCTGAATGCTGCTGTTGTTAAAGTCAGTGATGATTCACGACTTCACTTCAGGAAATACAGAGGGCAGAATAAAAATGTGCATCATGTGGTGATGTTGTCTAATCAATAACAGCACAACAGTCCTCCACCCAGTGCAGCGTAGACGTGTGCGGTGGTTCCTCGTGGCTCAGCACACTGTCCCAGAAAGCTGTGGCTCACTTCCTGCTAAATTTAACCAGACTCTGACCCACTTTGTCCCAGAAGTCTCCCATACAGTACCTAAGCCTGTGATGCATTCAGGGACATGACAACTGTATTTACTCACCGCTGCCACAAACATGTGCAGGCTGATGTATTAACAGCTGCCGGTCCTGCCTTGATTTAGATGTGAAAGTTAAATCCAGCTTCAGATCTGGGTTTGATTGACGTCTTGCACCAGAACAACCGATGTCGAAACAAAGTCAACGTCTTATGTTACAGTTCATGTTCATTGTGACCAAACTTCCTATTCACTGATGTAACAGGATCACAGTATCTACTCCTTCACTCTCACTGCTTAAATATCTTTGTATCAAATAGACATGACCCAAAAAATAGAAAATCTAAAATACTGGGAAAGTCTAAACGTTGTAGGAGTAAAATAAAAAATATATATATACTGTATTTCTTCATCAATTGAAGTACCTTCTTAGGACTCAAATATTCTGTAAATGATGCTAAAAGAAATAAATTCAGATTAAGCTAACACATGAATTGAACCAGTAAAATGACAGTGTTGTAGCTGGGTGCAGCTCTGGACTGAATTCTGTGGAACAAGCTGCCGTGGCATACTTGTCATACTTGTCCCCTGAGGGTGTGTTATGGAAGAACGGTGTTAAAAAAAAAAAAAACGTCGAAGCATCTCAGACTACAGGAATATGACTGTCAGCCTCTGTTTGCCGGAAAAATTGGATTTTCCTCATGTACATTTTTATTGGGTCACAATATCTTTACATCACATGACGTTCCGTAACTGCAGCTCATTAGCCGTCGTGTCTGGCCCTTAGGAACTCTTCAGTCTTTATTTACTGACCCCGTTTATTCACAGCGTGTTTACAAACAGGATCTGGTTCTGACATGAAACCTCAGGCCGTTCTTCTTCCCTCAGACTCTATCTCCCGCCGACATGTTTCAGGTCACAGAAGGGGTGTTTGGCATTAACTTAGAGATTTGCTGCTGTAGTTTATTCAGGAAATATGTTAAAGTATTGATATTTATTTAATATTAATTTATATTTATTAATAAATAAAGCTAAAGTACAAAAGTTTGGATTCATTTATCTACATTCATCTTGTGGAAATAGCAAAGTTTTTTACTTATGTTGGTTCTAAAATAATTAGAATTCCCTGACACGACTACGTCTCTCTGAGATGTCCTCAAATGCATCTGCCGCTCCATGTCCCAGAGCTGATGATGTCACTCTCTGCTCCAGACTTCCTTTCTCTACATTGACACGAATAGTGAATAATGAGTTGATGTTTGAGTTGAAGTTTGAGTTGATGATTTTATATTTTCTCGAGTCTCCGGTGAAGTCTTTAACTTGTTTTTATTTTCTCTCTGCGTGTGCAGCTCCTGAGTGAGAAGATCAGTGGAGCAGAAGGAACCAAACTGGATGAAGACTTCATGGAGATGGAGAGAGTGAGTAGAGGACGTGTGTTTGCTCTCTACGTAGTAGAACTTATTCTACTGGTTCTTCATAAAAGTAAATCTCTTCACTGAGAAGCTTATGTTTTTTTTTCAGTTAGAACTGAACTGAGAAGAACAGATTATTTTGTCACAGGTTTAACACTGATATTAAATGGATTTCTGTCATTTCTGTCCCAAAACAGAAAGTTGAGGTGACCAACAAGTCTGTGTTCGACCTCTTATCCAGAACCCAAGAATATCTCCAGCCTAATCCAGGTAAAACTAAGATCACAGGTTTTATCCCCCCCAAAAAATCAAATCATGAAATTCTAAAACCTCTAATGCCAAAACTTTTCCTGCACAGCTTCTCGAGCCAAACTCAACATGCTGAACACGATGTCCAAGATCCGAGGGCAGGTGAAGACCACGGGCTACCCTCAGACTGAAGGCCTGCTGGGAGACTGCATGCTGCGCTACGGCCATGAACTGGGAGACAATTCAGTCTTTGGTATGGAGTCCTGAAATCGAAACATTTTTGAATACATTGTAGACCTTTATTCTGGATTCATCAGAATCTGAGCTTTCCTAATAAATGAAAAAAATACAATAATCTGTAAAACTATTATTATGAGCTTGAAATACTAAAGAATTATAACAGGATTTGACACTGAAGCTAAACTGAGTTCATAGAGAAATTGATTTTCAGCTCACTGAGGTCCAGTAGCTGTTGGTTTAATGAAGTCTAATTTAATAAGAGTGTGAAACTATGGAAAATAAAATCAGGAATTTAAAGCACTAACGTCTGACTGCTTCGTCTGTACCCCTCTCTGTCCTTTAGGGGGCGCTCTGGTGGATGTGGGCGAGGCCATGAGGCAGATGGCGGATGTGAAGGATTCCCTGGACATAAATGTCAAACAAAACTTCATCGATCCTCTGCAGAATCTGCAGGACAAGGACCTCAAAGAGATCACGGTAACACTGCAGCAGTGGATCTTCAGTTATTGATTTTTTTTTTTTTTAATTCCCAGAGAAGTGATTATAAGATGTGCTGACGTGTCACTGGTGGCGTTCACAGCACCACCTGAAGAAGCTGGAAGGCCGCAGGTTAGACTTCGACTACAAGAAAAAGCGTCGTGGAAAAATTCAAGAAGAGGAGATTCAACAGGCTGTGGAGAAGTTTGAAGAGAGCAAAGAGTTGGCAGAGAGGAGCATGTTCAACTTCCTGGAGAATGATGTAAGAGCAGAATAAATGATTATTTTTTCATAATAGTTTTCCATTGATTACTGACATATAATAAAAAAAAGTAAAGAAGTTTTATGAACGATGTTGTTTTGGAATTTTCTGACTCTATGGAGCAAATGTATATTCATTTGCTTTTATTGGTTTGGCCGACAGGTGGAGCAAGTGAGCCAGCTGTCAGCGTTAATCGAGGCAGCGTTGGAGTATCATCGACAGTCATCTGAAATCCTGGAGGAGCTGAGCGGCAAGCTGCACAGAAGGTAATGAGAAATAAGAAGAAGAAGAATTCCCAGGGTTTTACTGAAACTACATTTTCTTGCAAAGAATGAAGTTAAGATTTGAATTCAGCAAATGGAAACACAAAAGACCAATGATACTGTGAACAAAAAAGAAAACAAATGTAGTGAGTGACAGCTGTGTTTGTCTCCCAGGATATCCACAGCCAGCGGTCGACCTAAGAGAGAGTTCAAACCAAAGTCCATCAGGAGCAGCATTGAAACACTGGACAACAACCAGCACAACGGCCTGACCCACAGCTCCTCCATCAGATCCACTGGTACAGCTCTCACACACACCGTCACCGTCTTCATCACGTCTGTGTTTTTATTTTCTTTTTTTTGCCCCGACTTTTCCAGTCATCGTCATCCACTATCTTTTCTGTTGTCCCTCACAGATATCCAGATCAACAACACAGTTAATGGCAAAAGTAGGTATTTGTTCATGAAGTATTCATGAAGTAGTGAGTGTTGCAGAGATTTACCTCCAGTTTATCTACTGTTCATGTCTCTACATGTACAGTATATTCTAATAGGAAACAATATGTCTTCAGTCACATATACTGTGTGTATATATATATTCTATATGTGATACAATATAGTTTTATTTTTATCAAAAATATGGCATAATTTATTATCATAAATATACTGAGTTAGCTTTACATGGAAGTTTGTTTTCATTTTAATAAAAAACAAATCCTGTTTTTATTTCCCAAATTCACTGAATGCATTTTGCTTCAATTGACTTTACCCACAAAAATAAACAATATATTGCATATAAATAAACTGAAGAATTGAAGTGAAGACAGTGATCAACTAATGGAGTAGTAGTTGTAGTAGTTGTTGTAGTATTACCTTGGTCACCTATTATCGTGGCGTTTGTACTTTGTTTTGTTGGCTTTGTACCATTTCCATCATCATCTCCATTTGTCTCTACATCCGACCCAGCTGATCATATAACCACTGCTCCACTGTCATGGCCCGAGAGCCCCGCCTCCAATGGAAACCTTGAGCGTGAGTAGTTCCTGAGTCCTGACTCGGCATCAGTCTGTCAGTCACTCAGTCTGTAGTTACACGATTCATAACAAATATCTGGTGATATCTGTGTGTTGGCCTATAAATAAAGATTAAAAGGTTTTGACAGTGCTGCCATCTACTGGGCTGGAATGGGCATTTGTCTGCCAGAAATTAGAGAACTGAGGTGTAATGGAGGATATTTTGTTCTCTTTTTTGTTTTGTTCACAGAGACTGAAGTCCTGGACCAGCCCTGCTGCCGCGCTCTCTACGACTTTGAGCCGGAGAACGAAGGCGAGCTGGGCTTCAAGGAGCGCGACATCATCATCCTCACCAACCAGATTGACGAGAACTGGTACGAGGGTATGATCAGCGGTCAGTCCGGCTTCTTCCCCATCAACTACGTGGAGGTCATCGTCCCACTGCCTCAGTGAATCCTGACACGCGTCTTCATCAACACTCGGCCTCCGTCCTCAGCTCTACTGGAGCCTGAAAAAAAAAAAAAAACCCTCCGGAGGATCAGGCTGAAACTGTAGGGAGAACAACCTGTCTTCTGATATTTAACCGGAGTCGGAGTTTTAGTCGTAGGTCCGTCAGACGTTGCTGATTCATTTTTGTTTGTCTGTATTTATGAGACTGAAATCCAAGCCATTAAGTTCTGCACTCTGCCGGGTCAGGTCAGACCGAGGTCGTGAGGTCACAGCTCCGTGGTCAGATCGTTTCCGCGTCTTCTTAGAATGTGCTCGTCGTCGTTGCTGCCCTCGGCTTGTCTGCGCACCGACAGAAATCACGACGCATCAGGTGAAAAATCACAATCAATCAGTGTCACGTTGCACACGGTTTTGTTCACCGTCACGTTTGGAACACGACACACTGGACCAGTTCAGGAAACCTGTCAGATCCATGTTAGAAAATGACATCTCGTCAGATAAATCAGGTAACAGAATCAGTCAGATGAAGAAAAAATAACTTTTTAATCACAGAATCTCTCATTATTTTAAATGAGTTTTTAACCAAACAAGTTTGAAATCTCAGGCTTCGTTTAAGCACAATTTAGGGAAAAGTCGTTCCGTTCCAGCTCAGTTCCTCTTACTGCAGTTAAATCCATCAACATCAGGTTCAGGCAAACTAACCACGTTTGATGATTCTCTGCAGTCGGTGTCTCATCACGAGTGACTGAGCGTCAGTGGCTGATTCTGATTGGATAAAACACCTAAC
>NC_024311.1:14468295-14490338 GCF_000523025.1 Cynoglossus semilaevis | reverse complement strand
ACCGCTACTTCACCACCCCCCGGCCCCCCCCCCCAGCTCTCCTGGAGCCGGAAAAAAAAAAAAAAACCCCCCGGAGGATCAGGCTGAAACTGTAGGGAGAACAACCTGTCTTCTGATATTTAACCGGAGTCGGAGTTTTAGTCGTAGGTCCGTCAGACGTTGCTGATTCATTTTTGTTTGTCTGTATTTATGAGACTGAAATCCAAGCCATTAAGTTCTGCACTCTGCCGGGTCAGGTCAGACCGAGGTCGTGAGGTCACAGCTCCGTGGTCAGATCGTTTCCGCGTCTTCTTAGAATGTGCTCGTCGTCGTTGCTGCCCTCGGCTTGTCTGCGCACCGACAGAAATCACGACGCATCAGGTGAAAAATCACAATCAATCAGTGTCACGTTGCACACGGTTTTGTTCACCGTCACGTTTGGAACACGACACACTGGACCAGTTCAGGAAACCTGTCAGATCCATGTTAGAAAATGACATCTCGTCAGATAAATCAGGTAACAGAATCAGTCAGATGAAGAAAAAATAACTTTTTAATCACAGAATCTCTCATTATTTTAAATGAGTTTTTAACCAAACAAGTTTGAAATCTCAGGCTTCGTTTAAGCACAATTTAGGGAAAAGTCGTTCCGTTCCAGCTCAGTTCCTCTTACTGCAGTTAAATCCATCAACATCAGGTTCAGGCAAACTAACCACGTTTGTCTCTTACTGCAGTTAAATCCATCAACCCAGTTGTCAGGTTCAGGCAAACTAACCACGTTTGACGATTCTCTGCAGTCGGTGTCTCTTCACGAGTGACTGAGCGTCAGTGGCTGATTCTGATTGGATAAAACACCTAACAACGTCTTCATAAGATCGAATGTAAATTCAGTGCAACATCAAATCAATGACCAAATGTTGTCAGTAGAACCAAAGTAACGTTTTGGGGGGAAATTGTAGTAAAAAAAAACCCTGAAACTTGAAGTTTTCTGTAAAGTCTGTCCACGAGAATGTCACACACTGGACCATAAACGTCATCGTTAATACCAGAGATTTTCTCCCTGAACTTTTTTCGATGTTGCGTTTCTCTTTTTAATTTTTTTTTCTCACCGATGAACCTCCGCTTTACTGCGATTTCAGCCTCGGCTCCTCCAGGGCTCTGATTGGCTGGGTTGGCAGACGCCATTTTGGGTTTATGCACTTTGTGTCTTTGAATCTTTTTGCTACTAGTGTATGTCACTTAACTAATATGAGTAGTTCCCAAACCGTTTCTGCAGTTCCTGCTTTTGGTAGATAGGCCTACCGTAGAGCACCCAATGTTAGAACAAATGAAACTTAAATGTGTTCACTGTGGGACAAATGAATAACATTGACATTTAAATGTCCCCCAAATGATATCTAAGCGCCCCCTAGATGGGTGCTGCCCCTCACTTTGGGACTCCCTGGCTTAGAAAGCAGACAAATGGCTGCAGATTTCAAACAAAATGATCAAGGATTCAGATGTGCAGTGAGTTTGGAGTAGAACAGAACAGGAAGACGCTACAGATTAAAAAAAAGAATTGAAATTATGTAACAATCTAAAAAACAAAGTCTGTGAGAGTTTAAAAAAAGGTGAGAAAATGACAAAAATAACTCTGTTTCCATTATACAGTATATAAAATTAAACTGTGTTTTTTTTTCTAGAAATATACTCAGTCATGTGGTCCTAAAATGAGATGATGGGACATGTTTTTTTTTGTTTTTTTTTTTAATATACTCAGACATGTGGTCCTAAAATGAGATGATGGGATTACAGTGGTTTATTATGAGTTTGAGACCCCAGATCTACTCCGTCCCCCACCGTAGTCGTCCATTCACGTTCCCAAAGCTTCGGTCACAAACATGCTGGAGAAAGTTTACTCTTACTTGTTGCTCTGGTCCCAGATCTGAGGTGTTTATTGTCAATGTGAAAAACCAAACTACTGAAGCCAACGCCGTCGTCGTCGTTATTTATTCTGTTGTTATTTCACGTCCTAACAGTGTCGACTGTTCGTTCTTACCTCGCAGAGACGCAGTAGTAGTAGTTTACTACAGACTTGGACAGGGACAGACAAGGAGTCCAAGCGAGGAACAGAATCACATTCCGGTGAAGTGATGCCGCCCGTGTATTTGTAACGTGTTTGTCTCAGCAGCCGCTCCTCGTCCTCCGCGGAACGACTGTTTTTCCTGCTGTGCTCTTATTATGAGGACTGTCAAAGTCTGTGGTCTCAGTGTGTGTGTGTGTGTGTGTGTTAGCACTGTACTGGACGGAGGCTCCCGTCTCACCGTCACCTCAGCAAAGTGCTTTTTGAACTGTCGTCTGTTTTGCACTGAAGCTTTAGAATCTCTTTTTTTTTTTCATGCACATTTTTGTTGTGTATTTTTATGTTTTCATAATTGAACACTTACTCAGCCTTTGCACTTTGTGTGTCACTCACTATGGGGTTAGAATCACTGTTTTATCGGGTATATAAACATATATAGTTTAAGTCCAAATTGTAGACACCTAACTTGTCACATTGAATTCATTGTCACCACTTTGTATTTTAGGAAAGACACGAAATGAGCTTCAAATTGAACATCAGGTTAAATACTGGTCAGGATGAGGTTTCCAGAAATAAAAGAAAAACATTATTAGATTTACTTTTACTTTACTGAGCAAAAACTGTACAGACTTCACCAACATCGAATGCTAATAAAAATGTGCGTAACATAGTATAAAATCAAACAGAACTGAAATCTAATGATCTTCTGGATTCAGTGTACACATATTCAAACCTGGGCCTGTTTAGTTGAACACATGCAGGAATTGAAGAAAGACACAGCGATTTTTTTTTACAGCTGGGTCTCTCTTTTTTTATTTATCTGCTGCCACCTAGTGGAAAGAATTTTCATAAACCACAGCACAATGGTTGGGAATCACTGCTCTAAATTACACCGTAGCCGAACAACCGTTGACTCGTTGTCACGTGTTGTCTGTGCTAACACTAGAGGTGAGCTCCACTCCTCTCACTGTCGGTGTTGTTCACACTTTAAAACACTTATATTTAGTGTTGATCTAAACAAAAAATGTTAAGAGTAAGAAATGTTTTTTTTTTTTTTATTACTTTCTAACTCCTGTATTAGTCGATGCCTTTATTTTATTTTTTTGTATTAATTTCTAACTCCTGTATTAGTCGATGCCTTCAGTTACAGTATGTCAGGAGAGTGTAACAGGTTTAGGTTTGTTAGTTTGGTCCTGTTTTACAGTAACGCGTCTATGTTTACATGAATATGGAACGTGACTTCAGGATCATTTGGAGTTTCAGTTGGATCTGGGTGAAAGTATCAACACACCGCTGAGTTTCTGTTAAAGCACAATGAAGCAGCGATTCTAACGCAAAGAACTTTCAGCACAAACGGCTCTCAGTTCCTCAGACAGTCCTCACGCCGTCTCATGGTCCAACATTCAGGACCAGTGTTTGTAAAACGTCTACTGTAGAATCATCAGTAGACGTTAAGTTCTTTTTTAATTTTCTGTGAGTTTAAGATTCTCTACACAGATCCTGTAGAATGTCAACAGTCGCTCAAACTGTTGAAACAATGTTTTTTTAAAATCAACATGAATTTAATGCCATAAAATATTTGATCGAAATAGAAATAATCTGAAATGCTCTTGAAACTAGAACAAATACTGTCCTAAGGAGCTGAAATAGTGAAGTCACTGTTTTGCTACCGCTGGATTTATCGTTCATTATTCACCACATTTTGTCTCTTGTGTATTTTGTAAACAGTTTGTCTGTTGTTACCACCATTTAAGAATAGAATGGACTGTATTATTGGACTTGGACCTCATCAAAGCACAGACTCCTCGGTGATGTGTAGTCTATAGACCACATTTTTATCTGACCTTTTTCTTCTTTTTTTTTCCAGAGGTGAATGTAACTGAGATGTACACGGTGGTTACTGTTAGCTCACTAATGCGTCAGTGTTCACCATGTTTGCATGATACTCGGTCATGTTGTTATCTGTAGAAGATTATTTTTAGAAAAACCAATGAAGAAAACGTTTTTCCCCAAACTTCTTCTACAGCGCCCCCTTTTGTGGATATTACATTCACCTCAGCAAAGTGTGCAATTACAGGTTGACAGCAATTAGCATCTACTGTGTCTGTGGCCCACAGAGTTTGATGAGGTTTGAAAATGGTTTTTCACAAGATTGAATTTGTTCTCAAGACCAGGTTTTCAAGGAGAATCTACCGCTGGCTCAGTTTGTCGCCATCTAGAGTTAAGTAGTTGTGAAAAGATTTAGGGAGTCCAGGAAAATTTTCAGTCGAACAAAGGGAGGAAACCCCCGGTTAAATCAGTTTGACCTTTGACCCTTAGGGTACAATAAAATATTCTCCTTGAAATCAACAGAGCCAGGGTACAATAAAAAATTCTCCTTGAAATCAACAGAGCTGCGTGGCGGTCTGTCCTGCCTGCAGTCCAGATCTGTCTGCTACTGAAAATGTCTGACGCATCATCGGGCGTTCACACTGCAGAATCACACTGGAAATGTTCAGGTTGACCCAGTGGTGACCTTTCCTCTGTCCTAACTTAGGTTTACATTCCTGTAAAGTCAACTTTGACTTTTTGAGTGAGGTTCTTAAACCTTCACGTTGCCTGAGAGGATAAAAACCAGTTTTGACTCTGCAGAGTAAATGTTTCAACACGTTGTGACTGGAAACCTTTGTCGTTTCCAGTGTTTTTAATTGGCCTGAGTGAAAGATGAGCCTGTTTTAAATCGTTTCCTGTTCCTGTGACTGACTGGTCGATGACACTAAAACACTTTACCTCTGTTTGCCTTTCCAGTCGCCTGAGTTTCTTTTCTCAGTGTTCACGTTCTCTAATGTTCAGGTGAGGAGAGTTGACTGCTCTGTCCTGTGTTTTTATTGGAGGTTTTTGTTCCGTAGCATAATTTATGCAAAAGGTGTGTTTTATAGATGTTGTAAAATAATATATTGTTTAAAATAAAAAACAAACAAAGATTCAGCCCCATTTATATGTTGACCATGTGTGTATGTGTGTGTGTCCTGATCTGCAGATGTGTACGTGACGATGTGGTGTGGATTTTACAGCGTTGAAAAACAGGTAAAGTTTCTGTTGATTCTTCACTTGGACACACGGTGGTGCCACGTTTAAAAGGTGTTTCTATTTGACCTGCTGGGCTGGTGTTGGGTCACATTTCCTTATCCTAACTTTCAGAACACTACATAATTATCAAAACTATTTTCAATGTTCTTTTGTGAAGAGTTTTTTAATGAAAAATATACAATTCAAACAGTTATTTTAATTAAGACAATGAAGGACATCAGTGTTAAAGGTCTGACCTGACTTTTCTTTCACATTTATCTTTTTTTTTGATTTGAGGATATTCCACATTAGAAAAAGTCCTCAAAGTGAATGTATTTTTATTTGTAATAAAATATGATATTCTAAATTTCAATTTGCTCAAAATATCGTAACAGCAACGACCGTTTTAAATTTGAAAAAAAAAAATTCCTGAAATTATTATTAATTGACGATAAAAGATTAAAGAAGTTGTACAATTTAATTTTCTTTTTTTTATTTTGTTAGTTTTAACTTTTTTTACACAAGGCCTTTATATTTACATTTTTTGCATTAGTGTTGCCACCTGGTGGCCAAGAGCTCATAGTAAACCCATTTCTCCTCTTCACTCTCACTGCAGCTGTTGTTCCAACCATGTTTTTTTGTAGTGTACGGAAATAACAAGCAACAAACTTAAGCTAACAAAACAAACCAAACAAAAACAGCTCTTGAGATTTACAATATAATGGACAAAGTCAACAGACACTGACTGTCACCATCAAAGAGATGCCAGAGTCCTAATAAATATTTTTTATTGACTTTAAAAGGATCCGGTATGTAAATCATTGGCGGTTATTGACGAGGTTCAAAGGGTCAGTAACACCAGTAGGTGGCGCAGCACAATCCACTGTAGTAAATCTGAGTCTGCAGGTGAGTTCATTCAGTGACATTTCCAGAAAAAACTGGTCACTGAGACCTCAACTGTGTCTAGCCAATAAGATACCATCGTCTCTGATGGAGGACATTACCAAATGACATCATTTATTTGTCTCTGTCCTCAAGAAGTGTTCCAATCTTTCTGGAAATGTGATTTTTTTACAGTGGACTCACAACTGTAGACGCAGATGTTGAGAATGTTTTTCCATGTTTGTTTAGATCGTAAAGTAAGTAATATTGATATGAAATGTCATATACATTGGTGAGTAAACGGGTAAACTTACAGTACAGCCAAGTCAGTCGGCCATCTTGGAATAATTATAAAAAACATAAAGTAAATTACATTTATGTACACATTATATTAAAAAAAATGGCTGAATGGTCACATTTCAGCAGGCGACAAGAACTACAATCAACCATAAGGGGGCGNNGCGTTATAGTGGAGTCCAGTGCTCTCAACCAGCAGACAGGATAAACTGTAAAACGAAGACGGTTCTTCTGAATTCACATTGTGATTGGACTCACAGCTGCACGTGACTGTGGAAGATTCAAACATCTGTTGATATGCTGCGTTTGATGTCACTGAAAGAAGACGGAACAAGAAAACATCATCGTCATCATCATCATGACTCCTCTTCATCTCTGAGATGCTTTATTCTTTATTTGCGAAGCTAGCGGCAGTTTCCTCAAATCTGAGGCTAGCACTCGAGTTGCACTTGAGTGGCAAAACCTAGGACTTGACCTAGGACTCGCCCTCTAAAGACACTTGAAACGTATCTTGGACTCGAGGTTTAGGACTGCTGAAGGACCTTCATTTCTGCTGACTTACCGGAGCTCCTCCTTTAGTCGAGCCATTTTGTCGTGCAGTCTATCGTTCTTCACCTTCATTGGACTGTTGGGGACGAACCACGCCGCTATGAACTTACACACCACGACAACGTGCTGCAAAAAAACACATACAGTGAGTTTCTAATTTTTCAGGACTTTGAATTTTGTACATTTTTTTAACCAGAATACTTCTGTGTTACAGTATTTACTAGGACTGACACAGAAGCCTGTGGCCCCGGAGAGACAAACACATCCTGAACAAACCTCAAACAGGATAACGAAGGCAAAGCGCACGGCCATTACCACCCAGAACTGAGCGGTCAGTTTGTAGTCCTCGTCACTCCTGTAGTCTCTGTAGCTGTGTGGGCAGTAGGGGGACAGTCAGGACCGTACTCTATGTCTCTGAGTGACCGTTCCAGTCAGACGAGGTCTCACCTGCACTCTGTAAACCGTTCCTGTCAGACGAGGTCTCACCTGCACTCTGTGGCGTTGAAGCCGCTCTCTGTGATCATCTGTTTCGGTATGAAGTCATTTTGCACCGCAGGGTGACCCATGAAGGCTGTGGACAGGGTGTCATTGATGTAGCCTTGCATGCAGCTGCGAAAGGGGAGACAAAAAAAAAACATAAACGCCTGTGTCACAACAGGAGACTTCACTCAGCTGAGGTGACACGACTTCTTCTCACAGCCTCTGTTTTTTACTGACTGTGTGTTGCTGCCTCCAGTAGCACAAGGTCCATAACGGTAGCGATAGACGAGGCGCGGGACAAAGTCTGAGGACACGCCGATCACCAGACCGTTAGCGATCACCGCCAACACCCCGATGGCCTCCAATACCTGAGTCCACACACCTGCACAGAGGAGATGGGAATTCAGACACAGATCTCCAACCCTCAGATTAGACGTCGATGTTCAAAACAATGATTCATCTCAATTAATCATGATTAATTGACAGATGAGGGCATCAAGGTATCGGTGTCACATGTTCTCAGCTTTCATTTACAAGATTAAGGCGTACAGTTTGTTTGATTTTTTGAGGAATCTCAATTAATCATGACTAATCTCAAATAATCATGATTAATCACAATAATCTCAATCATGATTAATTGAGATTAATGACAAATTGTGTTCGTTTTGTTTTTGTTTTTTTTTCAGTCAAAGTCAAATATTTGTTACACATCATCCCTGACATTCTTCTCAATCGTTCTCCTTCTAATCGTCTTCTTTTTTTTTTTTTACACAACATGACACAGGAACAACTCACCAATGTCGTTGGTCTTCCTGGGAACCAGCCGGCGCTCTAGCCGTACCATCTTGATGGCGTCCAGGCGGATCTCGATGATGTTGTTGAGCAGAGCCAGCATAGGAGCCAGAGGGAACGCAGCCACAAATATGGTGGTGAAACTGAACTGGATCACTGAGGTACACACACACACACCACGGGTTTTTAACTGGGACATTTCAATAACACATTCTCTTCAACGTCACGGTCTCAGAGTCTACAGATGTGAAGATCCAACCCTGGGGCTAAACTGTGCAACTACAAATTTTGGCTTTTGTTACCTGCCTTGAATGTGTAATTATCCGCATGTAATTCAATCTGGTAAATGCATCATATTTTATTACAGCACATGCACTGTCATATGACAAAGAGCATGGTCTTCAATATTTCTTCTTTCTTTCTTTCTTTTCAAGTTATCAACATTCTGTCAGAAGCTACATTTGGCACAGAAAAAAAATAGACAAAACCTACATCAAAATGTATTGAGCCAAACATGTAGAACCTGCGTTTGACTCGCCATGTTCACACGCCTCCTGTGGACTGATGATGAACACGCCACCTTCAGTCACACCTCAGACTTACCCATTTCCAGGAACTCGTTGAAAAGGCTGAAGGCGTTGGAGTCGGCCAGGTGATAGTTTCGTAGCCAGTCACGGAGTTTGCAGATGTCACAGGGGTCGACTCCCTCCTGTTCATTACGACAGGCTTTCCTGTAACAGTAGCCACACTTTCTCTGCAGCTTCTTCACTTTGTTTCGGCTCATGCACTGCTTCAGCCACCTGAGGAAACACACGGTGGCAACAGCGTTCATTCACATGCTGATCCATTGAACTGAGACTCTATGGTGGTTTTTCAATAAAACTCACAGTATTCAGTATCGACGAGTACACGAATGTACATGAACTCGTATCAGTTTATAAGAAGATCAAGGCATACAGAAAATCCTGATTTTTTTTTTTTTGTTGGTTGGTTTGATTTTTTTTTTTTAAATAATCTCAATTAATCGTGATAGTAAACAAAGAGCCACTCACGGCACAGTGAACTCAAAGATGTTGTTGAGCGTCTGTTTCAGCACCATGATGACAGCCATCTGGATGAAAAGGTCCGTCAAACAACCGCTGGGATGGCACTGGAGGACAAAGAACCCAGCGGAGAGTCAGAACGAGGCTACGGGAATGTGACTAGAACACGGACGTGACTGACACCTCCTCACCTCCTCCAGCCTCCAGCGAGCGATGCGGACATAACTTCCAGGATGGCCATTTATTCTGCAGGATAAAAAAAGTTATATAAAATCCTTTGTTTTTTTTCCCAACCAGGTGAAGTTGGACCCCCTAGTGGTGTGCAAGGGTATCACAGGAGGTATGTAGAATTCTTTTCATATTTTTTCGGTTACATTTTTTTTCCTGTTCAACTCAGACAACCAGGCACCTTCAGCTGAATGTGTGACACCGAACAGAACATGTGACCTGATACAGTGTTAACTTCCAGTCTTTTCTTTAAATCAGGTGGAGTACCTGCCAAGGAAGAAGGCCACGTAGAAGAGTGAGGAGAAGAGAGTGAAGAACTGGAAGGTGAACATCTTCACTGTGAAGCTTCTCTCTGTGGCAGCAAAGGAGTTTGTCTTCTCTGGACATTCAAACACACAGGACGGAGACGGCGGGAATAACAAGTGAGTGACAATTTCTTTTTGTTTATTTGTACTATGAGAGCGTGAACACAGGAACGTCAGAACGGCTCTCACCGATGTTACACAGCTTGAGGGCGACCCATCTGTTTACCTTAGGGTGGTGAAAACAGGAAGAGAGATTAATGACATCGCTGGAGCGTTGATCACAAGACAAACAGGTTCTTCGCTTTTTAGTTGAATCATGACCTCTTTCAGATAATGACACTTCCAAGTAATCTGAAGGATGGAGCGACACCTGATTTATGACACAACAAACTCTAAAACAACAGACTGCGGTGGAAGGTTTCACGCAGTCTCCTGTAAACTCAGACGGAACTCTGAAGACGACACTCGGCAGATCTGAGATTTTGCAACACGAGCAGGCTGGACTGGTATGTTAGTTTATGTTACACATTCATGAGCATATGTTTTAATAAATTTAAACCCATCCTAAAAAGCAAATTATTTTTATTTTACTAGATATTAGGATTATTAATCTTAACGACGAAGGCTTCCCCAAAGCAATATAAAGAAAATTAGATTTTTCACATATTTAGAAACTTCCATATGTAACGTTAAAATCATGATTAATTAATTAATCTATGTGTACCCTGTGATAAGTCGGACTAAAACTATAAACCTCCAGGATGAATCCTGATAAATCCTGATGGATCCTATCCCGACAGTGTTGTAGAAACGTACCCGTGTCATGACCTGAATAGTGATGTAATGCAGCACAGCCCCCAGCAGCATGGCCACAGAGGAGGCGTGGTCTCTGACAAACTCCCAGTTGCCCTCGGACAACAGAGCAGCCGCCACGACTCTAAACACCACCAGAGCGTGAGCCAGACCAATGATGATCATCAGCTGGAACACGGGAAAAAAAAAAAAAGTCATGTGTAATCATCTTAAACAAAATCAATCTAAATAGAGTTTAATTCAAACTGTAGTGGGAGTTACTTTACCATCAGTGTTACCAGGATGAGGACCAGGGTGGTCCGTAGGTAGGAGTGTCTGAATTGTTTGGGACTACAGTGTGGATTGCTGACGATGGCCAAGATCAGCTCCTCCTGTTTAACACACGCATTAAAGGAGACCAATATTAATATATATATGTATATATATATATACATATATATACACATATATATGAATATATGTATATATATATATATATGTATATGTATATATATATATATATATATATATATACATATATACATATATATACACATATATATGAATATATGTATATATATATATATATGTATATGTATATATATATATATATATATATATATACACACATATATACATACATATATAAAACCAAAGCACTTCTTTTCGCAAATGAATATATATGCACGGTAAGATCGCTGGCGACTAAATCAATTCACATTCAAATTATAGATTACATCAAGAAAACAAAACAAAATAAAAATATCGACCTCTTCTTCACACCAGTCGTACACTTTCCACTGAGACACATGTTTGGCTCTGTGCCTCTTCCACAGCTCCAAGAATAGAGTAGCTGAAAAACCAAACACAGTAACAAGTACAATGTAACAAGTACAATGTCACGTGAAGCACAAGCTGTCAAATATATTATATTTTTGTAATAACTTCATCAACAACTCTGTGCCCTTAAAATTCAGATGCAGTCGGTGAACTCACCCCAAATGGCCATGAACATAGCGAAGGCCACGGTGCCCTCGTTATCAAAGAGGTGGCTGACCTGCTCATATCAACACAAACCAAAATCAAAAGGCATCGAGAGAGAGAGAGGAAGAGAGAGGGAGAGAGAGAGAGATGTCACTGATAAAGTGTCCATCCATCAACAAGCGTAGGTCAGAAGGTTAGTTCACCTTGGCGTAGGAGCAGGTGTCTGAGAGCTTCCACACTGTACACCTGTTGTCACAGCGAGGACACATGATAGTGCTGGAGTTACACACTTCCTTACTGTGGACACACACACACATAAACACACAACGTCAGTGGATGGAGCCATGAATATCATAGCTGCTGACACAAAGGCCTTGGACACATGACACCAATGTTGGCTAATGTAGATGTAGGTGTACAACAAAAAACTGGAACTGACCCTTTAATATAAAGATAAACATCTTTTTTTGTGTGTTCTGTTTTAAATGACTCAGCAGCTTCTTTCAGTCGCTGCCTTTCACCAACCCTTGATGTCAGCTGACAGAAACCGCCCACTCGTCAGGTAGACAAAGTACTTGTTCTACTGTCATTACCACCAAACTTCTTCTATCAGTGTGTCATAAATAATGGCTTCCACAGGTCTGACTCACATCAGTGGGTTTGTGTTGAAAAAGGCAAGTCCGTACAGGAAGACTACGAGGCCCAGAGCAGCAGCTGGGACCAGCATCATGGTGTACCAGCCCAGCCACAGGTAGTACAGCGCCACCTTCTCTCCAAAGTATGATCTGCAGACAGACATCAGAAAATGTAAATATGACAGTTTTTAGGCAAAGGAACTGATGGAGAATATATTTGTAAAATATATACATATATACATATATACACATATACATACATACATACATATATGCACATATATACATACATACATATACACATTTTTACAAATTTTTATACTTGTACTTACTTTAATACTAATACTTGTTTTTCTTAGCATGGGAAAATACACTAACATAGCTAAGGTTTTATGCAGTATTAACATGCCGTAGTGGAAGAACGGCATGAAGATCTTAAAGGTGATCAGAGCTACGGTGATAAAGGTACTGACTTGACATCATTAACTGGTTGTCCAGTAAACAGACCCGACCATCGAGCCCAGTTCTTCCTCAGCTGTTTCTGCTTCTTTCTCTGAGGAAAATAAAAAAACGCATAAATGTACTTCATTTCAAATCCAAACCCCTTGAGAAAATATTTTGTCGGTCACAGTTTGACTTACTTCATGGAGGCAGAATACGGTTTCAAAAACGCCTTTCATCATCAGTTCTTCAAGATCCTCTGTTGGATTTAAAAACAAAAACGTAATCTGTTCATTCACTGTGGTGTAAAAGACCATGAAAGAGCAAAGGTCAAGGGTCAGGTCACATCAGACTCACCCCCAGTGTTGATGAATGTATGATAGAGAATAAAGTTGATAATTCGTATCCTGGAAAAACGATGAACATTAGAAAAATATACAAAATACACAAGGTACGACAGACTGTAGTACAGCGGTCCCTCGCGTATTGTGGGGGTTACGTTCTGAGACCGCCCACGATAGGCAAAAAAAACACAAAGTAGAGACAGTTATCACAGAGTAATGATTATTTACTTATATATTAACCCTTTACAAACCCTGTAGGAGGCATCGTAAGGTGTGAAATATGGCCAAAAAAAACCAAAACTTTCACAAATCTCGTTTATCCGTGCGTACAGTTTTTTTTTCCAGTGCAGCAGGACAATGCAAACAGTTTAGAGTAGGCATGTGCAAACTACGGCCCGGGGGCCGGACACGGCCCGTTTGGCTTTTTAATCTGGCCCACCAAACATGTTCAAATTATGTTTTCAGTAAATTTTAAATTTTACATATACCACAACGACCTGTGATAGAGTGAAATAATTAATAGAAATTTGACATTTTTCCCTCTTCTCTGACTGTGGGTTCTTCCTCTCTCTACTCCCTGTTCTCCTCGTCTGCAGTACGTTCTACAGTGGGATGTTCTCACCTGGTGGCCTGTGAGACGCAGCCCTTGGCTTCTCCACACCAGTTACAGGAGTCGGAGACTTTGAGAAGATACTGATAGTCTTCAAAAATCTCTTTGGGAGCGCGCAGGCCGAAGAAGACCTTGTCATCGTGCATGATCTTCTAAAAACCAAACACACAGGGAAACAACTCAGGCGCACGTACTAAATATATGACGATCAATATATGATGAAATACTTGTTATGGCTTGTTAAGGTCACACAGACTCACGACGATGGAAATATGTTTCCTCTCCAGCTCGTGGAGGAAGGCTTTCTGTCTCTGTCCCTTCTGGTCAGCGTCGTCATCGTCCAACTTGTCGGCCACCAGTATGTAGTCGAATGTCCGGCGTGTCGACTGTTCAAACAACAACACCGTCGTCAGGTGTAACAACACGCTGAGCACGTGTGTGTGTGTGAATGTGTGTGTGTGTGACTTCTTTCGTTTCTTCACTTCTGTACATTTTCTTTATAAGTAATTGACCTGGAAAAACAGGTTTGGACAAAATAGAATTTGGACGAGAGAAAACAAGTGAACTCTTACCGTGGTTGGTAGTAAATACTCCATTGTTTCATCGTTCTGTTTCTCGCACAGCTCATACTCTTCCTTTAACACACAGATACACAGCAGTTACCATCATTAATGTGGTGAGACAAACAATAGAAAGGAAGGAAGGAAGGAAGGAAAATAAAAATGTAAAATGTATAAAAAAAACAACTGGATTATTGCACAGTTGTTTTAACCATGTTGCACTTTTAATGTTTTATTGCTCTGTTGTGCTGAAAAGGTTTTTCTTAAATCTGGTAATGCTGGCATATATCGTCCAATGCCCACCAGAGGGCAGTAGTTGACACAACATCATTGTTTTGATTACACTCACTCACGCACCGGTTGTGTTAAACTTAGCTGTGGGGGAACATTTAAATTGATTTCACTGTGAATGTTCACACTGCACCTTTAACATTCTTTCATTCAGCCCAGCTGTGACACATGTGACGCTGTGTTTGTGTTTTCTGGGCAGGTCCAAACCTGCCCAAACACAGCTACAGGGCTCGTCATCGGTTTAATGCTGATCTTGTCTCGTGTTGTGACCTACAGACTTTTACGGTCGGCGGCTCTTTGCTGCTACATTCTCCGGTCTGTTAGATGAGTCAAGAGATAAGACAAGTTTCTATTCTGGGCCAGAGATATTGAAGTGCATCCATGGCAGTTACAGCAGATACTGCAGTGAACCTTCAACATGGGCGTGACCGATGATGGAACAGGTTTCACATCTGACCTGCTCGGTCCCAGTTTTTCCCGGAAGCTTTTGTTGTAGCTCTAGCTCAGAGATGACTCTCAGTACGAGAGATCAGACCTGCACACGGGGGTAGCCTAGGGTTGAGAAACCTCTCACCGCTGGATTATTGAGAAGCAGGAGGCAGTTTGATAGGGTGTGTTTAAACAAAAGAATGGAGTTTTAGACTTTCACTGACATTGTTTCAATATAAGTAATAATTCACTGACATTGTTTCAATATAAGTAAATGAAACCTTAACAACTAGAGGTCAAGATGTGACAAAAACAGGTAATCACCAACGCCTGTCGGCTACTTCTCAACTTCTCCTTATTCATCTTCACTGAAATAATGATGAGTCAACCTGCAGCACTCGTGCCCTGCAAACATGAAGTCATTTGAAGATTGACACAGGTGACTAGTAGTGCACAACTGTAGCACTACACAGGACACTGCAAACAGGTTAGAGCAGGCATGGGCAAACTACGGCCCGGGGGCCGGACACGGCACGCTTGGCTTTTTAATCTGGCCCACCGATCTTGTTCAAATTATGTTATTAATTTTTATTTTCAATACATTTCTGCCTTTGCCCTGCAATGCCTGCATTTCGACAACAGATGGTGTAGAAAGGGCTAAAAGCAATTTAGCATTTTAACCTTTACTGACTGACTTTTACATGTCATTTGTCTTCGTTCATACAAACACTCCATCTACCTGCTCCTGACCCGGCCCCCCGTTAAATTTTAGGACCCATTGTGGGTTAGTGAATAGCTAAAAATTATTTTTTTTAAAACGAACTTGACCACAGCAGAGGGTTAGCAGTTTGTCTGGATAAACATTTGCAGTTGATCCACTTATCCTTATGTCCACACAAAAGTTGTATTTGTTGTCTCAGTTAAATTTTAGGACACATTGTGTGTAAACAGAGAGATTGGAACAGAAAAACTCCTGGGGTAAATAACAAATAATGAATATTCACACGAAACCCATGCAGGAGAACCTGGTGTAAACAGAGAAACTGGAACTGAAAAACTCCTGGGGTAAATAACAAATAACTAATTCAACGGGAGCAGAGGAGGAAGACACAGCCTTCCTCATAAAGAGCAACAAACAATACAATAAACAGCAATAAAACATTACGTTACAGCCATACAACGGAACTTATTCCAATAAAAGTTGTCAGATGATAAACGTGTTATTGTGCAGCATTTAAAACTTTAGGACAAAGTATGATTTTAAAGTTGTTTTTAATCATACACTTGATAACATTTAAAAAAAAAACTTACAGTGAAAGAACTCAACTTTACTTCAAGCTCACTCACTCGTGCATCTGGCATAAAATGTTTTGGAACTTGCTACAGGTCGCATAATCTAAATTTGTTGATGTTTGTCAAAGGTTTTGTTTGACAAGGAGAGCTTCAAAAACACTTATTTGCGGTTTGGCTTAATTGATTGAAGCTCAGATTCTTCACCAAATTACGGATTCTAGCTTTTTCTTCACTTGTTCTTTGTGACATTTCAATACGAAATTGTAGTGTTTTTGCTTTTGATACGTTCTCCATAAGAATAAGAGGGGGTGTTTAATTAGTCATTTTATTTTATTTTTTTTATTTTAAGTTGAGTTTTAAAAACTATTTCCTCCGCACGCAGCCAGTTAACTGCTGCCGTACATGTTTGGTCTTGTCACGTGTGAACGTCTCGCTGTCACTTTTATTTATGTCTCATAAACTCTGTGGAGCATAATGGACAATATGTCCCTGAAATAAACAACAGATAAATGTGCATATACAGTACGTGTGCATTTGTGTATTTGTGTGTGTGTGAGACAGAGACGGTGTGTCAGACCGTACCTTAGTGGTTCCGAAGCACTTCATTTCTTTTCGGACGCCGCGTCTCACTTTTTCTGGTTCATTCACGCTTCAGTCAGGGGAGTCAAAACAACCGGTGCCCGCAGTGATGGCAGACGCAGGACAGGTCCTCAGTGGTTCTGTCTTCGTGTCATGGACGTTACGTTTTCATCACCAAACCCGCTCCGCTCAACGCCAACTATTCCATATTGAACACTTGACTCCTTGAACGGCCACTTCCGCATATTTACAGGTGAGCACTGCAGGTAACGCTGCTGACGTCATCGTTCACCGAGACTTTACATATGTTAACAAAACTAATGTGGCGTTATTGTTTTTAAATTTAAATATACAGTAAGATAAAGGAATTGTCATTGTTTTATTGTTGTTGTTGTTGTTGTTTTTGTTGTTGTTGTTTTAGTGATATTGGGAGTACTACTGGTCGTAGTCGTTTCAGTAGTGGTAGTACTAGTACAGAAAGTAGTGCTAGTACTTCCAGTAGGTCAGTAGGTAAATGTGTGTTCGATATATTATGATTGTAACTACTGTACAAAAACACAAAATAAAATAAAATACTAATTCGATGCTCATAATAATATATCCATAAACAGGAAACGTTTCATAATGTCGGTAAATAATAATTATTTTTTATATAATTAATTCATTTAAAAAGAACAGCAATTAACATTTGGATGCTATTGGTGAAATTATGTTTATATATGTATATATATATATATATATATATATGTACACCTTTAAATTTATGGATGTTACAAAAAAGATCAGCTTTAAAGGGCTTCTCTCATTTGTTTCAGTTTGCATGTTTAGTTTGCATTTTGTACTCTGCATTTTAACAGAATTTGACCAGATGGTGGTCACAATGTTCAGTGCAGTTATAGAGGAAGCTTTGCGTGGCCAGGTGATATGGGCTCATATGGTCATGTCTGTTCATTTATCTCCTCACAGCACAGGGACAGCACTGTACCAAACCTCATTAATAAGGCCTTGGACTTTGTGCTGCCGTTTAGTCACAGTGCATAAAACCTGCACAGGTTTGGTTTTATGGTCCCAGGTGTTTGCATAGATGTACAACTATTTTTTTAGGTTAAAGTTGAGGCGAGGTATGTCCAGAGGTAATCCCCATTCGTCACATGGTGTAACAGTTTTTTTATGTTAATTTTTTGTTGCCCAGTATAAGTATTATACCTGGAGTTTCATTGGATAAAATGCATATTGTGTTCCCACTCATTTGCACATAATTTTAAACTTTGGATCCGTTTTTAGAATGTCGGGGCCTTGCCCTGTTTTAAAGGTTATTTTCTAAATTTGAGTCGAAGTCGAGTGTTCCCTTTGGCGTCAAACGCCTGCTAATTTAATTAGTTTGTTTAATTTGTTTAATTTAGTTTGTTCGAAACGTATTTTACATATTGTAAAAAAGTGTGTTTAACGGGTTACATGTTGGTAAACATATAACCCGTTAAACACAAAGGAAGCCCACAAATGATAATGATCAAAAATATGATACAATAATAAAATTCTGAACACTTTATTCCCTTTCCTCTCGTTTCGTGACGCGAAGCTACGTGTTGACGCAATAGAGACCAGCTGAGATCTGATTGGTTAAAAAGCGCCCCATCATCAAGGAGGCGGGATATTGGGCCCTTTCTGTGTGGTTATTGGCCACAGCTGAGCAGACCGGGAACAGTTTGAAAGTTATTGGTAACAGGGTGTGTGCGACTTTTCCGTTTGTGTGTATATGACAAACTGGTTCGAATCTGTAATGTCGGTAATTTACCGTTTATAGTGCCTTTAACAAGAGCCTAAGAACACAATTTTATTGACATTATCGCTTAGAAGGAGTCGAACGAATTTGCCACTTTTGGGCGAAAAGCGTCGTGAACAAACGCCATGTCTGACGTACAAGTGGCGGATTTGTCGTCGTTCGTAAACGTCGAATTCGAAGAAGAGGACAATAACAACAACGACGTTCCCGTCGTGACACAAGGTAGGACCACAAAAATGTGTTTGCTGCGTCTAAGAACATACACGGCGTGGTTCCATGTCGCAGCAGAACTCGTCCAGTTTTAACCTAAAGGATCTACTGACTGCAATACCGTGACGAGAGATTACATTTTTAAAAAGTGTGTTTTTTGCAATTTTTTGTAATAAAATACCTTTAAACAGCAGTTCTTAATTATCCTAAAAGCATATCGAATATCAAATAATTATCTGCAGCAATACTGCCCTCTGCTTTATTTTCCCTGTACCGCACTATTCTACAAGTGGTTCGAAAATGCCCAATAGGTGGCACTATGTTTACTATGTTTATAGATATATATAGCATTTTCTTGTAAAAGTCTTTTCTAAATTCTGTTCTGCAATAGCTCTCTTCCAGAATGAACCGGAGGATGAGTATGAAAGTGAGGACGATGAAGACACTGATGACGATGACAGTGGCACAGACAACTTTCACTGTGAAAAATCAGGGACTCAGCTGCAGAGATGTGAACGCAGTGGTGGAGGAGCCTCAGCTCTGCCTGACACCTTTCAGACCAGCCACTTGCTCTACTATGAGAGGTTCAAGGCGTATCAGGACTACATGCTGGGTACTAGCTGACACACCTTCAGCCATGAATTGTGACTCAAGCACACAACCGTAGCGATACTAATTTTTAATTATTGTTTGTTTGTTTTTTTATTTGGTTGTAGGAGACTGTAAACCATCTGAGGTTAAGGACTTTGTAGCAGACTACCTAAAGAAGGTGGTGGAGCCGTGTGATTGGCAGGCTTTGTGGTGTACCAACGTCTTTGATGTTCTTGTAGAGGTAAGAATTTTATTTTGAAAAGCGATACTTCGTCACTCTCAGTCGTGTCGTTGTCCGTGTTTGTGGCTGACGAGGTGTCGGTGGTTTCAGGTGTGTGATCTTGACGATCTGAAGGCGTGTGTGAAGCTGGTGCTACCGCTGCAGTGTGACACCAGAGGCTGTGACCTCACTGAAGACTCCATGAAATCTCTGCTGGAGGCCACCCAGCACAAGGTCTCTCTGCAGGAGCTGCACGTGGTCTTTGACGAGTCTGGTGAACTCGATCAGACTGCCCTGGCTCTGGAGCATCTGAGGTAGGAACTGTAATTCTACACTCAAATGCAGTTTTTGCCGTTTCTCTGCATAATGTCTACCTTTGAGCTCCACACACTTTGTAAGGAATTCCCTTCTTTTATTTACAGGTTCTTCAACAAGCACATCTGGAGGCAGTGGGATGATGAAGATGAAGATGATGACTTTGACTACTTTGTTCGTTGTGTCGAACCCCGTCTCAGGCTGTGAGTGTCTCCACTCTGATTCTCTGTTGTTCTTGTTCTAGAAAGAAGCCTTTAATCCTCATGACTCCTGTTTACAATTGTGCTTTATTTTTATTTATTTCAGATACTATGACATCCTGGAGGACAGAGTTCCAGCCGGCTTAGTGGCAGAGTATCAGTCTTTGCTGGAGAAAACCTCTCAGTGCTTCCAGGCCTTCACTGCTCTCCGCAGCGGCCTGAGCACAGACTCTGACTCTGAGCTCGATAACGTCTCCATGGTCGAGGGTCTGAAGCTCTACGACCAGCTGGAGACATTCAAACGCAAACTGCACATCATCGAGAACCCCTTGTTGAGGTAGCTGGTCTCTGCTCTGCCCTCACCCTCATGTCAGCTGAAGCGACTTTATTTCCTCTCTGAGTGTTTGTTTACGTCATGTTTTTTTGTCCAGGTATGTGCTAGGCTACAAAGGAAATGCCAGGCAGCAGTGTGTTCAGAGTCGTGGCCAGAGAGAGTCAGGCGTGAAGGTGGTCCATGTCGTCACATCCTCCTGCAGCTCCACCCAGCTTCAGTCTCTGCTCACTACCAGACTCCTGCCTCTGTCCTCCAGTGGAGACGCAGAGATCCAGGTTAGTTTGAGCAAGAAAATAGCACACATAATTGACCGGGAAACTCTGGGTCCATTTGGTGCCTGTAAAGTATTAAACATCAGGCAGTGTAATTTTACCAGAAATGACCAACTGTCCAATAACCTGAGTGACTTCTCATCTTAACCATTTTTTATTTGGTGACGTGATAATTAAAACTTTTTACAGTTTGAACATAACTGTGTCTGTGTATGAAGAACCATCTAAACCCGTGTGTCTTGTGTCCAGTTTCACAGAGAGCCAGTCTCGGCCGTGGACTCGTGTCACGAGGACGACATGGTCATTGTTCTACCAGGCTTTTACAGTGTCAACAGCACCATCTTCATACCAGACTCCGTCACTGTAGAAGGTAAAACGAAGGCCTCCATCTTGATCTGTCAGGCGTATCAAAGGCGCAGTAGCCGAAGTTGTTTTTTAACATATAATACAAATACTGTATAACTGAGTGATACTGAAATATTCCCCGGTTGTTGTCGTGTGTCCTCTGCAGGTTTTGGTTTTCCTGATGACGTGGTGATTGAGAAGAAAAATAACGGTGACTCGTTTTTGGAATGCACAGGGGCCAACGTCAAACTGTCCAACATCAAATTTATTCAACACGGCGCCATTGAAGGCATTCTTTGTAAGTACAGCATCGACCGCTAGACGTGTATGGTGGTCATCTGCAGGAGCTGGATATTTCTACTTCATCTTTTGTTTTGTTTTGTTTGTTTTTCTTGGACTGTGTCAGGTGTGCGTCAGGGAACACTGACCATGGAGAACTGTGTGCTGCAGTGTGAGACCACTGGAGTTATTGTCCGCACGTCGGCCCACCTGAACATGAACATGTGTGACCTGTATGGATCTAAGGTAACTGCCGGAGGTCGAGCTTCACTCGCTGCTCACTCCTTAGGTTGTTCCATAATTACTGTTCATGTTTTATTTTATTGATTTGTTTGCTGTGTGTGATGTGCAGGGGGCAGGGGTAGAGATTTACCCCGGCAGCGTTTGCAGTCTCATCAGTAGTGCCGTCCATCACTGTAAGGACGGGATCCTCATCAAGGTTAGAGAAGCAGCTGCTTTTTAACATTCATTTATTTTCAATATTTGGAGAAGTAACTTTGTTTTAACATTCATTTATTTTCAATATTTAGATTAATTTCACTGTTTTTGGTTGATTTCAATTTCTCAAATTATTTTATGTTACTTTGATCATTAAAGTGAACTTGACTTTTTTTTTCCTTGTGTCTACAGGACTTTGCAGATGAACTTGATACACTGCCATCCATCACCATGGAAAATAATGTGATCCACAACAACGAAGGTTATGGAGTGATATTAGTGAAGCCCAACACAGGCGACCAAGAGGGCCCTCCAGTGGACAGGAGTGACGGTAGGCAATGATAACACTGCAGGGGATGAAGGGGATTGTGGGTACTGATGAACTACTTTTTTTACCTTGTAAAAAGTGCTGTTGTTTATTTTTAGTTAAGTT
>NC_024311.1:14459429-14468265 GCF_000523025.1 Cynoglossus semilaevis | reverse complement strand
ATCTTACAGCCATGTGGTCATTGGTTGATGTTGATGACTTTGGTGTCAAACTTTTCTGTTGGTCTTTTCTTTCCCCAGAACAACCAGGTAAAGAGTTTCATGTCAGAGCTGCTGAAACTGAGGAGCAGGGAGGAACTTCCATCCCAGGCTCCGCACCTTCGTTGTTGTCATCGTCCTCCGGCTCCAGCTCTGCAGCCGCTCAGCCCAAATCCTCAGAGAACATCAGCAGCAGCAGCACAGAGGGAGACGTGGCCTCCAGCTCAGGCAGGAAGTGGCAGATAAGTCGCCAGCTGAGCAGAAACAAAGAGACTTGCAGCCGAGCCGTGGAGGATCTGACGCAGCACGAGATCTTCCTCTCCTTCAAAGGAAACCAGTTCAAGCGGAACGGCATGGGCGACTTTGGCACCTTTTACTACTGAAGACTATATTTTTTTAAAACATCATCAGTTGCTCCGAGGAATCACTCTTCGCTGACGACATCATATTTTAGCTGATTTCATATTAAGTGAAATAAATTGTGTTGAATTATGTGCAGAATAAGGATGGCTGTAATATTAATTAGTGTGTTTATAACAGCAGTGGCTTCAGATTTTAGATTATTTATTTTCTTTGGGCTCCTGATGCATATTTTAATTTTTTTTTTTCAAACTCTTTTTCAGTTCTTTTAGTTTTTGCTGATATCACTTCTGTTAAATGTGATTCTGAAGGTGGTGGCACCTGAGCACTATAATTGGTTTGTTTGTTCACACGTGATAAGGTTTTTGTACATGGTGTAAAAAGGTTAATTTTACAATTATCGGGATTTTTAGGGTTGATTTTCCAGGGTTTTTTTTTCAAGTCTTATGGTTGGTTCTCTGAGTGTAGCTGCATGACGAGTGTACAATAAGATTTAGACGGTGATGGAGTTCAGGTGAAGTGATAGTTGAGGGGTTTTTGAAGTCACTTGGTGAATGGATGTCTGTTCTTTCACATCTAACGTTGTCTTTAAGAATATGATCACTGCTTTCTCATCGTTACAGAGCCAGTTCTGCCGCACCAAAACCCATAGAGAAATGTGGTGTTTCTAATTTTTGCCGAGTCACCAAATCTCCCGTCAGATAAGTTCCTCACCTTTCAAAGATTTTTTTTTTAATTCACTAAGTGTCATATTTCTGTTCACTTTGGTGGGGGATGAAGTGTATCGGCAATGCGGCTGCTGGTAATTTATGTAGCAACACATTGTAAATAGAGCGACATGAACATATAATTGAACGGACGCCATTTTACGACAAAACTGCCTGTATTTTCATTGTTTTAATTTGACTTCCAAGCTGCTTGTTTTGTTTGTTTTTTTTTTACTTTATTTGCTTCACAAGACTTTATTTGCTTCAAAGTCCGATTAAACATGTTTTAAAACAACCGTCAATAAACTGTTTTATCGATTAAAAAAAATCAATTACTTTATGATCCAGGCGGGTCAACAACATTCCGATGTATAGCTTTCAAACAGGAGCATGTAAAATTGTCGATTATAGTTTCTGTACTGAGCCTGTGAGGTCCACAGCTGACCAGTAGACGGCGTAAATCGCTTTAGAAAAACCCGGGAGATTTCTTAGTTGTAAATGATTTACTATGATCAAAAATGAACAAAAATACAACCAACGGATATGTAACGGTATAATTTTAAAGATTGTAGAGCGCCACAACTCTGGAAATAAAAACTGCACAAAGTGTGAAATTCAGAATTTTACTGGAAAAAGGTGCAAAACAAATGGAAAAACAGTTGGTCTTAATGAGTAACATGAAGAGATTCGGATACATGCATGTCCATCGCAGGTCTGCGTTAACAGGAAACACTGTTAACCACATTAAATATTTTAAACACAGGCAACGAGTGTCAGTCATCAAATAAGGCAGAGCAGCTGAGGGTCATCTATGTTCGCGTGGTTTTTAAAAAATATGATTTATTTTTTTCTGATAAAAATATTATCACTTGATTGACTTCAGTAGAAAATCTTAAGGATGACCCGTGTAATAATGAGAGGGAAATGACCTGGGGGGGGCGGTGGGGGTGACATCACTACTGCTCACAGTGGGGGTTGTGGTCACTGCCCAGGTGGGCCTCCACCTCCTCAGCACTGACCATCTCTGGGCTGATGGCAGCGTATCTGGTTCCGTGGAACTGGCGCAAGTGAATCTGGAGATTGAAAAAGTTACACAGACAAAATTAATGAAGCAACTTTTTTTTTTTTACTATTTCTGGCTAATTTTCAGACTTGTATTTATCTTTGGAATTTTCCATATGATTGTTGACTTTCAGTAATTATTTCAAACCTTTTCTTCCAACGTTAACATGTTCGGACACAGGTTTTAGATGTGTTTGGCTAACCTCATGGCTAACATTGTTGCAGATATAATTCCAGCCTCTGTACAGTGAGTACAGTGATCTGACTACAGTGGACGTTGCTGACGTGACTCCACCTGTATGTAGAGGTTGACCTCAGCACTTCGACACAGGTACGGGAAGTTGCCCCCTGTTTTTAGGTGAGCTCGTCTGGCGTTGGGATACAGTTTGTACATTTCCTCCTTGGCCTCTAGAGACAGCGCGCTCTGGTCAAACACCTGAGCATTCAAATACAAACAACAACATACACTTTATCTCCCACGGTTAGCAGCGAGACACTTGTGGTGGCACAAATAAAAAATAAATCAAGTTGCTCAGTCGTTACCCACATCTATAATAGTGATGGAAACGTCTTTGATTTTGTGAGGCTCCACGTAGGAGTTCTGGCAGTTGAGCGTTAGCCGTGATGCTAATTCACTTTGGCTCAGACTCTCCAGCTGTAACACACCCAAACACGGGTACATGTAAAACTCGAACATTAAATTGGTAACATTCTTCAGGAAACACGGTTAAAATGGTTGACACAAAGGTGGCGCTGGTGTCCCATTTTTGGGCAGCGTCCCTATAGTTAACCAATTATTCAGAAGAAAATAATGTGGTTGTCAGAGAAAATCTTTTAAATTTAGCTTAAAATGTGACAGTCTGTGTATTATTCTGTCTATACTGTGGCTAATTATCCCCAGATTTGTAAAGTGAGTAATTATTATTGACGACCACAGGGTTGTAATTGCCCTGCTGGTCAAATTCTTTGCTCTCTCGTGACTCGTGGCTCCCAGGCTGAAAGAACTTGTTAACATCCACTCACTCTGTCAACCATGAAATCAATCGCATCAGCCATTTGAGGGTCCACGGGTCCTTTAGCAAAATTACCCAGAACGATTTTCTTCAACATGAACGCTGGCATCAACCAGAAGCTGGAGAGAGAGAGAATAAGAACACAAACTGGAACTACACAGGAAGGAGGTGCAGAAAGGAGTCGGCGAACACACACCTGCTGGCCGTCCAGGTCTGATTGAAGATGGAGGTGTCGCTGAATGAGTTACACAGGACTAACGAGTGAACCCGGGGAGACTTATGTGTGTGCTCTGCAAACTTCTGAGCCAAGAATCCTCCCAGGGACGCACCGAATAAATGGACCTGACGACATGAGGAACAGGAATACAATAGCATCATCCAGAGGAGGAGAAGGGAGAACCCAGAACAGTTTTGTGGATGTGGATATTAAAGAAGACGTGGAGACTGACTCGACCTGACACGTCAGGTAGATCTCATCAACCTTTCCATCACTACTGTTAGAGGAGCCTGAGAAGGGAAGTCGGCCATAGGGAAGTAAAGGAAGGGAAATTACGGTAATATAAAGATGGGAATGGTGTGTGTTTACCTTGGCGCCACAGTCTGGAACATTCCTTGTTGGAGTACATTTTCCTCTCAGCATCTATTTTTAATAAACATTTCCTAAACACACGAGTGTGAGTCATTTCAGAGCTGTGCAGTCTTACTTTATCTAGCTGCAGATGATCCAGTAACTTCCTGAAACCATCGCAAAACTCCATGAGATCCCAGTACACGGGGTACTGTAGCTGAAAAGACAGCAAATACCGAAGGTTTGAACACGTACCGTACATTGATCAAACAGTCGAAATGAGACGTTTAAAAACCCAAACTGACTGAGATGACTCTGTAGCCCCAGCCTGTCAGAGCCAACACCTGCTGGAAAAACACTTCTGCAGTTCCACTGACAGGAGGAAGGAAGATGATGGGACACCTGATGCTCTTAGGCCCCGCATCGTAGAGTGACCACACCTTACTGTCGTCGTCGTCGACGATGATCTGGGGAGACAGAAAAGAAATAGAATCTGGTTGATGTCCAAACAGGTGTTTTATTTTAACTGTAAACATTAGCTTTACAAACTTTTAGTGATTTAGTTAATGTTTTTTTTTTGTGATATCTCAATGTATCTTTTGGCAAAAATCCAAAACATGGCTGTTTTTTGGTGTTTTTGCTAACCTTTAGCTAAACTTATTTTGCTGTTATAGCTTATTTTGCTGGGTATTTTTGTCAGTATTCTGATTTACTATCTGACCATCATGACATCATGTGACATATTAACATTTGTACAAACATTTAGCAGTGGAGTGTTATATATATATATATATCACAGGCCTTTTGAAAAACCCAATAACCCCTTTAAAAGCTAAACACAAAGCCTCTGTCTATCTGTACAAAATGTTTTTTTGGAGTATTGTTACGGCCTGCCGATCTGACAAATGATATTTTGTAAAGTTTATGGGGTCACGTGACTCCCCAGAGGACAGAAATAGGGGAGTAAAAGGGCAAGCAGCACATTAAGTGAGTCAGCTTCAGAGAATCACTAATCAGCTGATGTGTGTCGGAGGCCTCCAGGACGGCTCCGTTAACAAAATCAATGAAAGCTGGAATTCAAGAAAAGCCTGGAATCTGTTCAAGAAGTTGGTCAAAGGCTGTAGAGACAGGATTTGTTCTTTTTAGTGTTATATATTTTGCAAACTTTGGCCCGTGGGCCACATACTTCCCGCTTAGCTTCCTAATTCAGCCCGTCAAACACTGTTAACAGGTTGTCTGTTTTAAAGAAAAGCCTGAAGTCAATATTTTCCTGATTCATCAAGATCAAATATGTATGTATGGAACAGTTATGAAAAAAAGGGACAAATTTGATTTTTTTTTTTTAGGTTTATTCTTGTACATTTTATTCATATCATTTCACACAAACATTCTACATGCAACCAGTACTGATCCAGTACTGAACCTGACTATGGCCGTGTGCCAAACCCCTGTTCCACAGAATCTCCAGTTGTGTGGATATTATTATTGTTTTCCACTCGTATATTTTCTCCCTGTCGTTTTTTTTTTTCACTCTGTGTAAACCTGATATTACTGTGTTATTTACTGTGTACTTTGATCAGAGAATTCAAACTGTTTCCAGCTTCAGTTTGAGTATTTTAGTACACACCGTGTGTGGTATTAGACTGTTGGCTCACAATGACCTGTATTCAAACTTTAGGCTTATCTGCAGTGCAAGCTGACAAAACCTGCAGTGTTGGATTAGGCAAGAACTTATCCTGGCCTCATTAGACCTGAACTGGATTTCATAATAAAGATGGCAGACATACTGTAGCAATGATTATTTTTTTTTTTTTTTTTTCTCTTTGTTAACCTCATATTTTTTTTTGTTTTTTTTTGTTTTTTTTTGTTTTTTTTTTTTTTTTCTCTTTGTTAACCTCATATTTTTTTTTGTTTTTTTTTGTTTTTTTTTTTTTTTTTCTCTTTGTTAACCTCATATTTTTTTTTGTTTTTTTTTGTTTTTTTTTTTTTTTCTCTTTGTTAACCTCATATTTTTTTTTGTTTTTTTTTTTTTTTTCTTTTCTCTTTGGTTCATCTCTTTGTTCACTTTGGTTTAACTGTACAGTGTTGTATATTTACAGCCTTGTGCTGGTGAGTCAGTGACAGCTGTCAGATGATGCATGACTGAGTTTGAACTTTATCACATGTCCTGTTTTCGCAGTTTAATTTTCATCATATTTGCTTAATGATAACGTGTAACGTGAGACAATGGACAATGGCTCTGGTACTCACTCGCTTCAGAGGCACCGTACTCCTGAACCAGTTATAGTCCGGGGACACTTTGATCTCCTCCATCTGAGGCACAAGACAAAAAGGACAGTCAGTGAAGAAGAGGACACCGGACAAAAGTCGAAACTTGTGTGACTAAGAAACACGTGTCAAAAGTCACACGCTGTAGCTTTAATAACCAGGACAACAAAGACACACAGGGAGACACTGCAGGACTTGGACAGACACGATGGGTGAAGACACAGACCCCAAGAAAAGTTAACAAACAGAAGTTGGACAGTGACTTAGTCGAGTCAGAGAAAGAGACTTATTGGACAAACACACACGAATTAATATAAAAACAATATTAGACAGAAATGCAGTGGACACAGTTGGACACAAAACACAAGCACAAAAATGCTAACAAAACAGCTGGACAGAGTCAAAAACAGAGACATTTGGACAAAGGTGTAGGAAAATACACCTGTACTGTCTGTCAAAAACCTAGTAGGACAGCGGGACGGAAATGAACAGAACCAGAGACACGGTCAGACACAGAGACGTGTTAAACCAAATCAGACGGTGACCGACTGATGGACAGAAGAAAACAATAGCATAAAGTGCAATGTTTGAAACTGTCAGACACAGTCAAAAAGAAAGTTAAAGTCACGAACACCTGAGCGAGAGAGAGACGGTTGAAGAGATACATACAATACACAGGCTGACAAATAGAGCGGCTCAGATACTGGAGCTCGGAGAGAACAGAAAGCCTCCACAAGCCTCCTGGAGGAAATATTCATAATGAGGAACCAACGTAGTGCAAATTTTACAGTGATGAGCAGTAAAATGATAACCGACCCTCACTAGACCACCGACGAAGTCACATTAACTGGTCCCACAGAGAACCGATTGATTTCAAACATAGTCCGTGTTCAAATAAGATTGAACGGTGATGTTACCGTGCAGGTTGTGGATGTTAGTCACCGTGTCAGGAGGAGTTTATCCATTTCTCGGCACCATTTTCTTCGCTCGCACTGCTGCCAATGTTGCTGCTCCTCGGTCATATGACTTCTGTTTTACACACTTCCGCAAATCATCTAACCCCGCCCACAAAGTGAAACGTCACAGACGTAACCAACGCAGCCCTCGTTACAGACCCTAAAGGACCGTGTCTTCTAAGTTTGATATTATTCTATACACACTTTAATAGAGTTGTATTTTTTTCTACTTTTTTCTATTTTTTATTTTATTATTTCTATTATTTAACCGGTATGCGTCGTCTAATGCTAAGCTACATACCGTAAAATTAATTAATGGTAATGCTTTGGCTTAGTTTAAGCTACCTTTCTTTTTATTTCAAATAGTAGGGTTGCTACCCGTATCGTAAGAAATCGGAATCGTCCTGCATAGTCACAAATATTAAAATTACCTCAACAGGTGTTTCTAAATTATAAACTGGTCTTTACCGTTGTCATCTTCCTCCTCTAACTCTGCACCAAAAATGTTATTTTCCGGTGGAGTCACGACACAGTATGACGTCAGCGTCTGAAAAGTTCACCGCGTGCTTTAAAAGCCACATATGTACGATACGACGTTGTTGCTAAATGACAGAGTTCACCGCGTGCTTTAAAAGCCACAGATGTACGATACGACGTTGTTGCTAAATGGCGGCCCGATCTGGTCCGACAGAACTGCTGGGATTGAAAGCTAAGTGGCTTTTGTATTTTTGTTTTGTTTTTGTTTTTTTATTCCTTACTGTTGAAGTTTCGACTCAGTTATTTAATCTTAATCTAATCTCTTAAATATCTGAGACTTTAAGTGGATGAAAACATTTTTTTTGCTGAGACTTTACTTTAAGTGGATGAAAACATTTTTTTTTTTGAATTGCTGAAACTAATTAAGAAATGGCTGACCCTGGGCAGAATTTGTTTGGAAAATATGTTTACTTATTGAATCATCTTTGGCAGTGTTAGTGTTTAAAGTACAGTTTCAGTGTTTTCTACAGTAAATTCAAAATTCGTCCGTGGGTAAAATATTTACTCCTGAAACTGAAAGACAAGGTCCCTTATTTCCCAGTGTGGCCATGTGGAAATATTTGACATTTTATGAAGCTTGTTAATCTGCTGCTATGAAGTCACGAGTTGTTGGATTTAAATTACTATTCAGCTCTTAGATGTTGTGTTTAATTTTTCCATGTTTAATGGAAACTAATCATAGTTGTCAAACTGAGACCAATTGGTCTTAAATGATCTTTAACGTCGGTATACAGTTGTTGTATAAGTTGTACCCCAAATTCTTAAGTATTTTAAAATAAAAAAGAACAGAATGGGGGGCTGTTTTTATAGTGTATCAATAATGTAAATGCCATCATTTGTACTGTATAGTCAACACTAAGCACCAAAGACCTTTGCAAGTCGCAGCTCTCGCTGGACGTTGTAGTGCCAATGTTCACCTCGTTATGCTCTGGGCGCTGTGGCGCACTAAACGCCCGAAATACTGGAGCAAAGAAAGGTCCGGCAGTGACGTAGGCAATATGGCTCCTCTGCTGGAGAAGACTCCACGATAAATAAAAGAAGACTAAGCACAACTAAAACATGGACAACGTGTATCAAAACCAGGCGCCGCCACAAAGTCTTCAACATCCGGCCTACCCTGGCAGCTTTGTGGAACCTCCGTATCACAACAACGGGCCTCCTTTTCCACCCGGGGCTCCTCAAGCCTCACAGTGGGGTCCGGGGTCGGCTCCGACACAAGCGGCTCCTCACTGGACTCCTCCACTGGGATATTCCGGCCACCATCAATACGGACACAATCACCCACCGCCGAACAACACTGAATGTGTGGGATATGGAGGTCCCCACATA
>NC_024311.1:14458379-14459394 GCF_000523025.1 Cynoglossus semilaevis | reverse complement strand
TCCTTTCGGCTGTTACCCTAACACCCCGCCATCGATTCCGGGAAACAGTTTCAGCAGCGTCCCGCCGTTCGGGGTCGGTACTCAGCCCAGTTATGATGATTTTCCGCCGTTTATGGGCTCCAGCGAGACGCAGCAGCAGCAGAATTATGAGGATTTTCGCGAAACCAGAGGTTACGGCGCTCCTCCGACTTTTAATGCTTTTGACCAAAGACCGACAATGCCGTCAGTGGCATATACGGAGACAGAAGATGAAGCCACTGCAGAGAGGAGACAGGACATTTTGTGGATCAGACGGTTCCTGGAGAGAAGGACGAGAGGACCAAAAAGTCCAGAGACTCGGCCCGAGCAGAGGCTTCCTCACATAACTGTTCCCATCATGAAAGAAGCTCTGTACGGTGCCGTCCAGCTTGTCCAGGCCCTGGAAAAATCCTGTGAGACACTTAAAGACAACATTCAGAGTGACACTGTGTGGACGGACTCGTATGAGTCTGCTTTGAGCATAAAAAAAGAGCTCGATGAAAAAATGAAATTAATCAGTGATGAAAACGTTATAAAGGATTTTAAGGCCAGATTGGTTCGTATCCAGAAGAAAGGAGCCCGGAGACTGAGGGCCAAAAAGCTGCTCCAAGAGGAAATGAAACAGAGACAGGAAGACCTCCGACAGAAAGAAGCTGCTGCAGATGCATGGATGATGAAGAAGAGACGTGAAGTGGAGGAGAAGAAAAAGGTGACTTCACATTGTCGCATCATTGTTTCTTAGGTTAGTTTGGTTAAAAAAAAAATCACTTTCTGAAGATTCATACATTGTTGTGTTTTTAGGCGCAAGAGCTGAAGCTGGCTGCAGACGGGGTTCTCGGTGAAGTGAGGAAGAAACAAGCCGACATCAAGAGGATGCACGACATTCTGAAATCTCTGGAGAAGCTGCGCAAACTGAGGAAAGAAGCAGCATCCAGGAAAGGTGAGAGAGATGGGGTTTTTTGTTTTTGTATTGTTTTATAATCTGGCTGTTGAAGTG
>NC_024311.1:14452692-14458274 GCF_000523025.1 Cynoglossus semilaevis | reverse complement strand
AAAAGAACCACCATTTACGCCGCTGAGGAAAACGCTCTGATGGTGATGCTGGAAGGAGAGCAGGAGGAGGAGAGGAGAAAGGAGCAGGAACGACGGCTGAAAAAGGAAAGGGAGCGACAGCTGCAGAAGAAACAGGAAGTGGATGCAATGCTGTTTGGAGGTAAGCATCATCTCCATACACAGATCTGGTTTATTTATTTATTTTGACATTTTAGTTTAACTTTTTTTTCTTTTTCTTTTTCCAGATGAAGCTCCTGTCGATCTTCTTTTGCAACCGTTCAGAAATTACTACACCCAGGCCGAGCACTCACTGCACGCCTTGGTACAAATCAGGTGAGTCATATATAAAGTTGTTATATTGGTACAACGCCATATCAAAAATGTCCTCTACGGGGAGTCATAATAAAGTCTTTCTGCAGACATGATTAACCTGGAATTTGATTGGTTTCCTTTAATCTGATTAATCAGAGTGGCATCTGTGGATACATTCATACTAATTGTAATTAATTATTATTCATTTTTATGGTGATTAAACATTCCTTGATGACAAACATTTTTTCTTTTTTTTGTAAATTGCACATCATTCTGAGTTTGTGTTGAAATGGTTATAAAAAAAAATCTAATTAATTTGACTAATCTGTCTTTAGGAGAGATTGGGATGGGTTTATAGTCGGAGCAGATCATCCAGAAGGTTCTTCAGTTCCTCAGAGCTGGGTCATCCCTGACCCTCCATCAGACAAGGACTGGGCGGTCGCTCTGCAAACTGCTGATAACGACTGAGACAGATGCTGCCCACTGAAGACTGAAGACATGTTTCAAATCTCATCTATGAATGAAAACTCTGCTGTAAGTACATCATGTGCTGCCACGTATTTGGTATCAACGCACAGAGACAAAACCATGTTTGTAATGTTGAGGTAATGAACGTTTCTGTCAAATCTCTTTTTGTGTTTGAATTAATTTGTTATTAAAAAAAAAAAATCAAACGTCGTTTGTCCTTTTTGAACTCCTGCCTGCAATTCCCTAACAAACCGCCAGAGGCCACACAGATCTTACTTCTTGGAAACACTTACCCTGTCTAATGAAGTTCCTCTAATTTAGAATAATTGCACAAAAAGCAGTGTGTGTCACTGACACACGTTGTGTTGTAACTGTACAGTTAAATTAAACTGTCAATGTATTTTTATTGGACTATATTGTTAAAAGAAAAACAATCTTGTGTTTTCTGTCATCAAAATGTATGCAAAGGTGTACGCTTTACTCTGTTTTCTGTGTGTGGGAGTGATTGTGTGTGTGTGAGCAGTTAATCAGATGATGGGGTTTACTGCAGGTCAGGAGATTAGTTTAAAACCAGGAGCTGCAGCAGAGTGAAGTCTTTACAGACACAAACACAGACTCTCACATTCAACAAACACAGGTAAGATTGAAATTCCTGTTTTTCACCAATCGGGTAATTAGGTTTACTCAAAAGTGTGCTTTACAGACGCTGTTGTGTTGCTACAAGTCCGATTCCTCTGTAATTTAACTCTTGTCAACTGCAGCGAATGTGGGAAAAAAACAGCTTTAATTTTGATGTATCTTGTTGTTAATGTATTGTTTTAACAGTGGGTTCAGAGACTGAAATTACCTGAAAACACAACATTAGTCAGGACAGACTGACACTAATGTGTTAGAGACACAGTAATCTTTGAGCATCTGTTTTTTCTCCCTCTGTTGAGTCCAGGACCATCTGGTTTTTTTTCTCTCCCTCTGTTGAGTCCAGGACCATCTGTTTGATATTGAAGAATCTTTGTGATTATCTTAAACAGCACAACTCAAATCATCACTTTTATTTATTCACTTTTATACTACTTTTTTAAGACCAGCTGTTTCATTAAAAAATATATAGAATAATTATTTAAAAAATGTTGTTTGTTGTTATCAATAATTTCTGTTCCTTATTGAATCATGATTAAATGTAGTAGTGATTTTTGGTCAATAGAAACAGGACCTGAATGGACACAGTCTTTCAGGAAGTTGATGTAATCTGTGATTTGTATTCACTTTGGTGAATGTCTCAACAGGACCAGTCCAAACTCTGGTGCGTCTCTCTGTGAAGTGGACATTATGGACGGTGTCCCTCTAAAGATGCCTCAGCCTGTCTCACAGATAGTCATGGACGACGTCATCATCACCGTCCCAGATTACCTCACCTCTCTGCAGGAGACCAGGGTGAGGACGTTACACCTGTAAAACTCGTCCAGTGTTTACGCTCGACGCTAGGTCCAGTCTAGTCGTGAAGCTTTGACGTCAGCACTTCAAACTGCGTCACTTCTGCTGTTTTTAATCACGGTACCAGACGCACCTGCAGCTAATCTCCTGTTGAATTGGGCAACCTGTGGCTAAATCCATGCCTTCTGCCTGTTTTCCAGTAGGGTCAACAGTAACAAGTGAAACTATCAAGAGTGAATAAGTATTGAGGCAAGAAATGGAAGTTTTCAGTTGGAAAAGACAAAATAGAAAGAAAAATGACTTTCAAAGCCACAGAATTATTTTTAAGATTATTTTAAAATAATTTATAATAACCCCATTTAAATTATCCTAAAGGTCTCCTGCCTTTTTAAGGCCGTTGAAAATGTTAAATATTATTACCTACACCCCAGATGGGACTCGAACCCACAATCCCTGGCTTAGGAGGCCAGTGCCTTATCCATTAGGCCACTGGGGCGTGTTGGTTCCTTGCAATGCCTGCATTTCCCCAATAGATGGCGTGGAAAAGGCTAAAAGCATTTCAGCATTTCAGTCTTTGTGCATGTCATTTATCTTAGTTTACACGAACTCTGCTCCTGACCCCATTGTGGCCCACGAGTCAAAAAACATTTACCAGTGGGATGACATTAGCATTTTTGTATACAATAATTATCATTATTACATTATTACATATTATATTATTATCATCATTATCATTATTACACAATTAGCTTTAGGCTAGTTACTGTTAGTTACTGAAGATAATCAGTTTTGTTTTGACTGTACACAAGACATTGGTTTCTGCCACCGTATGTAAATATCTTGTGTCTCCATCGTGACAGTATGAGTTCCACCTGGAGAAGTGGGTCCTGACTGGTCTACAGAGTGGATTCACCAGCCAACAGCAGCCTCAGCCGTCTTCATGTTCATCAGGAACGCAGCCATCGTGTCCACCCTACTGGATGATGTTCAACAGCCCGCAGCAAAGCCGCCTCGCCAGCCGCCACAGCTCAGACTTCTGGGAGCCCAACCCTCGACAGCGGTCCCACAGCCTCAACCTGTCCGTGCTGCGGACCAAGTTCACCATCTCGGAGTCTGAGGATGAAGAAGACGGCACCAGGAGTAAAGCGCAGACAGGTGTGTTGGAGACAAAGCCTTCAGATGGAGAACGTCCATCACCTTCACACCACCGTGGCCAGCAGAAGGCCTTCGTCCCAGATCTGCTGAATCCTCCGGCCTGTCTGAGCAGTTTGCCTCATCAGCGCAGGAAGAACCTACGACAGTGTTCCCTAAACTTACAGAAAACATTTACACAGAGGGAGTCAGAACCTGGGAACCATGTGCAGCACCTGTCCTCATGCAGAATCACCCAGAATTCTGGAATCTCCAACACGACAACAAAAGCTGGTGCAGTCATGAAGCTCCCCACCATCATCAGTCACAACTCCATGGTAAGGCTTTAAAAACACAGAAATGAAGAAATTCAGGTTTCATAAAAACACATTTTACAGACCAACACTTCAACACGTCTGCTCTCTGCAAAAAAAAGTCAAAGGTGCTATTTAAAATAACTTTTAGTTAGTATTAAATATTTTAAAACAAAATTTAGCTGAAGGCTAGTCATTCGTTAGCCTTTAGTGGTTTGTAGCTCACTATCTGGCTACTATGTTAGCAAACCTTTCTTTTTTGTAGTTTTCTTTTTCCTCTTTTTCCTTTAGTATGATGTGGCCAACTGAAGTTGTTTACATTAGGTATATGTTTATGACAATTGTTAGGCCAGAAATAATAAAACAACAAATTTGCTATTTTATTTTGAAAAGACTGTTTTGGGTCTATTTTTGTTTTCTGCTAACTAGTTAGCATCTTTGATACATATATGTTCCTGTGTTCCATATATAGTGTGTATATTGATGTTGACCTTTTTTTACTGTCTACTATTTCAGCGTGATAACAAGATTCCAACACTGTTTCTGAGAGTTGTGGTTGACGTAGAGCTAATACTCTGCGATCTGCGATATAAATAGCCGTCACTTTCACTACGTGTAAACACAGGCTAATACAGATCAGACTATAAATCAACCGGCCTGGACCAGACAGCAGTCACTCCACAGCACAGCAGAATGGCTTCACCCTTTTCTATCCAGGTTTGATCTCAGGAAGCTTAAAACCTCCAGGTGTCCGTGACCTTCACGTCTTTCTTAGGTCATTATCAGTGTGTTAGAAAAGAAAACCCATCCTTTTTATCCTAGGTGGAGTTTTCTTCCTCCACTAACACTTAAACGTGCCTTTTCTCCAAATATAGAATGTGTAAAGTCTGCTGCTGGCTGTCCAGCAGGGGGCTCTAGAGGATTAACTGGATCTGGATCTCAGTGTTATTCCCCTTCAGTCCCAGTTAGACAAAGAATGTGACACGTTCAACCAACAGTGCAACTGTGTGTGTCAGTGTCTGCTGCTTTGTTCTATCCTTAGCTCATTCTCCACACTCTTTTGGTTCCCAGGCAACTCTGAGTCCAGACTCCTGTAGGAACCCTCTGTTGACCTCAACCCACCAGGGTCTTCGATCCTCTGGCTCAGACTCAACAGCAGAACTTCTGTCAGCTCTGAGCTCAGAGGAGAATGAGCTGCTGGAAGCCGTCACAGCGCGGGGATATCCACTCCGTACGGCCATCATCGCCCTGCAGAAGACGGGCACGCAGATGCCAGAGGAGGTCAGTCAGCTTAGTCAGTCTGACCTTTACGCTGACACTCACAGCCACATCTGCTGCTGACATTACAATACACAGTACCATAATAAACTGTCTCTATGGGGGGAAATACTGCATATGACAGAGTACAGGACAGATGTATTGATTAAATTTAGGGTTATGTTTGTGCTTAAAATAAACCAATTGTGTGTTTTTTCTGCAGATCTTGAATTACCTGGTTGCGTGCGATCACCTGTGTCAGTTGGGTTATGACATGGTTCAGGTAGAAGAAGCTCTGGAGATGTTTCAAAACTGCGAAACAAAGGTAAGAACCCTCAGTGTCGTAAGACTTTACAACATCTGTGATTACAAACAGAGATGTCTTATCTTTTTCTTTTCCTCCTCCTCTTCCTTCTTCTCTTCCTCCTCCTCCTCCTCCTCCTTCTTCTTCTCCTCCTTATTGAGGCTGAGGAGTTCCTTCAGTTGCTGAGTCAGTTTCATGAGATGGGCTTTCAGCAGAACACAATCAAAGAAGTTCTGCTGGTGCACGAGAACCACAAAGAACGTGCACTGGAGGAGCTAATAGCACGCGTAGCATAACAAAAAATACAAACGCATACAGTAACTACAGAACCATTTTTTTTAAAAAAGTGTTTTTGAATAAAATAA
>NC_024311.1:14443939-14452592 GCF_000523025.1 Cynoglossus semilaevis | reverse complement strand
CTAATAGCACGCGTAGCATAACAAAAACTACAAACGCATAACTACAGAACCATTTTCTTTGGACTTAAAAAAGTGTTTTTGAATAAAATAATAAAAATAAAAGTCGTGTTCATATCAACCTGAAGTAAATGTGTTTTATAAGAACCTATAGTTTTTATAAATCTGGTGTTTTCACTCTGGGGTAACATCCTCCTTAACAAATAGTTTGTGCTCGACCCTTAATTAAAAAAAAAATCTTTCACTTTAAAATAATAAAATAAGACACAAGAATACTCAACAATCAGTGGTGTGCTCTCATAGATTGACAGTACCAGTGATGACCAGTTACAGTGATGGCATTGGCTGAAAGTGAAGAAAATTACACAAAAAATGGATGAAAAAGTGACAGAGAAAAACAGACCATTAACTAAAACAACTGAAATATTCCAGTAGAAACTGTTTGACCAAACCAACTATATTTGTCGAAGGGACAGAATCCTTCTGGACACCTTGGAGGCCGGACATGCAAATAAAACAAAATAAAAAAAATCACATTTTTATCAAACATTATTTTTATTTTGGAATCCAGTCGTGGGTCAGGCCCCGGGCCACCAGTTGATGATCACTGGCCTAGACCAAAAAAAGTTGCAAAACTGGTGCATTTTTGACTATAAAGAAACAACACACACATCATGTATCTCAGTTTGACGAGACCAAAGTTGACCTTTGACCTTTGGTTGTTGGCCTGTTAAGCTCAGAGGTGGTAGCATCATTTCTAGGGTTGTCTTTCTTACGCTGCAACTAGGGCTGAAGTCAGGCTTAAGGGAATCGTCAACTGTTACAAATATCAGGTTAACAAACAGGATCTCAAGTCATGTGCAAAGACCAGGGGAAGGAGTTGTTCCAGGATGTGCAGCGTTAGCAGACTTTTACCCAAACGTTTTATCGCTATATTCAAGTAAAGATACGGTTTGACACATGTGATTCTGCTACATTATAATTATGTTGTTGATTCAGTAAGATTTGGTTTGTTTCTATAAGTCAACAATATCAAATCCTCACAGAGACAGAAGTTTATGGTGAGCACCGTGGAGATAATTTTGACCATTTACTGAGATGCTTTACATTATGGTCCTTAGCTGAACTTAAGCCACTTCCTTTGACAGCCAGCAGGGCTTTAGGGAGCCTCATGAGGAATGTGTACATGGATCCAATTCTGCCCAATCCCTGCATCTCACATTTTCGTCTCCATCTGTTCAGGTCCACAGTGTACTCTGTGGTCACCTGTCTGCTGAGAGTGAACACCGAGTCTCCTCTGACCACAGCGGTCAGCAGAGAACCTTTACTGTTCCCATACTGACCAGACATGGCCGTCCACTGTCCCGAGGTCAAGTTGTAGCAGTCAATCATACAGAGTAAGAAGTCAGTGCCTGGTCCGTTTCTCATCACGTACAGATTGTCATTATGAGCCACCATGAAAAGGCCGTAACTCTGATGGCGGGTCAGCGTGGTAACCAGGCACCACTGGTCAGGTTCAGGCTGATATTCTAAAATATCTGTGGCCCCTTTCCCCTTCCACAGACAGATGAACATCCTGTTCATGGCTACGGCAGAGGCCACTGATGCTGCAGGGATCGGCAGCCCCGAAACGAAACTCCAGCTCCCGTTAGAGTACCTCTCCACAGACGACATGGCCGCCATGTTGTACTCCCCTCCAACAGCGTACAAGCACCCGTCGTGTCCGATCAGGGTGAGGTTGTAGCGGAGTTGCTGAGGTCCGGTGATGGTTGACCATGTGTTTGTGTCAGGATCATAACAGAAACCTGTCTCAACGACCTTTTTGCTCATGTCGTGCACGCCTCCAACGATGTAGAGTCTGTTATCAAGAACCGCCACACCTGCCATGGTGGTGCTGCTGGTCGAGGGCAGATGAGTCAGGACTCTCCAGTCCCTCTGCTCTTCATCCAGGTAACAGACGGTCCTCTGGACATCTGGCAGCTGGTCCGTGGATGGAGAGTGGCTGCAGACTGCTACGTAGCTGCTGGGCAGCAAAGACTTCATGTATTCCACCAGTTTGTTAGGTAAAGTGCAGACGTCCTCCCTCAGGTCTGTGTACATGTCTCTGATGAATAAGGCCGACCTGTGGGACAGATCCCACACACCGTAGGTGGCGGCGGTGTGGTACATAAGCAAACAGTTCTCAGAGTTGATAATATTGATCAAATGCTTGGTGAGAGCCGGCACTTGCAGAAAAGCCGTGCACTCGATGGCTTCCACTATTTGGTCACTGTTGAGAATTGGCCGCTCCCCATTTAGGACGCGCAGCAGAACGGAGAAGCCCAGAACCCCAACACACTGCAGCTGGAACTCCTCTCTCTGGCACTCGATCATCCCCGACTGGAACAACGCTCGGAAGTACTCACAGTTTTCAGACAGGGTGCTTCTGTCCACAAAGAAAGAATTTCCATCAATGTTGATCCTGAGTTTGTGTGATGATGGTGACCTACAGCTGCTGGACTCCATCACCTCCCCGCTGCAGAGCTTCACTTCATCTTCTGCTCACCGTCTGGTTCGGACTAAAAGCAACATATCTGCACCGGTTTAGCACTTACCAACTTGTGCCACTGAATCCCCTCTTGTCCACAGCAAAGCACTGAGAACAGACTCTATACATAGCAGGCAGCAGACATGTGACACTATTGAAGATTATGATGATGACATGCAGCCAGGGGAGAAACAGGAGCTGGATAATGGCAGCGTACGTACTGCTCTTTGTTTGTGGATGACACTTTGGGGACAGCTGAAGATTTGTCCTTGAGCAGCAAAAGTAGGTTGACGCTCTTGATAACATTAAACACGCCCGTCATTGAAACTGAGCGCAGGCCTCGCCGCACTGTTCACCGAGAGCGTCTGTACTGACTTATAAAATACAACCATTAGGATATATATATATATATATTTATAAATATATGTATATGTTTATATATACATGTACATACATAATATATTTAATATATGTAAATATAGACTGTACATACATACACAAGTGTATGTATATATATATATACATTATATCCAGTTTAAATATATACATATACCCAAAAGAATTAAAGCCATAAATACCAATATAAATGATAAAAAAATACCAGAGACAATATTTATGATATATTGTTTATTAGACACTTTAGAAAAATAAAAAAGACACCTGTAGGATTGCTGAGTACAGTACGTATGTGCTGTAACTTCTGAGTATCAAACCAGTAACTCTACTGTAATACCACTTCCTCCGCCCTGTGCTGAGATGATCCATCCATTCTTTAATCTCAACTCTTCACTCCATCATCTTTGCTTCATCGTAAGCATGGGTCTCCGCGACCGACACCACCACCTCCTGTTTTTCCTCCTCCACCTCCTCCTGTGCTTCAGCCTCAGGATCAGGGTACAGACAGGAGGTGTTTCCATCTTTCCATGTGATCGTGATAGCTCCTGCTCCGAGCTGATCCACCTCTCCATTGGTGGAGACGGTTTTGCTTCCCAGCATGACTGGAGATGGTGGAGGTTTGAAGTTTCCGTCTTCTTTGAGGGGCGAGACCATCTGCAGCTCCTCAGTTCCGTTTTTCCTGATCAGAGATCCTGCTGCTGCTGCCTTGTACTTTGCTATCTTTTTTCTGCTCCTGTGGAGAAGAAGAAATCAGGGAAACTACCAGTTAACAACAGTTCAAATGTACAAATGTAACATAATAAGAGGAATAAGTTCAGGTCCTACTTGTTGGCCATGGAACCCATGCCCAGCAGCAGAAAACCAATAAGGAGACAGACGAAGGCCACACCGAGCAGAACAAACTTCCATGTTGAGGCTGCAACAGGAATAACAATCATTTGACCAATGTACGGATGTATGTGGCTCCACATCGCTCTCTACTGGTGAAATTTAGAAATGCAAACGCCAAAGAGGAAGAACTACAAAATTGCACATATAACTGGTAGATTTCGTATATTACTACAAAGATATTGCACTTCACTTCCAAATATTAAAACATTTTCTTTTGAAAATATCTGACCTGCATTGGATTTTACATTTTAATATTTTCGCGCCATTTGTTAATTTGAATTATTAAAACTACAACGGCTACTAAGTGAATATGATTCATGTCGAATACAAATTTTACCGCAAATGTAAAGTACTGAGGTGTAAGTTATAAGCTTTTACTTCAGATATTAACAATAAGTTTGCGATATACTACGGAACATCGTCCGGTCGTATTAGTAGTACAGCAGCATTGGTACTTACGATCCTCCGTTCGATAGTACCAGCGAAGATACGCCTTCTGTTCCTCAGTCAAACTGTCGACTTCTGCTGCCTTGTCATCAGCCACCTGAAAATCATCTGGATCATCGGATGACCTCCTGAGTCCTGAAATACAACAGGAAAAATAAATATAATTAAAATATATATATTGTACAGATGCTTTATACGTTAAAATGATGTTACCTCTACCTTTGCTCAGAATCACGAATTACGTCACGAGCTAGCATGGATGTTACCTCTACCTTTGCTCAGAATCGGATTACGTCACGAGCTAGCATTTTGACTTCATCAGGAAACAGAAGTTTTTTTATCTATCTGTCTGTCTATCTATCTATCTATCTATCTATCTATCTATCTATCTATCTGTCTGTCTGTCTATCTATCTATCTGAATTCATACATTTAATGACAATAAAGAAGTTAGTTTATCAGAATAACATAAGATATCAGATATATTCAGAGGTGCTAATTATTGTTCAGGATTTCTCCACAACTTACTGAGTTTTTCCTGGCAAATGTCGCCCTTGTCCACAGATCTCCACCTTGAGTGTTGTCCATGGAGACTCAGGGTCAGGCGATGACCATCAGTTGACAGCAGCAGAGACGTGTCCCGGCTGACCAGTCTGTCCCTGTCACAGTCCCACAGTAACCCCGCTGCCTCCCCCTCCGGCCCCTCACAGGAGCTGCTCTTCACCGAGTCTTTCTGCTCAGCTGACAAACACCTGGATGATCCAACGCACATCAGCTGTCCCTCTGACGTCCACACCCACTGCTGGTCCTCTGAGTCCAGGCTGCACCTCTTCAACAGTACCTGACCTGAAGGTGAGTCCTCCAGACAGAGGCTGTGGTGGGTGTTGTGAATCATGAAGGCCCTCCCCCCTGCAGGGGTGAGGGTGACAGGGTTTATGTTGAGCGATGGAAACACAAAAACCACAAATGTGCTTAAATGAGCATGAAATTACCTGAGAGGAGGAGGAACAGCAAAATGAAGACATCTGACGCTCCTAAAGAAAAGAAAGTATTTATAATAATTAGTTTGTCATTTTTAACTTCTATTCTCTGAGACCGAGATTAATAAAAATGAAAAATGACATCAGACAGTTTTTCACATCCTGTTAGGCCTTCCTCGTTTGTCAAATGCAGAGGAGCAGAAAGAAATATCACTTTAGTCACACTAAGGAAACCTTGTTCAACTAAACAGGCCCAGATTTCACCGAGTAAGGAAATTGAATTTATTTGATTTCATGCACCGTGGGCTTTTTCTAATGTAAAATATGTCATGGCAAAAAAAAAAAAAAAGTTGGGGAACATTGAGCTAGCGTACGTGCTAAACATTTATAAACAGTTTGCTGTGTTCTACAACTGTAACCATACAGGCTAACGGGCTGTGTTAGATTCTGTGAGCTGGGTAAGACATCACTTCACAGTCAATTAATTATAACACAATATAGTGTATATACAGCATCATAGTGTTGTATATACAGTATTGCAGTAGTACATCACCTGATAATATCTGACAGATAGACAGGTGGACAAAATGACACCAAGGTAGAAGACTGACAGATAATAAGACACAAAGATAAAAGACTTACAGACAGGTAGACACAAAGATAAAAGACTTACAGACAGATAGATGTTATGAGACAGACAGACAGACAGAGAGTGAGTGGTGAAATCACTCCACCAGTGATAATTCTAATCTACCGTGCAGTGACTTCAGCGGTGACTACTCACTTGTCATGATGCTCTTTTTGTGGCTGAGGCGAAGAGAAGAGAACATGTGAACGTTCAGCAGCAGAAAGCACAAACGTTTCCAAAGTTCAGAGGGAGGAGCTAGGTTCTAACAGTACGATGTACTGCACACGTACAGACACTTCAGTGGACGGGCGACCTCACGTGCCCATTTATGGACTGAAGGCTGAAGTTATCTTAACGGCATCTCATCTTAACGATCAAACAATTCAGGCAATCGTCTCATTTAAAACACAATAAGAAATGTGACTCAGAGTTAACTGTGTCGTACGGCCTTTTAACAGTTCTGTTGACAGCCGCCTCTCGGGTCTTTGACCCTGTGGGTTGGTTACTGTTTAGACAGATATGTGTAGATAGTGAAGGTCTGTGACTCATTGGTCAGATACCTGCACAGATAAAACAAATGAAAGTAAAATTTTACCTTCAGAACTTAATTACGGAGGATATTTTGTGACTGAAGTCAAACAGGTACTTGGTCCATATCAGTAAAAGAAGTGGACCAGTGATGTGGGCTAGGCCTGAATAAAGGAAACCTATTACAACAGGGAAGTAGTTGGTGTAAACGCTGATATAAATGTGGAGATCATGCCCCCTACAGGGCACAGAGCTGTAGCATTGGGGGGGATTTTTTAAAAATCGTGTCACAGTGGCAGAGTAACACTGATTTGTCTTTTTATTTCTGTGCTGGATGAGAATAGCAGCTTAGTGGATATAACTGGCTCTGATGGATGTATTGATTTGTAGGTGGAGGGTGACACTGCAAACATGTTTAGGAAAACAACATAGTAGAGCCTGTAGCAGATCCACAGATATATCACACCAGGTGTATGTTAGAAACTAGCTCACTAACCTTTTGGTATATTAACTTCACTATTCCTTTTTATTCCAGCTCACATGGTTCTTAGGGAAGACAACGTTGGTTTCGTGACTGCTGACTTATTTGGAATGCATCAAGGTAAGACCCATGCATTTTTTTTACAAGAGTGACTGGAACCCCCTCCCCATACATTTCATATTATGCATCACTAATTTCTCCACAACAATGAAAATCTTAATAATAATAATTAATGTTTTCAACTTTATTGATTACAAACTAGCAAACTTGAGTTGTTAATAGCAGATCTACAGCAACATGTGTGATAACCACTACATTAGGAAACCACTAAGATGTAGAGCCAACGACAGATCCAGCAGAAAATTTCAGACTTTAGAGTTTGTAATTAATGCAAAGACAGATTAAACACCAAAACAAGCCATCAAATAAAATAGAGATATTTATTACCACCACACGTGAATACAACATTTGTTCCTGTTTGTTGATGTATTACTGTGATGCACAGGTTTGTTCAGGAAAGCAGAGGAAAGCATGTAGTTGTTGACAGGTTTCACTCAGAATTATATTTTCCTGATAACTGTGATCTTAAAATCTTTAAACTCAAACTAACAGGTAACAGTTTTATCATATGAAGCATTAATTACTTTTAAATACAACTGTACTTTTCTAAACACTGTTCCCAGTATCATGACATCAGAAATATTGGAGGCAGAGAAGCTGATGAGCTTGAACACAGAGGCCACTGTTACAGAGATTACGTGAACAATCTTTATATCCTCATGTAAGAGAAATAAGCAGATGATGTAGTTGAAGTACACAGATCATAAAGCTCATTTAGAAATGACCGGAACCGTCAAGTCTACGACATGTCGTGTTCTTTTTTCCCCACATCTTGGCTGTATCTAATCCTAAACTTGCGTGTTTATGGAGCATTTTCCTACTTTCGATTACATTTTCTTTGTATATCCAACCGTTCTTGCAGCAAAACTTTTCTTTCCATTTAAAGATGCTGACACACCCAAATTATTAAGTGTCTTGTTTGGAATCAAACTGCCTACGGTCAGAACATAAGCGGCTTTCCCCTATAATCACCATGTGCCCCAAACAATGACAAAACCCACTAATCACCAGAGCATGGAATCAACTAGTGAAAGGTTTCAGTCAAAGGTGAAAGTGCAGCCGAGAAGCAGCTGACGACATGTCAGCTGAGCAGGTGACCTCCAGTGCATTCTCAGGATGGATGTAGCAGAGAGACCACGTGGGACAATAGTTGAAGCTTTGGATCTGAAGACAAATTCAGGAGTGTACATGGTTATTTAGAGTGGATATAAATAAGCAGGACTGAATGGCGTCTAAATGTTCTGGCTCATCGGTTCCCTCATCTGCAGGAAATGGCTGAATGTTGGTTTTGATTTCTTTACCTTTCTGCCGTGAAATTAACTGACAACAGAAAAGTGTCGACCATACTCTAGTGAGAATGACGACAAAGGAGCCAAAAGTTTCTATCCAACCACCAAGGTATCCTCATCTTGAAACTCATAGTAGGGAACCTCCAGGTTCAGGGGGGCGGGACCTTTCCTGATACGTCCAGAAGCATCGTAGTGGGAACCGTGGCAGGGGCAGTAGTAACCACCGTATTCTCCAGCGTTGGCGATGGGCACACAACCCAGATGCGTGCATACCCCAATGACGATGACCCAGCTGGGGTTGGTGACCCGGTCTTTGTCGTGCTCGGGGTCTCGTAGCTCAGCCAGGTTCACAGCAGCTTCTGTGGCAATC
>NC_024311.1:14442081-14443916 GCF_000523025.1 Cynoglossus semilaevis | reverse complement strand
CCTCTCCACTTGAAGGTCATGTTCTTGCCTTCGGGGATGTCACTCAACTTGACTTCTATCTTGGACATGGCTAGGACATCAGCTGAGGCGCTCATGGACGAGACAAACTGAGAGACCGCTGTCTTGGCCATATAAACACTCATGACAGTTGTGGCCCCTGTGAACAGGTAGGAAAAGGTCCTCCTGGATTCACCGCTATCCTGAGATGACTGTTTGGCATCGAGAACCTCTGTACGCCTGTAGTCAGAGAAGTCTGGTATCCTGATGTCTGTGTGGGCAAATCTGACTCCTGCTGGGCCTGTGGACAGAAACATGTTTGTCTCTTGACATCTGTGGGTTGTCTTAAAATGGAGCAGCAAATGTCTCAAAAATATATAGAGAACATTTACATCCAAAAACCTGACTTTTGGATATAATAAACAAAATATTGAACTTAAAACTTGTCTTGCAATTCCACTAACATTCTGTGCCCTTTAAGTGACTTTAGTTTTGAGGATGTTTAGGAGTTATGCCAGCACAATAAAAACGCGTTTAATATTTTTACACAATTATCTTCTACGTTTTGGGGGAAAGGACAACTATCTATGTGCAAGAGTCAACTTATTTGCTTTACTAATATACTGAATTCCCTAAAAATAATAATAATAACAACAACCTCTTATCTTGAGATTTTATAAATAAATTGAAGAGAAGGCGAATAATCACGAAATTAGTAAAAAAGAGAATTAACATGCTAAGCTAATGCTAGCAAACTCACCTCCAATGCTAACTGACACCACAGGCCCTGTCTTCGGGCTCTGACCCTTCATTGAATCCCGACACAATATCTTTTTCTTTGGGTCAAACAACATCTTCTCTTCCTTCACCAGAATACCGGGCACCAGGGCTTTCAGTGGTCCGGCCACAGTGAAAGTGGAAGCCTGCAGATAAGGGGAAAAAGCCCCTGAACGGGCAGCTAAGGACATCATGTTCGCGGCTAACTGCTGCTGCTGTTACAGAGATGACGACCTTGTACGCTCCTACGAGGGGACGACGTAACGCGTCGAAATACGTCACGCGTCGGTTGAACGTTACGTAGACGTTGTGTACTGTTCTGGTCTCAAAACAAATCAACCGTTTAAATGTTGATTTAGAATATTTGTAATTCAGGTTTACGGAAATCAAATAAGTATCTTTTGGTCATTTACCTCAGTGTGTTACTTAATAAAATCTGTATATTTGTATAAATGTAGTATTTTGAAAATTGTTTACAAAATCAGCTGAGCTTTACTGTCAGAAAAACGTAAACATTGTCATGTAGGAATGGACAATGTACAATAATATAATGCACTAAATGACGGCCCTGTCAAAGGGGTGATAGTGGCAAATTCCTGTTAAAATAAATGGAGAGATGAAAAGATCTCATGATCAAAACAAAGAAACAAATGTAGTTTTTCTGCCTGGAGTCTGCCTTAATTTTAATAGACATCATGTTTTTATCTGCTAATTAAAACACAAGCAGCATGAGCATTAAAAAATAATATAAAATACAACAAAGTTTACAGACGACTACAAGTAAGACTATTAGTGAAGCAGCTTGTACAAAAAAAATTCACATCTTGATCTTTCATGGTTGTAAAAAAAAAAACTATACATTTGCCATTTCTGCGTTGAATTAGATGTATCTACGACAAAGAAAGTGCTTTATGTAAAAATAAAAACTGTTGGTATCCATTTTTATTATAAAAAAATCTTAATTTACATGTATAAAAATGTGATATTAAAAAGTTGAAATAATACATTTGAAACCACAGGACAGTTTAAAGGTTCTGGATGAACCTTATTCAGAAATTCAG
>NC_024311.1:14418289-14441606 GCF_000523025.1 Cynoglossus semilaevis | reverse complement strand
AGAGCGGTTTGCCTCTCCACTTGAAGGTCATGTTCTTGCCTTCGGGGATGTCACTCAACTTGACTTCTATCTTGGACATGGCTAGGACATCAGCTGAGGCGCTCATGGACGAGACAAACTGAGAGACCGCTGTCTTGGCCATATAAACACTCATGACAGTTGTGGCCCCTGTGAACAGGTAGGAAAAGGTCCTCCTGGATTCACCGCTATCCTGAGATGACTGTTTGGCATCGAGAACCTCTGTACGCCTGTAGTCAGAGAAGTCTGGTATCCTGATGTCTGTGTGGGCAAATCTGACTCCTGCTGGGCCTGTGGACAGAAACATGTTTGTCTCTTGACATCTGTGGGTTGTCTTAAAATGGAGCAGCAAATGTCTCAAAAATATATAGAGAACATTTACATCCAAAAACCTGACTTTTGGATATAATAAACAAAATATTGAACTTAAAACTTGTCTTGCAATTCCACTAACATTCTGTGCCCTTTAAGTGACTTTAGTTTTGAGGATGTTTAGGAGTTATGCCAGCACAATAAAAACGCGTTTAATATTTTTACACAATTATCTTCTACGTTTTGGGGGAAAGGACAACTATCTATGTGCAAGAGTCAACTTATTTGCTTTACTAATATACTGAATTCCCTAAAAATAATAATAATAACAACAACCTCTTATCTTGAGATTTTATAAATAAATTGAAGAGAAGGCGAATAATCACGAAATTAGTAAAAAAGAGAATTAACATGCTAAGCTAATGCTAGCAAACTCACCTCCAATGCTAACTGACACCACAGGCCCTGTCTTCGGGCTCTGACCCTTCATTGAATCCCGACACAATATCTTTTTCTTTGGGTCAAACAACATCTTCTCTTCATTCACCAGAATACCGGGCACCAGGGCTTTCAGTGGTCCGGCCACAGTGAAAGTGGAAGCCTGCAGATAAGGGGAAAAAGCCCCTGAACGGGCAGCTAAGGACATCATGTTCGCGGCTAACTGCTGCTGCTGTTACAGAGATGACGACCTTGTACGCTCCTACGAGGGGACGACGTAACGCGTCGAAATACGTCACGCGTCGGTTGAACGTTACGTAGACGTTGTGTACTGTTCTGGTCTCAAAACAAATCAACCGTTTAAATGTTGATTTAGAATATTTGTAATTCAGGTTTACGGAAATCAAATAAGTATCTTTTGGTCATTTACCTCAGTGTGTTACTTAATAAAATCTGTATATTTGTATAAATGTAGTATTTTGAAAATTGTTTACAAAATCAGCTGAGCTTTACTGTCAGAAAAACGTAAACATTGTCATGTAGGAATGGACAATGTACAATAATATAATGCACTAAATGACGGCCCTGTCAAAGGGGTGATAGTGGCAAATTCCTGTTAAAATAAATGGAGAGATGAAAAGATCTCATGATCAAAACAAAGAAACAAATGTAGTTTTTCTGCCTGGAGTCTGCCTTAATTTTAATAGACATCATGTTTTTATCTGCTAATTAAAACACAAGCAGCATGAGCATTAAAAAATAATATAAAATACAACAAAGTTTACAGACGACTACAAGTAAGACTATTAGTGAAGCAGCTTGTACAAAAAAAATTCACATCTTGATCTTTCATGGTTGTAAAAAAAAAAACTATACATTTGCCATTTCTGCGTTGAATTAGATGTATCTACGACAAAGAAAGTGCTTTATGTAAAAATAAAAACTGTTGGTATCCATTTTTATTATAAAAAAATCTTAATTTACATGTATAAAAATGTGATATTAAAAAGTTGAAATAATACATTTGAAACCACAGGACAGTTTAAAGGTTCTGGATGAACCTTATTCAGAAATTCAGACGGGGTTCTTCCGTACATCAATCTTTGTATTGTGTGAGGACAGTGGTCCACTGTTGAGACTGGGGCGACGCGAGTCTCGGCGAGGTTTGACCACAGGCAGTGATGCCTGTCCGTTCCAGGATGTCACACCAGGTTGAACCACCCGATGGGCGGGCAGATCCCCAGCCGCTCGCAGCCACAGCTCCTCCATGACGGCTGGTTCCTCGATTGGGAGAGAGGAGCGCCTCCATGTGGATGGGAGTGGTGTGTTCACCAGCTCACGCATTTCCTCCCTGGATCTGGAGGGTTTATCAGCCTGGACCAAACCTTTGACACCCGTGTTGTCGTCAGGGCAGCGAGACAGCTTTTCAATACTGCCAATACCTGCGGGAGTTTAAAATAAACAAAGAAAATCAGAGCCACCTCCATGGAGCGTGCTACAACTTTCAGTTTGAAAACAAAGTAAAAGTGTGTGATTTGACATTGACATAATGTCACTTTACATCTCAGTTACTGTGTAGAGAAAGGAATACTGAAAAAAGAACCTTTTTTAAGTCTGGGTTTCATTCTGTCAATTCCCAGCAGATTATATAACCTTGTCTCTGAATAATCTTTTTTTTTAATTTTTGCCCTTGCCAGATTTTTTGTCCAATTTTTCTTAGTTTCATATTTGGCAATAAAAACCTACGTACCTAGATGGTTTTTTTCAGTCTTTTAAACAGTTGTCAATAGGACTAAAAACCATAACTACCTTTGACATGGTCTTTCGTTTGGTTGACTGAACCACACAGCTCCCGTACTTTGTTGTTCAGCTCCACGTTGGCAGCCTTGTAGTGGTTAAGCTCTTTGCTGAGGTTGTGGATCCAAACCTCAAACTGACGTTGCCTTCCTGCTAAGCCCTCGTCCATTTGATCTGTGAGGACAAAATAATTCATTGATGAGTCTGAACGACTACAATGAGGCAATTACTTTTTTTTCCTTAAAAAAAAAACAACCTCTGCACTGCTGCAGTAGAAGCTGGACGCTCCTCTCGTGTTCCTTCTGCTGCTGAGTGAGCCGGCGGTCAGTGTCCAGCTGGGTTCGATCCAGTGCGTTCTCCAGCCACTGCACCAATCTTTGCTTCTCGTCCAGTTGCATTTCCAGCTCTGCCAGAGCCAGCTGCAGCTTACGCTCCTCCTCACGCAGAGAGACCACCTGCAGAGGACACCGACGCTGAATAAAAACACAGGCTCAACACTGATACGAGTAAGAACGGTAGAAACAGCGCAGCAGTGTGACAGACCTTGTCAAAGTATTTGCAGAGCAGGGCTCTGGTCTCGGAGGCCGACAGGTAACTGAGTTTGGCCATGAGGTTCATCTCCCACTGGGACAACATACTGGCTGAAGCTCTCAGCTGCCTCTGTCTCTGAGTGATGGCCTCGTTTTTGTACTCGATGGCTGCGTCCAGAGCCTCGATGGCCTCGTCCAGCTGGAACAGGGTTCGCTCTTCCTGTGTACACCGGATGACACAGACCGGTCAACTGACAAACAGAACAAAGACACTGATCCACAGAGCGAATGTAATGACAAATCTGTTCTGACCTCAGGTGACAGCAGGTTTCCCTGCCGGAGCTTGTCGTCCAGCTCCACCCTCTGTTTCAGTAGTGAATCTTTCTCTTGACGGAGGTTGGAAATCTCCTGGCGGATCTGTTGGGAGTCCTGAGCACTGCTGCTGCGCAGGAGTCCGTTCCTCTCGCTTAACTCTTGCTCCAGTGATTCGATGCGTCGAGTTAGTGTCACAAGGTCTTTACTCAAAGCCTGGTCAAAAGACAAATACAAAACTATTAGAATTGAACAATTTTTTTTTTCAGCTGACAAACTCTCAGTTTTGGAGATCGGTGATACCTGACTGGAGCGGAGCCGCTTGGTCTCCAGGCCGCTGCGCTCCTGCAGCAGTGCTTCCTTCTTAGCCAAAATTTGCTCACGTTTGGTCAACTCTCCCTCCAGGTCTTCAAGGCCTCTCCTTTGTTCAAGTACTCGTTCCATTTCCTCATCCAGCCACCGCTTCTGTTCTTCAATCTTCTGCTCATTAAAGTGGTGAAAACAAAGATGAACCACACAAAATGACTGACAGGTCTGTGATTGGACGGTAGTTAATGTGAACTGCTGTGTCATTCCTCGCACCTGCTGTTCTTCCAGTGACACCACGGAGCCGTTGCTGCCGCTGCGCCTCTGTCTCTGGAAGGCAGCGATCTCCTCCGTTTTTATTTTCAGGATCTTCTGCTGCTGCTCATTCTTTATCTCCAGCTCCTGTGTAGAGGGGTGGGGTGAGTGGAAGGGGGGGATGAAGGCGGATGGATGGTTGACAGCATGTGATCATGAACAAAGTAAAGTACAAGGACAACAAGTAAGTATACAACTTGGGAAATTCCCTTCATTCCCATCTAATGGAAAAAACACTTTAAACGGACGACTGTTGGTTGCACCTTCACTCTGTGAGTTCTTCGCTGCATCTCGGTCTCCAGACGTCGCTTCTGTTGACTCTCTTGTCGCAGCCTCTTCTGCAGCTGCTCTTGCTGCTGCCTCATGGCCTGGACACTTCGCTCCAGCTCCAACACTCTACGCTCGTTCTGAGCCGGCAGGTTTGCCAGACGAGCCGTGTCCCTCTGCCTCTGACTGAGAACCTGAAACCGAAAAAAAAGATCATGAATTGTCTCCGGAGACAAATTAATTCTTTTCACCAGTATTTTGATAACAGTTGTGAAGAAAACAAACCTGAACTTTGCTTTGAGCAGCAGCAATCTTCTGTCGACACTCCTGCGCTCTGGTCTTGTCTGAGGCGCTGATCTCTCTCTCTTGTCTCTCCAGGTCCTGCAGCTGCCGCTGGGCCTCCTGCAGCTCCTGTCGAGCCTGTGTAGCTTCACTCTCCAGTGCTGTGATCTTCTGACTGTACTGCCTGTTCAGGGCCTGAGCATCTTTACCTAAAAAACCCAACAAACCAAACCTTTTCAATCCAGCCAATTTAAAATATATTAAGAGCAAATTGTATAATCTCAGTGAGGTGCAGCACCTGTTTTAACCAGTTCCTTAATGAGATCTTCTTTCATGCGAATGGTGACAGAAAGTTCCCGGATCTTTTGCTGAGCCTGAGGCAGACCCCACTCTGAAACGGCTTCCAAACTTTTCAAACTCTCTCGTACTGTTGACTCTGTAGAACTGGAATTGGCTGCAGAATAATATAAAAGAGTAGACAACATGTTGTTTAGTCATTCTGGTAATTATTATGGTACTTGAGATTTTTTTGGGAGGTTTTAAACCTACATGCTTTTCTGGATAAACACATGTGCTGACTGACACCAGGCAGTCGAGATGCCACTGGACTTTTCACAGAAGCTGTTAGTCCTCCTCCCAGCAGGTCCCTTTTGGTCCAGGTCAAATTCACCGACCTGACAGGAACACAGGAAATATACTATATTTCAAAGTAAAACTGACAAATCCTCATAAAGACACACTACCAGACTTTTATTTTATTTTTTGCTATTTTTTATACTCTTGAACTTATACTCTACTACTAATTTATACTCTACTTGAATCCGACAAACGGAGTTTGCAGTTTGAGTCATGTCTTGTATATACAGCACATACCTGTGTCTCTCTTGGCTGAGACTGTAATGACTGTTGTCTTCTTTCATGTCTGCCATTTCTTCTCCTCTAAAGTCCTGCTCTTCATATAAGTCCCCATCACTTTCAACACCAGAGCCATGACAAGGGAAGGTCAAAGGGCTGACCTGTGACCCCACACACAGAACATCAAACAACAAATAATGACTTTTTAAAGCAATTCAACAAGGAGTTGAATTCCATATCTTAATGTTCCAAAGCACAGATTTTAAGCACAATCAAAGTGATTATGATGAATGAGTGTTCATTGCTCTTGCCTGTCTGTGTGTGCCACCATTCTGACTCTGCTGCTTGGTGCCAATGGGCGCCGTATGTGGCCGTGATCTGAAGTTAAGGCCCAGGCCGATATACCCTGCAGTTGAGAGCTGATACTGCAACTCTTCTATCAGGTCCTGTTGCGCCTGCAGCTTATCGCTCTGAGAGAGAGAAGAGGATTTAGGAGGAGATTAACACCTGCATCCAAAAAAATCATTTTTAGATCAACTTTGCTGTCAGTTAAACAGCCCCGTGCTTCACCTGTTGTTTGTACTGTTCCATAGCATCCTCCAGCGCTGCCAAAAAGTCTGTGTTCTCTCTTTCTAATCGCTGAATCTGAGCTTGAAGCTCAGCCACACCATCTTCGTTCTCTCCACCTTTGTCAGTGTCATGCTCACGGCTCCACCTCTCCTCTGCTGCCTCTGGATCCTGGTTAAAAAAAAACCACGTGTGGACATATCAGTACTGCATACCTCACCAAGCTGCACACAAACCTGAGAGAGTGAGAGGACACAGACCTGGTTTCTCAGACTCGGTCTCCCCCTCCTCAGGGCAACAGCATCCTCGGTGGAGCTGTTCTCAATTCCACTGTCTGGACCTGAGGCAGTGGTCAGTCTGCTGGGTTCCTCCTCCACTGAGTTCAGCCACTCCTTCACTCTCAAGCTCTGTTCAGGAGTAAGAGTGCCTTCACTCTGCAGCTCCAGCAGCAGCCTATGATACACGAGCAGTAAAGAAAAACATGTCATCACTTTTCCTGGGATGACCTGCCGCTGCTGCTTAAAATAGCTCTGATGGAAGGCCTGTGAAGGAAAGTGAAGGAAACCCCCGGCTGTATGAACTGAACTGACCCCTTATTTAAAATCAAGATGGCGGCTCATTGAAACAACTGTTTGTTAATCGATTTATTTTATCCTTCATCTTTTTGAGAGCCTCTAAGGTTCACAACAGGTTTGTAGTTATGAAGTTAATTATAACTTTTTCATAGAGATTCACTTAGAATCACTTAGCACAGCTATGGTTTATCCATACATTTACTTTAGGGTACATAAATATTTGGACTTATTCTTGCTGATAACTGTTATTATTTACCTGTAGGCAGTGTCTGTGCATGTCCTGTAGTGGGCGCTCTGGGCCTGCAGTCTGCTGATTTCTCCCTCTCCGGGTCGAGGCCTCCTGTTTGGATCGCCGTGTGCGATAATGCGGGTCTCTGAGCGCTGGCGGATCTCCAGGGCCCTGCGAAGGGCCTTGATTTGCTGCTCCAAACCTTCCACTCGATCAGGCTCACGCTTGTAGTTGACTGTGGCTGGGTTCTGAATGTTTCTGGCCCTCGTGGCATAGTTCAGTGTGTTGAGACTCTCGTCAAAATCTGACGATGACGGGCTGATGCAGGCAATCATTAGTGTTTTTGAATTTCCTCCCAAGGAGTCTTTCAGGATCCTGGAAGAAAAAAAACCCCAAGTAATTTATTAAATACACACAAACAAGTTGGTCTATCCTTTCTACAGAACTGTTCCCTCAGGATATAATCAAACATACCTTGTAATTTTTGAGTCCCTGTACGGTATGTGAGAGCCTTTTCTTTTAGGATCCCCCAAGGCTCCAATAACATTTCCCAGAGCCAGAAGTCCACTGTTTATTTGAATGCTCTCCTTCAGTCTCTCTCCAGTGTTTCCCGTCTTTAAGATGCGTTCTGATCCAGCCAGGTCCACAAAGTGAAACTTGGAGGACAACATTTGAGGTCCAGAAGAATTAAAGTTTCCATAAAGGCGTGATAGCCCTCGGCGCTGGTCCATGTACACGGTAAAGATAGTGTGTGACCGACTGGAGTTCGGGTTCATCTGGGTGGCACCGGTGTGCCGGGCTGTGTTTCCAGACTCGAGTAAACTCAAAACCTCATCGAGGCCTTCCACTTCACACTCTTTGACACCGAACAAAACTACGAAGTCACAAAAAAGACAAAATGACACAAAAAATTGACGCGTGTAAACAATAGTAAAGTAAAGTGACAATAAGAGACAGGTGTTACATAGTACACACCAATATTGCCTTTGTCCTCTCTAATGTGGATATCCTTGCTGGCCGTCTCCACCTCCAGTAAGTCCTTGAAGTCCTCTTTGTAGACCTCCAGGTAGGAGACTCGGACAGAAAAGTCTGTGAGGTCATTCTCATCCAGAAGTTTAAAGATATCTGCAACAGCCCTAGGGATGATTCCCTGCACTTCGTCTCCAAACGAACCTGAAAAAAGAAATAAAAATGAGATTATGAAGTCACTACGTCTTTATCTACACACGAATGCAAGGAAAAAGTATAAATAACTTACAGAAGTTGGCTTCTCCAATGGTATATGTCTTGCCCGAACCTGTTTGTCCATATGCAAAGACTGTTGCATTGAAACCTTGGAAAAAAGCATCAATGAGCGGCTGGACAGAGACGGAATAAAGCTCGTCCTGACAGCAGGACTCCTCAAAAAGGAAGTCACAGTAGAAGTGTCTGTCGTGGCCCAGGGTGACCCGGGAGAGCTCGTTGTCCACTGTGATGCAGCTTTCATGACCGTGTAGAAGTTCTTTGGGCAGCAGGGGGCGCACACGAACAGCTACCTGCACTGCAGAATAGTCTCCCTTGCCCTGGCCACCAGGCACCTTTGGAGACATGTCTGCTTCTGCCGTTCCTCTGTTATGTGTTGATCATCTTTGAGTAACTGCAAGGGACAAATTGTGCCTTTTCCATCTGCCCGGACCTCACAATCACGTTAAACTGTGGAAAATTGAAACATACTCTGCATTTAATTTCAAGTTTAATTTAATCATTCTTTATTTATGATATGTTATAAACAGGCAAAGGACAATATTTAACAACAATGTTTTACAATTTGATACCATAACATCTTTAAAAAACAAACTTGTAAGTCGAAGTTTCATCGAAAAATGAACACTGAGCTAAAAAAAATAAACTGCTACACTTAGTGATGCGAATATATATTATGCGTTTATATTGTGCATTGTGTGTTAAGTATGCATGCCTTTCTTGAGTTTTATTTTTGGAAGCTTTTTAAAAACTTAGAGGAAATCTGTTAGCATGTTAGCCACACAGATAAAAAAAAGTCGCTGGGAGTTGGAAGATGCTTGCGCACCGTTATCATTCTACCATAATGTTTAAAGTAGGATCGCGGAGCGTTTTCACTTTTCCTGAAAGTCTTTGCATCAATAACTTTTACATTTGAAATTTGAGAATTATATTAAATTAGTGTCTTGTTTTTAGTAAACTATACCATGGAATGAGCTAAGTATTGTTAGCATGTTAGCATCAGTGCGACCATTTAAAAAAAACAACACAAACAAAAACTTGGGGACGAAGTTTGGTAATGACGTCAGTGCTATGCGCTTACGTTTACGTGTGAGAAACATACAACAGCTACAACGGTGTCTCTCTTTGATGGATTACTTGTAAAAAGTTGTAGTTAAAACTTCTTACCGTTGTGGCAGGAAATCCTCCATGTACTCAGGAAAACTGTATGGAAGTTGAGGAGCAGTCAGAGGGAGGAGCCCCCGGAGGAGCTTTGGTTTCCAGAGAGCATCATGGCTCCATGGTAAAGGCTCATTTCCGCCATATTGTGAAAAAAGACTGACAAAGTCACTATTCATTACGTGTAAATTAACGTGTATGAGAATAATGACAATTTATACTAGCCAAAAGTAATCAACTACAAACATAAAATATAAATATATTAATATAACACAAATTAAAAATAGACCAAAGGGTGTTGTTTTTTTGGGGAAGAGAAAAACTCACATTTGGAAAAAAGAAGCTGAATCGATAGAAAGAAAATAGCCCGGAATATCTACATTTAAGCAAACATTAATGAAAAAAATATTTTAAAATAATACTAACTAATTCATATGTAATACGTGTTTTGCAATAGATGCAAGATGTGAGATAACCGTGGCACATTTATCAAAGCAAAAAAAATAAACAGAAAAAATATTTTAAAATAATATTAACTAATTAATATGTAATGCGTATTTGCAATAGATGCAAGATGTGAGATAACCGTGGCACATTTATCAAAGCAAAAAAAAGATTTTTACAATAGATGCTACTAGAGTAAAATAAATAAATAACGAATTAAAACTGGCCAAAAGTTGTTTTTCTCGCTTTGTATATAACAATTGTTTAAACAAACAACCTTTAAATATATTTAAAGGACAAGGCTCTCAAGGAATTAAAAGATTTTAAAGAAACTCAAATGTTAAAAGAACAGCATGTTTTACTTGTGCTCAACAGGGGGCAGTGTTCAATCATTTTAATCTTTAACGTAACGTTATAATTTGCAGTGTATTGATAAAATCCCAAATAAAGGAACAAATAGAAGAGACACCCCCGTCCCCTACACATGTAATTATTCTAGTGTTATTATTTATATGTTTCAGACAATAGTTTGTCATTTAGCCTGCTTTATAAATCTCTAATTGTGGCATGAATTTATAGAATGTTTTTTATATAATATTTCTGGAATTGTTTCTCAAAACAGATTCGATTACTCCACTGTTCTGTTCTGAGGATCACCACAGTTTCTGTTACCTCAGCGTCTTGCCACTTTCCACCGTTTAAAAGTCAACTGCTTGCTGATGGAACCGAGCTGAGTGCAGGGTCCTGTGAAAAGTCTGGGAATCTTGGCCGCACTCTTCTTTGTTCTATTCAAATTCCGACAAGCCTGAAGTGTTTCATTTCAAAAATAAGTATCAGTGACATTCCGAGCAGCCATCAAAGAGAATGTGCAGGTTTCCTGTGATTTGTTCTACACAACCAGACTGAGGTGAGGATATTGATTTCAACCCTACACACACACTGTCAGCACTTATTACACTGAGTTACATGGTGAGTTTTATTTTTTTTAATCTGAACAGTTTGACTCTGGGAACACGGTGAGATGTAGCAACAAGATGATGGAGCACAGGAAGTGAGAGCAAAGTGTTGTTAAAGTGGCTGCAACAGGATGACACAAAACAGGTGAGAAACTTCAAATTCTGTAACTGCTGTTTATACCGAAGCTCCTAAAACGTTATTGTTGTTGAAATTCAAAATCAGTGTAAAATGTCCAGCTAGGCTTCTGTAGCACAAACACAACTGAATGGAACACACTGGTTTAATAACAGGTCACAGCAAATGTTTTGAGGTTCACACCGCCACCTACTGTACCAGTGTGTGTAGTCTCATGGTATGACCACTGACATTCATGATACATAGTTGCATCCCTAAATATAAATATTATAAACTATATATAGGACAAATAACAAATCCCTTTTATGCATAAATATTACGATAATATATTAGACTTACCACTAAATCTATAATATTTAATAGAAATAATCTGAATGTGTAATGTCTATCGCCACATTTCCAGGTAAATGTTTTAATCGCAAATAAAATATATATTTTACTCACATCTTTCCAAGAAAATAAATGAGAAAGTGATCACGCAGGCATGACTTCCAGGAAGTGTGTGACGCATGCGTTTCCAGTATTGACCTGTTTTGCACATTTCCAAGTTAAATCTTTTTAACAGGCTGTGGGAAACACACACACACACACACACACACACAGTGGTTCTTTTCAGTTGCCTGTCTTTAGCTGTCTGTCTGTGGAACAGATGTGCTCTATGCTGCAGGAACCAGAGTGTTGCTCAAACAGGTACGGCTCACATACTGTACATCTCTGTCTATAGAGATGTAAATACTTTAAGGTGTGTGTGTTTTCTTGAGGGCATTTTGTCCTGTGTGGTCGACGTCTATGAGTGAGAAAGGAATGCGTTTAGTAAGAACGTAATGATGAGTTGTGGAGCCGATGTTAATTGTCAAGTGTTGTGATCAAGTGAGAGCGACCCCTTATGGCAAACAACGCTTTTTAATTAAAAATAAATCTGCTGTTTAATGAGTGCAGTTGAACACATTCCAAGACCAGTTCACAACAATAACAGTCAGGATACATGTCACACGGTACAAATGTTAAACAACAAAAAAGTAGTTATTTTCCTGAACACTTCATTCCATTAGACTGTCAACACAAGTTCGGTTCAGTTTTCTTCGTGTGTTTTCCTGAACTCGTTCTCTGCATTTTCTGCAAGCATCTTTTAAATAATAAAACCTGTATCGATATTTACGCAAACATTATTTGACAAATTTATTGGCGAAATAATAGTTAGTTTAAGTTGTAAATCGTCAGGAATATTAACTTGAGAAATAGCACAGGAACCAATTACATTATTAAAATGAAATAAATTACAGAAATGTCTGCCAGATTGCTGTGCAAAAAGAAACTATTAAACACATGTAAAGTATTTAGGGTTTTTTTTTTTGGACAGTTGACCAGTTGAGAGACATGGTAGTTGTTGTTCCTGTCAGTCTCAACAAACACGTTATTTACCAGTGATCTTTCCTACTTTAACTCCAACAGCTGTAGTACCTTAAACAACAGTTCAGGTCCACACAATCCACCACGTTCACATCCATGACCTCCATGTCCTCTGACCAGTCCACACCACGGTTTCTATTCTAGAACTCATACTGGGAAACGAACATTGTGATTTTGGTGATGTACCTGCCCAGTTGCACACGCCTCTCCAGCTCACTCATCTCCACCTCTGCCTCCACCGTAGCCGGGCCCTGAATGGGACTGACCAGCATCAGCTGACCCGTCAGACGGTCTGAGCGCTGGACCGTGAAATGGCGCCGCGCCAACTTTCCTCCCAGCAGGGAGAAGCGAAGCGTGTCGCCCATTGGTCGCAGGGCCGAGACCCTGAACATGACACGAGGGGCTGACAGGTTGGACACCATAGACATGTAGTGGTAGGAGAAGGAAGTCGGGGTTTGAGAACAGGCCTTGTTGTCCACGGGACAGGGGTTACGTTCACAACGCCTGCAGAAAGGAAAACAAAAACATTTTCTCCCTTAAAAACGGCTTCTAGAACTTTTTGAAACTATTCATTATGGTTCATTTCAGTTCTAATGAAATACAATCTCACTGACTTAGCCTGCGATGCTAAACCTTGGTGGTTTCTAATGCAATTTAACATCAGAGCTAAATTGAATTGCAAACATTCAGCAGATGATTTTTTACCTGCCTCTGGGCCTTTTTTTGTTACAATTTTACTACCTTTGAATGAGGATAAACCTAATTTATCTGTGTAATGTTACTACCTTTGAATGAGGATAAACCTAAACTATCTGTGTAATATCTATCTATCTGTGTTTTTAGCTTTTACAGACATGTCTTTTTAAGGTTGCTAGCTTTAGCTCTGTCAAGTATGTTTAGCATTTTAAAAAAGGTTAATAGTGTTTGGAATTGTACATCCTGACAGATATAATGCATTAATTCTCACATTGGTGATGTCTTGACATAAGCAGCATTAGGGATTTTAGGACAGGTCACACTGACACATTGGAAACTGCCGTATGTGTTGATGCACATCTGGTCCTTGGTGCAGTTGTTCTGTCTGGCTGCACACTCATCGATGTCTGGGAACAAATAACACCAAGCTACAAGTACATGGCAAAGACTTTGAAACAGAAAGAGTGGATTAAAGTAAAAATAAAAATAGCAATAGTTATTATAATAATGAGACTTTTCAGATGTAACTTTTTCTAAAATGTGGCACTCTCTGGGAAAAAAAAACTTTCTGGCATGAGGGAAGAAGTGTGAGTCAACCTTTGCAGCTGCGTCCATCGCGGGTCGTGTTATATCCAGCAGGGCAGGTGCAGCGGTAGCCTCCCGCTGTGTTAACGCAGGCATGTAAACACAGCTTTGCTGCCTGACCATTGTGAAACAGCTCACATTCATCAACATCTAGAAAAGGAAAGATAAGAACTATAATTAGAATCTGACACGTGTGTTTGTTTGCTGCTTTTTTTATAGGTCAGACAATCGTCCTGCCTGTGCAGACACTGCTGTCCCTCCCAGAGATGGTGTATCCTGGTTCACAGGTGCAGTGGGTTGTGCCCTGGACTGTACTGCAGCGTGATGGACGAACAAAGGCCCCAGGGGTGGCAGCTGTTGAGGTGGCAGCAGCAGCAGCAGACGACGAAGAAGAAGAAGCAGTGGAGGGTGAAGAGGTGTTTGTTGTGGAGGTAAAGACTGAAAGAAGTGAAGAAACAAATCATGACACGTTTGTTATTTAGTCAGTTTTACACAAACTGACCTTCATGGGGCTCATCAACATTCAGTCCCAGTCAAACACTGACGGAGGAAGATTATTTTTCAACACTTAGTCATTATCGTCACAACATGAAATAACAAAGTGTTTCAGAAATATTGACAAAAAACCAATTAATTTAATTTTTAGACAAAGACAATAACAAGGACAACATTTATTCTACAATGATTCATAAGGTTGTTATTCAGAACAATGTTTTTATAAAAATAAATTACTGTGTTTGAACCTGTAGGATGAAAATTATTTTTTAATTTAATTTTAATTGTCAGTGCATTCAGAACAGTAATGCAAATAATAAAAAAAACAACCTTCCTGGAAATACTTTCATAATTTACACAAAAACATTTGAAAATATTTTGGTATTGATTCATGTGAACTATTTTAAAGTACATGAACATTTGACTCCTTTAACTTCAGTTCAAGGTTTGAGTACTACACATTTTTTTCCCTTGGAAATGTGATGTTTAACAAGTGCTAGAAGTCTCTCCTCTGAATTTAATTGTAAATTTTTGCATTCAAAGTTTAAAGGCCAAAGTTCCACAAGTGTGTGTGCGTGGGATGGGGTGTGTGTGTGTGTGTGTGTGTGTGTGTGGGGGTGTCTTGCCCACATGTTGGCACAGGGTTCTGACAGGTCTCTCCAGTCCAGCCTTTGGCACAGACACAGGAGAACTGGTCCACTTCGTCCACACAGGTGCCGCTGTTTTGACATGGTGAGGACGCACATTCGTTGATGTCTGGGGGGGGACACAGGACAGGAGGGCTGAACAAGACGTTGTTTGTTGGACTTGGAGCAGAGACGATGGGGACAAAACCAAAAATCCCAGATAGTAAAATTTTATTGTTTACCCCATTGGCCCAGGGCAAAGAGCCGCACATTGAGGAAAACTTAGAAAATAAAAAAAAGAAAGGGGGAATAAGAACTGATAATAATTGTCAAACTAAGATATATTATCATATCCATATTCTTGGCTCAGATCTGGCCCGTACTGTCTGACAGCATTTTGGCCTCAGGCTCCTGTTTGTGATGAAATGTGGGCCACAAATCTGCAACAAGTTAAACTGTTCTTATAAACCTTGCCAAAATAATTACACGTCTCATGGATGGATGGATATTTATTTACTATACATATAATCTGGGCCAGATCTTCCACCCAAATACTGGGCCACTTCAAGCTCATATTTAATCAGGGATGTCAAGATGGAACTTCAGTCAGTAATGTATGTCACATACATTCAGCTTAAGGTTTAATATGGACCAAAATAAAAAAGCAAACAAATTTTAAATCATAAAAAACTCTATATTTTGTATATATGATATTACGTTTTTGGTGCAGTTCCTGCTCTTACCTCTGCATTTTGCCTGCTGCCCGCTCCACGTCAGGCCTTCCTGACAAATCCTGGTCTCCGGCCCCACCAGTTCATAGCCAGGGTCACAGAGGAAGTGAACTTCATGGCTCACACACTGTGACCTGCCAAGTTTCCTGCCATTTATGGGGGCATCCAGTTTAGGACAGGTACCTAAAAAAACAAACTAAAGTTGTTAAAAAAAAGGGCAAAGGAATTTATTTTTATAAGTTGTTGTTGTCGGCTCACTGTTGATGGCTTTTGTTGTGGGCTTCGCTGCACTGCTCTGAAGTAAGTTTATTTTCTTCTTCAGGTTGCGCAGACTCTGCAGGTAGGCTGCCTCGTGGGCTGACAGGAGGTTCTGGATCTGCTTCAGAGAACCCTGGAGGTCCTGTCTGCTGCGGCAGTCCTGGAGCCCAGCAGAGATGGTGACCAGTTTATTGGTGAAGGTGAAATACAGTTGTCAGGTAAGTCACATTTAAAGATTCTGTTTCATATCAGTGCAGTTTCTCTGCTGAGGGAGCAATAGAATTTGTCTTGATGTGCCCCCCCCATGCAATATTCAATGCCCTGTGGGGACCCCAACCCCAACATTGGAACCACTGAAATAAAGGTTTTAGTTTTTGTTTTTCCTCTAATGATCATACATAATGTTTTCCACTATTGTGGAAATATGTGGAAACAACATCTTCTTGTGTCACTTGTGTTAGAAAATCTATTTCCATCAACTGACGTAACATGTGCTCACACCATTAAGAGCAGGATAGTGGGTGTAGCGGTGTCCGTTGTGTTTTCAGGGTCATGTCACTTGGACGGTAACAAAGGTGAACAAAGGCCCAGATGAAAAAACAGCAGCCAGATTCTCCCTGCTCTTAGTTTACAGAGCAGTGTGCCGCCATCTTGGTCTGCACACCCTGTTTGTATGAACACATTCATTATGGAACGTTATGTAACCTCTGAAGGAGGGATCAACATCAGCCAAAGTCACTTTGGTGGTGTTATGTAAGGATTTACCTGCTGTTTATGATGTGGCCTGATGGGGCAGACAGTAAAACAGAAACACCCTCAGCATAAACATCACCATGAGGGGCAGAGGGCGGCTGCTTTTTCTACCCACGTTCACTCCCTTTCATTCAACAGTATCACTCCATCCTGTACTCTCCAGCATGTTCTCAGACCACCAATTACTGCCTTGCTTTCTTCTCGAAGGAGTTGTGTAAGAAGAGTCAATATTTGTGGCAAACACCTCTCTGATTTGGAGGGGGGGGAGGTGCGGGGGGCTGGCAGTGGTTGTTGGTGTTTACAGTATAATAATCAAAGGCCTCTTTCTGCCTGTTCTTAGTTACTTGCTTTACTTGGTTTTTACTATAACTGGTGTGGAGGTGGAGAGCAGCAAAACACGAAACCATTGCTACAATTATGCCATAGAAATGTAGTTCTGTGTTAGCCAGCTGCACAGACATGGAGTAGCATAATAAAGTATTATAGTCCATGATGTTGGAGCCTAACATTACCCACTATCACATTGTTTGTATTGATATAAATAGTGATGAAAGAAAGTACCTTAAGATCCGGTTGGATGTTAATGCTCTATCAGCTGTTTGCACAGAAAGTGCAGTTTTCTGGAAATGTGCCGGTGTTCAGTAGAAACAGCAGAAATACACTGAGAGTATTCATGAAATCAATCTACTTCTCTGCATGAGTGACTTAAAATTCAACCTGACATGAGGCCAAAGCAACTAAGGATTCTGCTCTTTGGGGGGGGGAAGAGAGGGCATTCAGATTTCTGTGGTTTTAACCTTTAACCTCAAGAACTAAGAACAAAGTGATGCTGCCCATGTATATATATATATATATATATATACATATATATATATATATATACACACACATATATATATATATATATATATTTATATATATATATATACAGTATATATATATATTTCTGAAACACTGAGAGGAAGCTTGAATAGTCTCACACAAGCAATAGATATCAATCCAGAGAACATCAATCCACACGGTTTAACAGAAGCTAACGACTGTGTATGTGAGCCACACAATGCCTTTATATCCAACCTCATTTGTGCCTCGAATATTATTACGTTTATTCATTCTATTCACTGCCAGTAAAAATCTCTGCATCTTCAACCTCAGCTCAGCCTTGTGTCTTTCAGACAGAGACGCTGCTTAAGTTGAGATTATAAAATTATCCCACACAGTCTCTATTAAGTATAATTGTAGCTCAGAAAACTTGAAGCAACCATGTGTGATCAAGTGTTGTTTTCATACCAATTCGGTTACCATGGAGACTACTCAGATTTCTCCAGTTTATGCTGGAATTATTTTTATTTTATCCAAGTTAACACATACTGCAGAAAAAAGAAAAAAAAACATATTAAACTTTGGCTCCGTTTTCATCCAGTTACACCTACCTGTCCAGATGTTGCCTGGAAAGTGCAGGAACACACAAAGGTAAAGACTACTAGTACAGGTGACACCAACATTTTTCCCTCCAGTACTAACTCCGATGACAATCCACAAATGAGTCACGAGGTAGAACAGCTGTAACTTTTGGTGAAGACGTGGTGAAGCAGTCTGTGTGAGCAGTGACTCCAGGATTGATGAAAAAACACGGCGCTGGTCGTGGAAAAAGCAGTAACTGTAGCAAACTGTGTGGGAGGAATGTTGGTTTTACCCCCGAAGAGCCAATCAGAGAAGGAGAGTTGGAGAGAAATATGGAAAGGTGTTTTGCTTTTTTGTAATGCGCTGATTTATTGGGCTCAGGTTTTACATTTCACAATGCGCTGATTTATTGGGCTCAGGTTTCACATAAAAAGCACTTGATTTCATGGGAGAATTGCATCGATCAACACAACATTTCTCTTGGAGTTGGTGGTGAAGCGTTTTATTTATTTTGTTTGTTTTAAGAGAAAAACAACTTCAAATATAAACGCGACCCTTTGTTTATTGGAAAGCAGAAAAGGCTTAAAAGCTCTGCTCACTTTCTGTTTGACTGGTGGTTCCATGGTGTAGTGGTAACACATGCTTTAGACATCTGCCTTACATCCAGAAGGTCCTGAGTTCGAGCCCACACAGTTAATGGCTCTCAAAGACTCACACTGTGAATTTTCCCCTTTGACAAATAAGGGACACTATATATATATATATATATATATATATATACACGTATATACGTATATACGTATATACTGTATATGTGTGACTTGGGGGGCTCCCCACACTGTGTTTCCTAATATACTGACCTGACTGGTCATTGTAAACCACTTCTACTGCTCTTCCCTTTTGTTGTGCTGAATCGAAGGCTCACACTGTACAAAAATAACCTGCACTGTTGCGTCAAGAGTGCACCATCATATCTGGTGAGTCACTCCATTGACCTCTGAACACAAACCCTCTTGGTCTCAATGCACTGATCGTCAACCCTGCGTCAGAGATGGCCTTCTGTCTTGTTACCAAGATGGGAAAATCACAGCAAAAGAGAGCAGGTGAGTGAAGACAAGTGAAGACAAATTCATCCTAACTCTCTTTTGCTGTGGTTTTCCCATTCCTGTTTGCATTTAAATAGACGGCATCCAGAGAGTCTTACTGAGGACGATGTCTCTGTGGCTGTTTTAATGACCATAGTGTAGCATTGTGGAGTTTGTGATTGTTAAATATATATGTATCACTGTAAAGTAGATAAAGATGCAGTAGTTCAATGGTGTAAAGTATGAAAACTCTTTCACGTACATATATCAGTCAATGGAATCAGAAATTAAGTGTTTGGACAACATTGGAAAATCGACCATCGGCAAAAAGTTAATATCCAACATCCCTACTTATTTTACATTTTTAGAAAGAACACCTGAATGGAAGTAAAGTTTTCCAGTCCGAACTTATTTTTGGTAATTTTAAACATGAAGTTCATACGTAGGTACTGCCATACAGCAATTTCTGTACTGTAATGTCATGTGTATTTATGCCTGATTGGAGGATTAGGGCTTTAAAGTGTGTTTGGTCTGACACTAATGCTGTGTAAAACTGTAGTGACCTTTGTAAATGTGAGTGGAGCAGTAAACGATTGTATTAAGCCACTCTTTAACCTTTAAACACATTTATATTCAGCTGTCATGGTGACAGCAGCAGCAGCAGCAGCTTCCACAGCAACAACAGTGCAGTAATCAGGTCTGTGCTGTGACATCAGGAGTCACACTGATCAATGCCCAGTTCTCTGACACAGTACAACTAACATGCAGATGTGTCATGTGACCTAATGTTGCCTTTTCTATACTCCAGTCCTATGTGGGTTACTGGTCCAGTTTAACTTCTAATGGATGGAACACCAAGGCGAATTCATGTCTTCTTATAGTGTGGCCCTGAGGTGAGGAGCCTGCACTTGTCATTCATATTGAAACACGTGCGACTCATTTATAAACACTAGAGGGCGGTTGTCTACTTAATGCCAACAGAAAACTGTACCATCCACAAAAGGTTAATCATGTATTTAATCTTGTGCAAAATGGTTGGCTACTGACTTGGTGCAGCCTTATCATTTCTATTTTGGCCCCCTGGTGGTTGGTTGCTGCAATAACCAATTTCTGGTCTTGAATATGAATGTGTTGTAAGTAGCTAAGATTTATGAAGAATGTGCAACTACCTTTGGCCTGTCCCTTCATCAGGGGCCCCCTAGTGGTGAGATATCTGCAAGTACACAGTCTTGAGATCCATGTTCTACCTCGGTGTGCGGTCTGTCGAGTCAAGCGATTCAAAGTTTTTCAGACTTAAAATCACTGGTTTTGTGCAGTCTAAAAACACTGCTTTCTAATTTCCCACATCTTCCACTAAATGACATTTAATAATCAGACGCAATCACTCATCTCTGAGTATTTTTAGGATTTTAATATCTAAAGTAAATACTTTCATTCCCGCTCCTCAGATAGAGGCTGTGACCTTAATAATACCTCTTAGCTTCCGCAGTTAAAAGAAAAACCTGCAGGTAGAGTCGATGGGTGAGACAAGGAGGAGCATCATTTGTTCCTTAAATATTGCTCTTATCTCAGCCATGCCTAAGGAACTGTATTCTAATCACTTGAACACAATCTCATCATTATGCTCACCGGTTCATTCCTTATTCACCCACAGCGACGAGCCTCCAGCCTTTTAAGGTTTATCAGTAAAGCTCTTTAATAAGCCCCTTCAGCTCGACAAAGCTTCCCCCGAGGGTTTTAGCTGGAAAATTACCTGTAATACCACAGCTGTGAATGCAGAATGATTATTCACATCCTCTTTTCCTCATTACCACCTTATCAGTGCAGAGCAGTTCTCTGGGGCTGGAGAGCAGTCGAGGAACGAGGTGGAGTCTGAGCAGCAGGTTCTGAGGATGTAATCTATGACAAAGTCACAGTTTGCACTGCCGTGAACGGCGTCACGTGTGTTGTGACATTCATGGTCTACTTTTACCAGACGGTGATAAAATTTCAGCAACAGACAGATCCCAGATCAGCAGTTAATAAAGCAAATAGTGTGACCTTATTTGGTGGTTCCTCAGGGAAGTCATCGTTAAATTTGACTTCGTTTTAGTCTTTGGACTCATTTGTAACTAAGTCTTAGTCTCAACTTAGTCACTGTTTTTTTGTAACTAAGTCTTAGTCTCAACTTAATCAACAGCACTGTTTTAAAGTTAACTAAGTCTTAGTCTCAACTTAGTCAACAGCACTGTTTCAAAGACAGTTTGGTTTGAGTTGAAGAACGTATTAGTTGACTAAATTGAAATCATGTTTTGTCATCTTAAATACAATGTGTATTAGTTTGTATTATTGTTATTTTTAACCAGTTTAAACTCTTTTTATCTAAATATGCTAAATATGGCCACTTTACAAAGACTTTTCATTTGTTCTGGTCTTTCTTTGTTTTGTTGTAAGTTTCTTTTTATTTGGTCAAACAAAGAATGATATTTCTGTGAATGTTTAGATTAGATTAGATTGGACTAGACTGTATTAATTTAAATTCAACTTTATTTATCCATAATTGGGTAAATTATTATGTTTGTGGCAACAAAAAATACAACAACATTTTCACAAGTATATGGGGGTGACAGGGGCTGAGTGTGTGTGTGTGTGTGTGGTGGTGATGCATGGTTTGAGTCTTTGTGTTTGTTATGACAATAACATTTTAAATCTTGTTTACTGGAGAGAACTGTCAGAACCGTTTACCTTTGTCCTGATATTGCTGTAATAGTTTTGGGACAAAAAGCCGGGCTGATTGTCATGGCAATTTGATGACACACTGACATTGGGCACTTACTTTGTGAAAAGGCAGCTGGTCCTAACAGGGTTTTGTAACCCTGAGTGCTCTCACTCATGTGGTCCACGTGGACCAGTGAGGTTTAAAATTCTGGTTATAATGAAGCAGAGCCACAGGTGTGGTTTATAATGGTCTTAATGTTTCTATATTGGTAGTTTGTCAGTACATGTGGCTCTGCTAGGAGTCAGATTCACTAATAAAGCAGACAGAGTTTACACCAATTGAAGACCAGTGAGTTTGATTTGGATTTTTTTATTTTCTAGTTAAACTCAGATCCCCGTGAAATGGCATTTCAAGTGAGACATTGGCAAATGTGACCTGCAGAGACTTGTCCTCCAGCGTTATTTGGTGTCAATACCATGATGGTTTTGGACGTTTCTGTGGCAAAAGAATTTTTGTCCACATCCAGAAATTTGCAGGACATTCTGGGTTTTTTCTCATCATGATTTCTGAATTTGATCAGCATCATTCCTAGATTGATACGCTCTTTTATTTTGATCATTTGTAAAAAAACAACGATGTCTGTGTAGATACCGTGGTGTGACGCTGGAGCGATGCCTCATACAAGTGTGTGTGAAAGACTCATTTCATGGAGACACAACAGGAATCCCTCGATACATCAGCTGTGCCTCTGGGCCACCAGACAACTGAGGGTAAAAGACACATTTACTGAAAGACACAGCGGCTGCAGAGAGCATCATAAATAGAGGCGACAGCGCCAAATAGGAATAGAAGAAACAAACCACAAATCAACAAAAGCGTAGAAAATTCTCAGGGCCTACAACTATGTATGTGTGAACTTTAGATTAAACTTTTTCCAGTCTCACCTCTGACACTGAATCCATCTCTTAAATAGCATTTAAAATGACAACAGTTTCTAATGGAAAGTGGAAAAAAACCCAGTCTAAACAACATTTTTCTCTCTGACCAGCTTGGGGAAACTGTGTGAAGTTTTCACACACACCCACTGCATATCAATACTTAACAGCACAATCAGTGCAGCCTGGAGTGAGCTCCAGACTCATCACGATAATTATCCTGGCAGTAACAGTAGGTTTTCAACCTCACGTATCTGTGGAAGTTTAATAATGCGACAAATGTACGACACTCATCCTTTGGTTTGCAAGAAGAAACTAGAAACTCTAGAAGTAAATCACGGCTCGGAGGCAGAGGGTTTGGCAAAGGGGTGATGAAGAGTTCTTATTGGTTCTGCTTGAGCTCGAAGATGTAGGGGTACAACTTTTGATAGAAATACTACCACTTAAGAGTATCTGCTGATACCAGTACCGTGGGCTGTCGTTGTTGAGGTGATGGCGTCCATGTTTACTGCATGACATGCAAAGTTAAGTTGGGCATTTAGGTTGTTTTTTTTTATGTTTGATTCTGGAATTTTGACCAATATCAGACTGATACTGATCCTGCCTATCAGATCGAGTGATCGCTAGATTAAATATTTAATTAAAATTAATTAACATTAAAAGGCAACATTTGGTTAAGTGTAACCGCTGGCCAAATCCAAGTGCAAACATCCAGTGTCACATCACAAACCTCTTAATTTAATGACAACCAAGGACAACTAGTTAACTTACCTGCTCTTATTAACATCATCATGTTTGTATGAAAATATTAAAGATATTCATCAACAAAGTCACATCAGCTGAGCTACACTGTTCCACAGTAAAATGCCAGTCTTCTGTTTTACATCGATGCCATCTCAAGA
>NC_024311.1:14394452-14400173 GCF_000523025.1 Cynoglossus semilaevis | reverse complement strand
CAGTTTGGTTTGAGTTGAAGAACGTATTAGTTGACATCTTAAATACAATGTGTATTAGTTTGTATTATTATTATTTTTTACCAGTTTAAACTCTATTTATCTAAATATGCTAAATATGGCCACTTTACAAAGACTTTTCATTTTCTGCTCTTTCTTTGTTTTGTTGTAAGTTTCTTTTTATTTGGTCAAACAAAGAATGATATTTCTGTGAATGTTTAGATTAGATTAGATTGGACTAGACTGTATTAATTTAAATTCAACTTTATTTATCCATAATTGGGTAAATTATTATGTTTGTGGCAACAAAAAATACAACAACATTTTCACAAGTATATGGGGGTGACAGGGGCTGAGTGTGTGTGTGTGTGTGTGGTGGTGATGCATGGTTTGAGTCTTTGTGTTTGTTATGACAATAACATTTTAAATCTTGTTTACTGGAGAGAACTGTCAGAACCGTTTACCTTTGTCCTGATATTGCTGTAATAGTTTTGGGACAAAAAGCCGGGCTGATTGTCATGGCAATTTGATGACACACTGACATTGGGCACTTACTTTGTGAAAAGGCAGCTGGTCCTAACAGGGTTTTGTAACCCTGAGTGCTCTCACTCATGTGGTCCACGTGGACCAGTGAGGTTTAAAATTCTGGTTATAATGAAGCAGAGCCACAGGTGTGGTTTATAATGGTCTTAATGTTTCTATATTGGTAGTTTGTCAGTACATGTGGCTCTGCTAGGAGTCAGATTCACTAATAAAGCAGACGGAGTTTACACCAATTGAAGACCAGTGAGTTTGATTTGGATTTTTTTATTTTCTAGTTAAACTCAGATCCCCGTGAAATGGCATTTCAAGTGAGACATTGGCAAATGTGACCTGCAGAGACTTGTCCTCCAGCGTTATTTGAAGTCAATACCATGATGGTTTTGGACGTTTCAGTGGCAAAAGAATTTTTGTCCACATCCAGAAATTTGCAGGACATTCTGGGTTTTTTCTCTCAGGTGAAAAAAAACAACGATGTCTGTGTAGATACCGTGGTGTGACGCTGGAGCGATGCCTCATACAAGTGTGTGTGAAAGACTCATTTCATGGAGACACAACAGGAATCCCTCGATACATCAGCTGTGCCTCTGGGCCACCAGACAACTGAGGGTAAAAGACACATTTACTGAAAGACACAGCGGCTGCAGAGAGCATCATAAATAGAGGCGACAGCGCCAAATAGGAATAGAAGAAACAAACCACAAATCAACAAAAGCGTAGAAAATTCTCAGGGCCTACAACTATGTATGTGTGAACTTTAGATTAAACTTTTTCCAGTCTCACCTCTGACACTGAATCCATCTCTTAAATAGCATTTAAAATGACAACAGTTTCTAATGGAAAGTGGAAAAAAACCCAGTCTAAACAACATTTTTCTCTCTGACCAGCTTGGGGAAACTGTGTGAAGTTTCAGTTCACACACACCCACTGCATATCAATACTTAACAGCACAATCAGTGCAGCCTGGAGTGAGCTCCAGACTCATCACGATAATTATCCTGGCAGTAACAGTAGGTTTTCAACCTCACGTATCTGTGGAAGTTTAATAATGCGACAAATGTACGACACTCATCCTTTGGTTTGCAAGAAGAAACTAGAAACTCTAGAAGTAAATCATGGCTCGGAGGCAGAGGGTTTGGCAAAGGTGTGATGAAGAGTTCTTATTGGTTCTGCTTGACCTCGAAGATATAGGGTTACAACTTTTGATAGAAATACTGCCACTTAAGAGTATCTGCTGATACCAATACTGTGGGCTGTCGTTGTTGAGGTGATGGTGTCCATGTTTACTGCATGACATGCAAAGTTAAGTTGGGCATTTAGGTTGTTTTTTTTTATGTTTGATTCTGGAATTTTGACCAATATCAGACTGATACTGATCCTGCCTATCAGATCGAGTGATCGCTAGATTAAATATTTAATTAAAATTAATTAACATTAAAAGGCAACATTTGGTTAAGTGTAACCGCTGGCCAAATCCAAGTGCAAACATCCAGTGTCACATCACAAACCTCTTAATTTAATGACAACCAAGGACAACTAGTTAACTTACCTGCTCTTATTAACATCATCATGTTTGTATGAAAATATTAAAGATATTCATCAACAAAGTCACATCAGCTGAGCTACACTGTTCCACAGTAAAATGCCAGTCTTCTGTTTTACATCGATGCCATCTCAAGATTCAGTTCTTAACAGTGACACACACACACACACACACTCATAAACATGGCACTCAGTCCAAATCAATGGCACTCAAAATCATCAAGACTCTTGGAACAGTCAATACACTCCAACTATGTGACATTCACACTCACACAGTCCCATTCACACCACTGCATTGATCCGGACTAATGCGATGGCAGCAGATATTTAGCTTTGCTTGTTTGCACTTAAGTGCATTGTTACAAGTGGCTGGTTGTTTGCTAATCCTTTATTGATCGCGGCTTCTTCAGAAATCAACCGTGAATACGTTGGATTCTAAAACCTGTTTTTGAGAAGACTTCTTAAAAGTGAAGAATAAACGATAGCTAGGTAAAATCAAAAAACAAAAAACGAAACAATCACAACCTTAGCCTCGGGTACAGGTTGCTAGTTGCCTTAGCTTCAGTATCTCTGATGTGTTTAACTTACCTCAGTGGGCCAGGACTACATAGATGTACAAAGAATAGATGTAAGTGGAAGAATTTAGTTTCTGCATGATGATTGGATGAACAGTTTAAGAGGCGGAGTCACTCTCATTATTGACAGCTCTTCTGAGAATCTGCGCCAGAACACTTTCATCTGTTCCTATTTGTAGTGTAAAAAAATTGAGTCTTTCTCTTGTTTAGGTTTTCTATAATAATCGTGTTTCCTAGTTCCAGTCGTCCCTTTGATTTTTCTAATAATTCTCTGTGAATATTAAACCACTGTATGTCTTCACACTTGTAAACTTTACTTTTTGTTGTTGTGGTACATTCCCGTTCTCCTGAGCCCTGGACATGTTTATGTGTGTGTGTGTGTGTGTGGGGACTGTGTGTAAACTTCACCTAAGGCGTGGCGTTGTCTCTCTCTCGTCGCTCCTCGCCGTTTTCATGGTGCCCCCTGATAAGCTAGTGCAGCGTGGGCTTAAGAATGGAGCGGGTGGCAGTGGAATTAGCTCCCATTGTCATGATAATGACAGTGATACTCTCACCCCGTCCGACTCCGGCCGGCCATTGTATGGAAACAGGAATGTAATTTCTCCTGCAGCGCTACGCGACAATCCTCTGTGAGAGTGAAAGGTCTCTAAATGACTCTCCATTCAGGCGAGGCTGAGGGGGCAGCAGCCAATTAAAGAGGGAGCAACAGAACAGTGGCATCCCAGAGGCTCAAAGATGCCTCTCAGCACACATGTACAAGGCTGAACACGCACACACATATATACAGGTACCGGTGTGTTGCTGCACTGTCCCTGTCTTTAATACGTTTCTTGAACAGACGTTCATTTTAATAAACACTCATTAATGGTTACTTCTTGCCACGAATGCATAACGATACATATTGACCTCTGTCTTTAATTCTAGTCTTGAAAACTGGACGTGCTTCACAAGTTCAAGACAGAACAGGTTTCATTAAAGCAGAAGTTTGTTTTAGTTAATGGTCATAATTTTCAAACAAATTCCACTAAGTTGGATTCTTATACCTTCTCTCGTCTTAGTTAATAATTAACAATAATAATTTGAACTTTAGTGATGCCAACCTGGGGAAGCTGTTGTGTTACACGGCAGATCTGCCCCCCTTGGGGGAGGCAGGAGTGTGTGCTTCCTCTGGGACTCAAACCCAGGACCTGCTTACGTGTAAGGCAGATGTGTAAGAAGGATGTGCTACACCCGAGAGCCACATCTTATTTTCTTCCTATGGATTCGACAGTACCAATCTTGGTAAAAAAAAAATTCCAAGACAAAAATTATAGTTTGGTTTCGTTCACTAAACCGTGCAAATATTTGCCCTTGTTTAAACCAATACCCACTTGGTGCCTGTTTGACCCAAATGACCTCAACGGACACTGATGGATAAGCCAGCTGAAATATCGCCTCAGGCGATGCCATGGATTGGAAGCCACCGTAATAAAAATACACATTCATCAGATGATGTGGTAGAGATGAAAACCCTCATCAGACCCTCTTTATTTTTTTCCCTCACAGTAATAACGCTCTTATGCGTTAAAAAATCTCATGATTGTCTCAGCACGGCTGCAATCAGTCCATAATTATGGCTCTTTACGTCTGCATGATGAAATCCAGCTGCACTGTAGGATCTGATGAGGGAGGAGGACGAGGATTAACCGTGTATTTATGAAGAGACATACTGTCGATGGCTCTTAAAGAGAGAGAATGAGGGGGTGATTTGTAATCAGCTGAAACTAATCAAGTAAGAACGGCACCGGCGCTGGCTGTTGTCTCCACCTGCTTTTATCGTGTGTTTACGAGATGCAGGGGCAAATTGTTTTCATCACTGCCTTGAAGGTTTTCTGATCGTCGGCGGAGGCGTTTTTCTATTGACACTGGACTGAAAGCAAATAACTCCGAGCCATTCAGAGAGGATGAGGTGGAGTTTGAGTAAGAAAATCCTTTTCACTGATTCTTCTGAGTCACTTGGTGGTCATTGAACGTTGAACGTCTTCAAACTCAAACAAACACAAACACATTGAAAGAATTATAAGACAGACTTACCAGTACTTTAAATTTGGTGATGGATATATATACATTTGTAAATAAACTCACATCATTTTTCTTCCCGTGTCTTTAAATGTCTTGACGACCGCCTGTAAGCTCGACTCGACTCTAAAATATTTCAGCTCGGCTCACAGCACTTTAGGAGACACTTAGTTGGTTCAGTGCAGTTTGATGTGTATTTCACATTAACAAGATATAAAAATGTGTAAATGTATAGAATTTTTATTCTTTTCTTAAGACTCATTCCCATCACTGCGGTCTGATACAGTGGTCCATCAAACCAACTTTAGGTTTAGTTCAGGAGTGGACCGCAGTAATTATTATTCTGCTCCTCCTCTGTTGCTATTATTTCCTTTCCTCTCCCCCCCTCCCTTCACCTCCCACCCCCTTTTTTACCTCTGTCTCCTCCGCTACCATTGTCTATTTCATTTTCCCTCCCCGCTGCCCTCAGTCTTGAGCACAGCACACAGCATTCGAATGCAAGATGAACTTTGATAAGAGTTAATGAGAACGCAGCTTTGTGTCGGCGAAGAATAGCTGAGGCTCCACTGAAGAGCCTCCTCGACAGGAAATGGTTCTGTTAGGAACAGATGAGGAGGAGCTGGAGCTGGGGATAAAAGTTGAAACTAACAAAATGCAAAGTTGCCGCACAGAGAGCACCGGCAACATACATTTCTGCTGTTTAAAAATGTGAATGTGATTTTATAAAATAAGGGCAGGAAGAAGATTTTTGTTGGGGGTGAAGAATAGGGACTGGAGGAGCAGGACTTGACTCTGGATAATTACTGTCACATGATCATTGATACACACAACCATAATAATATCTAAATAGTATGTTTTGTATTAAAGACATAATGAAAACAACATTTTAAGTGAGAAAACACTCAGCATCTACTATTGGTTCATAAAAGCAGCATTTTAAAACAAATTCTCAATTCTCAGTGCTGTCCATGGTGCTGAATTAAAAATGCATAAACAACTGGTAACATTA
>NC_024311.1:14393869-14394262 GCF_000523025.1 Cynoglossus semilaevis | reverse complement strand
TATATATATAATAAATAAATTCAATTCAAAGTTCTGTCTATCTTGAATAGGAGGTTGTGGATAAATGAGGAGTTTTTTAATCACCACAATAGACCAGATGATGCAGTTCAGAGCCCAAGGTCTCTTGAAATGTTGAAGTTGAAGTTTTATTTGTGCTGTTCATAGCTCATACTAATGAGTGTAAAAAACCCACACAAGTTTACACTGGAACATTCTTTTTTCTTTCAAGTACTGTACTTGTCTATTGACTTCACCAGTTATTGACCAAAATAATTTTGTCACATGTTGGCTGGTTGATTAAAACAAAATGCAATAATCAAATAAAAAAACAACAAAATTAATTATAAATCTCCAATTATATGAACTGCCCAGGAAACCAAATTCAATTTATTG
>NC_024311.1:14377173-14393823 GCF_000523025.1 Cynoglossus semilaevis | reverse complement strand
CTGATCCATCAGAAACCAATAAACACTCGGTAAAAACAGGTTCACAACAACTTTTAATTGCACATTCAACCTTGAAGGATAGCACTTTGAACAGTGTACCACACACACACACACACACATATATGTATATATACATTTATATATTTATTTATATTTCATCTTTCTCCTCTCTCCTCGTAGCCTCTCTCCCAGCATGCTTGGCTCCTACCGGCTAATGAGTCGCAGTCGTCGGTTGTTCCGCTTCTAATTTAAATATTGATGGAATGATTTTTAATTGAAGCTCCTTTAATTGAAGCTGTCATTTCCAATTATGATGTAAGATGCGTGAGAAGCCTCTCACCCAGGAAACTCCATTCATTTATTCTTTCATCAGCCACCTCCTCAAGACGCTCCATTTCTCTGCCTTTAGATCTCGGCGTATTTGAGTCGTCTCCTTCCAGCCTCGTTCCTCTCCCCCGCGGTGAGAGACTCCTTCTGTTCATGGATGGTGACAGAGAATACGACTGCTTCCGTCTCTGCTTCATCCTAAATATACGCTCATATGTCTCCTATTTCTTCCCAGGTCGTGATCATGTGATAATGTGAAGATGAATGAATGAGTAAGTCATTTTTAGAAAAGTATTCAGTATTTAAAAGTATGCACAATGCCACCATAAATAGCATTTATTTTACTACAATTAATCACAGGGTAGCTGTGGATTCACTACGATAAAAACATGATGAAACGTGATTGTAAATAATCATGATTAATCCTGATCACCCATCGTTGTAAGTTGTCACGATTAATCGTGATTAATTGAGATAAATCAACATTCCTTAATATGACAAAAACACTTTTCTTGTCTTTTCTTGGCGTCTCACTCCAATGGATATTTTATGTGCTTGTTTTTTTGTGTTCCATGTTCTCTGGAATCACATCATCAGTTTCACACAGGCCTCATTTAAAATCCTGCAGCTGCCGTTGCACACCACCATTTAGTTCCGTTGGCTGCGGTGAATAAGGATAATTAGCTATTGTTCAACATGAGAGCTAATACTTAATGAACATGTCTGGTGTTTTTCATCAGGATCACTGCCTCGTTTGCCCCGCGGTCCTTTTGTTCCGGGCTGTTTTGATGTGGTTCCCTCTGCTCTGGGTTCCGTCAGGCTCTCTGGCTGAGGCAGAAACACATGGTTGGTTTCTTTTCTTCTCCTTCCATTACTGCTGGGCAGTCTCAGTGTACCAGGCTTTCCCTGACACAGAAAGATAGCACAGCAGAAGATGATGAATGAGGCTGTTGAGAGAGCTGTTCGTTTCCGCCACACACGGTTTGACTGTCTCACGGCGGGGAAAGAGGAACGAGGCACTAAAGGAAAGTTAACTGAGTTTACACTAGCTCTGTCTGAGTGTAATTGAATCCTCCTTCAGAGAGCAGCCGTTTTTAACTGGATCAGCTTCTGAGGAAAGTGTACTGTTGCTGCTGCTGCTGCTGCTGCTGCTGCTGCTGTTGCCGTTGCCATACCGTGTTTTCACAAACACAATCACAAGGCTGGATAGGTTTAAAGGCGATGTCCGTGCGTTCCGTGTTCGAGGCTGTGTTCAAATTATCAAAAGACTTCATGCAATTCTGATTAAACCGATGCATAATCCACAAGTACTTGTGTCTTGCGTCTGACATGAATACTCAGAAGCTGGAGAATCAGGATTAAGCACTAATTGGAAATTTTAAATGTAAATAAAGGATAATGCTCTGTTATCAAAGAGGATATCAACATCTTTGAACATCCAAATCCAAAATGTTATTTTTTACAATACAAATTTTGTCATAACATGACAGGATGGTTTTAGAAACTACATGGAAATGAAGTACCTTTTAAGTACCAGCGACTACTTTAGGTACTTTACTCTGGATCAGTGGTCCTCAAGTGGCGGCCCGTGAGCCCGATGTGGTCAACGAGTTGAACAGGTTTTCCTGTCTTCCACGTGTTTGGGTTTTGGTTAGCACATATTAATGGGCTGCAATTTTTTTCTAAAACGGTTTTGTCCATTTCCTATAAACCATTTGTGATTTATTTTGTTTCGATCTCTCAGATAAGGTTTTTACTCCGAGGCTAACTATTAGTTTACAATCTTAGACACATTCTCTTGCTGATAACCACCAGACCACATGTGTTTCAAAGTGCTGTGATGGTTGAGACCGTCCTGTTCCAGCTGTGTTTAACAGTCTAATATCAGGACATAATAAGGTTTTTCACACTGAGACAATCCCCTTGAAGTTTGATCCGGCTGCGGGGTTTGGAGGCTGGGAGGGTTGTGTGTGTGAGGGGGAGAGCGATGTGACAGAAAGAAAGGAGGAAGAGGCAGAACGGAGAGAGAAAGCTCTGAATGATAATATATGAGCTGTCTGCGGCGCTGCACGGTGGTTGGGAAGGGGAGCAGCGGTGCATTTTAAAAGGAGATTATCATGTCAAGATACAGTAATACCTCACTGAACACTCATTTTCATTTGAGTCAGATACGTAACGCGCTCTGGCTGCGATCCATCACGCACAGGCTGGGCTTTAAACAAAAACAACGGACAGCTGACGGTACGATGAAGGGGTGAAACACCTGTAGAGTAAAATAAATTATAACATAACATAAAATATATGTAAATGTCTGATGCAAACACACCCATCCTCAGAGTGACATGTTAGTGAATAAACCCTTCTTTAGGTTCTCGAGGATACCATTATATACTGTATATATATATATATGTATATGTCTATATATATGGATGTATATTTGTATACATTTACATATATACATACAATATATATATATACATATATAGATGTATTTATGTATATAAGTATGCAATATACAGTACATAAATACATCTATAAATGTATACATACTGTATATAAGTATGCAATATATATATACATATATGTATCATACATATATGTATATATGTGTATATATATATTGCATACTTGTATACATAAATACATCTATATATATACATATATACATATATGTATCATACATATATGTATATATAGAGATGTATTTATGTATATAAGTATGCATACCTAACGTATACATATGTGTATTGTTGTGAAAATACATAACATTTATAACATATATTCCACCATATATAATGTTTACTGATAGATAAACCCCAGGTTCTGTGTGGCCCTCACAATAATCCCGTGGCTACATTTGTTGCGTATTAGCAGTTGTTTCTGTCCTCTGGCCTCCAGGGGGGGTTTTGTTTTGATATTTTGTGCTCAATATTATTTTCTTCTGTTCTCTGTTCTCTAAACCTATTACAGACATTTCCTGAGCCCGCAGGCTAATTCCTTCCCTGCTCCTTTTCCCTCTCTGCTCCTGCTCTCGCCAGTGCCAGTGTTGGTGAGTCAGTTCGCTGGGCTGCATCCAGTCAAATTATTCACACACATTTAGACCGACAGTCCATTTAGAGTCCCTAATTAGCCCGCACCCAATCTGCACCTATTTGGACTGGTGGTACACACAGGAAGATTACACTCCGAGCGCTACTGAACATGCAATTAACTGTATGTCCAAAGTTTAATTGATATTTAAAAAAAAAAAAAAAGCCATTAGTCAAAGTCATTAGGATATGGAAATTTAAAATCCATGTTTGTCAGGTGAGCACTTTGCTTAAACTGTACAATGTTCAGAGCTGACACCTGGGTCGACAACACGCAGACACATCTGTTTCTGCTGAGTCAGCTCTGTCTGACCTCATTAGTAAAAGTTATCTGATCTGAACAGTGTTTTCAGTCATTTATGATCTCACAGAGAAGTTGATTTCACTCGTTTGATTGAATTTAACAACGCGTCACATCGTCAGAACACGGTAGCCGAGGTGTAACAGCTTGACAAGGCTTTGGTGAAGTGCAGTGTTTAAAGGAGGTAATAATTGTTTTGGACCGCAGTCAGATGAAAGTTTGGCCTGAAGCCAATCCTGGTCTTTGATGTTTGTTAAAGAACTCATTTAACCCTGATGAAGGTTTCTCCTCAGAAAAGATTAAACTGAAAACTCCCACAGAAACTCACACACGTGCAGTGAGCAGCAGTTGTTGAAGGGCTTCAATGTCAGGGAAACTACGACACGACAGTCAGAGGTTTTGAGCAACAGAATTGCATTGCAGCCAAAAAAAACCAAGTAAATAAATAAAAAGATCCGACATTCTATTTCATAAACTCACAAGTAGCTACAATTTTTTTCTAAATGTTGTATTAATTGTGCATGGTATGTTTCAGATTTATTCAATTGAAAATGTAAACGTGAAAATATGAATTTTTCCCGTGTACCACTAGAGAGCGCTCGTGTACCACTGGTGGTACGTGTACCACAGTTTGAGAACCACTGAACAGCGAGTCTCATTGATATTACGAATAACTAGTCTGCCTGTTTTGTCAGAACTGTTCATTCTGAGCTAATATTTTATTTAACATTAATTATAAAGTTTCAACACAGATGAGATAAAAAAACAAACCTACTGGGTCAATGCTAGTCAAACATAGAGTCATTTCAGTGGGTGAAATCTCGTCTCTTCTGCTGCAACAATCAGCTGAGGACCAATTAGATCAGCGGGCTCCAGCTGAAACATCATGAACGTCTAATCACATTCACCTGCAACCAATCACTGACAAAACTGCAGAGGAAAAACAGGGGAAGGAGTTAGGGGTCGTAGCCAAATTGTTAAAATTCAAATGGTTGCAGAAAAGATAAGGGACTTTTTTCCCCTCATGATTACAGGTTGGAAATCCCACCGTTTGAGGTCAGTCAACATGGTGAGTTGGCACCAAACATATGTTGAAAAAATGAATCACATTTAATAAAAATGTTGGGGTTTTTGTATTTTTGAGTAACGGAAACTGATTAGCAACTAATCGTGTTTGTTTGTTTAACTGTTAAACCGTAGGCTGGAGCCAATCCCAACGAGGGCGGGTCAGAGTTCACAGTTCACCAGTCCATCACAGAGACACTCACTTTCATCAGAAATGTGGGACAGGGACTTGGTCTCCATGAGGACAACTGGACCTGACAAGGTCAGTGTTTATACCTGACAGGGTTTTAAAGAGGGCTCTCTCTCTCTCTCCCTCTCCCTCTCCCTCTCGTTCTCTCTCTCTCTCTCACACACACACTCACACTTGTGTCCCTCTGTTGCTGAGGGGAAAGCAGCTGCAGTTCTCCTGCTGGTAGAACAGTCCACCCCTGCCACAGGAAATGATTTGGTACATCCCACCGGAGCCTCTCTGGTTTTGGTTTTGTCACTGACTCAGTATAATCACAGCTGCAGTCTCATTCACACACACACACACACACACAGCACAAGACCCTGGCAGAGAAACCACAGTCAGGACATTAAAGAGAGAGAGAGAGAGAGAGAGAGAGGAAGAGAGGAACAGAATCTTCATCCATACCATCTTCTCTCCAAACAGACTGCTGGTGGCGCTGCATCCCTGGTATGACCCTGTTCAGCCCTAGATGTAAGTATCCCAGTTGGTCTCTGTGTGTTTTGAATGTTGGCATGCAGTACTGTGTCTCTGAAAGGCAAAGTATTTCTCTGTGTCTATTTTTTTTTATTCTCCTCGACGGTGACCTGTGATTATAAACAACCTTTATCTCCTCACATTCAGCTGCATCAGATAATCTCAGTACTTCAGACTCTGGTTTTCCTTGTACTTGTGCCTCAGGTACATCATGATGCATGTGGTCCTGTCCAGTTGGCAAGGTCAGCACTCTGTGTGTGTGAGCTCAGTGGTCAGTGAGGTAGAAACAGCCAGTGGCTGAGTTCAGCTCTGCAGTTTTGGGGAAAGCACATATATATATATTTTCTGATTTTCTGACGATGATATTAAACTTATCGGATCTCATCACACCTTCATCACGAGTGAGTTCACCAGCTCAGCTGCACGTCATCCGTCGGCTACAGTTGGATTCTGGGAACAAAACTCTTTCTTCTCAACCTGGGTTTTCACTGCCAGGAGACAGAAGGTGTCAAATCATATGAACCCATCACCTTTGGACTGAACCGTGTCTTTAAAGCAAAGAGAATATGATTGAACTCATTTATTCAAAAAGAGGGTTTTTGTGCATTTCTCTTTGACAATTTGTCAAATATTGTACAGAGCACAGAGATGGAAGTATAAATCTCTGTATACTTTCATCCTCATCTCTAATAATTTAAAATACACAAAGCAAACAGTCAGACTTCAGATGCACAGCTTGAGCATTTACAATTATCAAAAAGTGCACTTTAATTTAGCCGTCAGTCAGGACTAATAAGAAGTATTTTGTTTGTACAAAGCACTTAGGCATAAATGGGGCATAAATGTTCAGTAAAAATTTAAAAACAAGTTAGTCAAATTAAAATCATTTTTTGGATTTCATGTCTGTATTTTCTGTCCCAGAACTGTGTGAGAGTTCTGTGGTTTTTCTTCTTTCTCGATGGTCCTTTTTTTTCATGGTCCTTCTGCTCTACATCAGACTAATTTATGTCCTAAAATTGGCCTTGGTACTTCTGTTTATTACATGGTCCCAGCAGTGAAAACTAATACTGTCAAGTACTTTTTCCAGTACTAAAAGCACTCGTCATCTACTTTTTCCCTTGATAAAAAAAAAAAAAAAATCTATTCCTGAGAAAAGGGTCTCGCTAATTAAATAAATGTGATGATATTCCACGTAGCAGCTGTTGATCAAGAGCTAAAGAAGTTGTGGGTTTGATTCCACAGTCTGTTAGTCTATATGCTGATGTGTCCCTGGGCACGACACGTGAAGGTGAATCTGTGTACAGTACAGTACAGTACAGTACAGTACAGTACGTAACTCGTCGTCTGTTTCCAAACTGTCAGGGAGGAGGAGAGTGAACGTCCGTGTGTTCAGATGGCTTTTCACACATTTAATTAATTGTACTTTACAGTCATTTGACAGTGTTGCCGTGTTGAGTGTATGTGCAGCTGGACCAGACACACTCCAGTCAACATCCATCTGCCCATGTCAGAGTCCTCTCCTCTGTCCTCTCCTTACCTTTCTCTCTTGTCTTCTGGGCCAGGTTTATCACATATATAGAGCCAAACATACATATACTGTATTTCAGGTCTAAAAGATTACAAGTTAAGTTAGTTCAAGTCAGGACAAATAAAACTGTCCTGACTTGACATAGAGAGACAAACCATCAGTCCAATCAGTCAGTGTGGGATAAAGGCAGAGAAACAGGAGAGTCTCCACACAGAAGGACTGGGATCAAACCTTGAACCTTTTTGCTGTAAGGCAAAGAGCACCACTCACCTTGTGGCCTTTGTTGTTGTTCTGTGGTTAAAATGAAAGTCAAAAATCCATTTAAAAAACAAACAAACAATTGTCTCTAATATGTTTAGCCTCCCCAGCTTGAACCACCTGCGTATTCCCCTTTTTTTGTCTGTCTTTTGTGCTGCTGCCTCGTGTCCTGCTGCTCCTTATTGTATTGTCCCACAGTTAATCTGTTGCCCTTTTGTGCAGACACGAGCATGAGTGGAGAGCTCAAGTCCAGCCGCTCCAGGGCAGCGAGTAAGAGGTCCAGCAACACCACTTATGGGTAAGTGTGGACCACATACACACACACACACACACACACACACACACACCACCTGACCTGCACCACTCACAGATAATCATGTCTTCTTATTTGCTGCAGCTCCAGGGCAGCGAGTAAGAGGTCCAGCAACACCACTTATGGGTAAGTGTGGACCACCTCATTATTACCCTGATAGAAGTGGCGTTTGCATTGATTTTAGCCCGCGGTGCCGTCTCCATCACTCGATGTTTTAATCCATCTGTTGATGCAGCGTTCACATATGATTGGAGCTGATTACTGTTTATTGCTGCTGGTTCAATACGGAGCCGAGGAGCTGCGCCAACGTCAGCCGTGTGTTGGTGAGAGACACGGGCGTGCGGGCTGGTTTATATTCATCAATGCCTTCATTATTTTCACCTCCTTGAACTGCATCCTATAATCCAGGCACAGCTCAGGAGGTTTTAATGAGCGTGAAGCAAAAAAGATATCAGAGTGGAAACTTCACCTGCTGCCAGAAACACAACACCACGTCTCTAATGTTACAGTCTGGGTCGCAGCACCAAGTTGAACACACTTTGTATTGGCTGGAACCTTTAGTTGGAACAGGTTTTTGGGACTTTTTTGATTAAAGTCCTTATCTGAAGCTTTGATCCCAAACAGTAGATAACTGAGCTGCAAGTTTTCTTTTTTTTTTCCCAACGTCTCACGTCATCTTCCGAACATTGGGTACATTTGGATTTGCAGTCACGATGTTGTCAGTCAGTGTGAGGGGTGCGGGCAGCGCAGGGGAAGTTCAAGAAAAATAAAAAATATTATTTAGAAAAGGTATTTTGGCTACTTAAAAAACAACAGTCCATTCAGCCATTGTTATTTATACAGACTGCTGGAAAAACATTTTTTTCACTTAGCTTAAAATACCATCTCAACACTCAGCAGGTCTGTGTGGAGTCTTCAACGTGTCTGTTTTCTTCCAGAATTATACAGTTCTTTTATTCCCTAAATCTTCCAGAATTATACAGTTCTTTTATTTTGTGTGTGTTATTTAGTCATGTTGATTAATCATGATTAATCAGATTGAGGATGTTTAATCATTTGAAATCCCTAAAAAAACAAGAGTTTTTCATTGACAAGTCGTGACAGAAGGAGAGACAAAGTGAAAGTGGAGCAGCTGTGAGACCTGCTATGATGTATGGTTTGGTGACAATAGAAAACTGGAGTTAAAGGTGCTGTGAGTTTCATTTGGTAGGATAAAAAACATAGACCTGATCAGAGGAACAGCTTCTCTGAACAGTCTGAACAAAGTGGATGCTTTGGAGGCAAAAAAAAGTAAGGATAAAATGCGGGGATGTAAAACTGCAGAACATGTCAGTGGGTCAAGATGGAGGCAGATGATCTGTGGTGAGCCGTAAAGAGAGGCGACAACAGAGGAGGTAGAACCAGCGACCATAAGCATTTCCTCTGCCGTGCTCACAACTGGAATGCACAAATGAGATGTCACAAAACAGAGAGTGGAGGCGAAAATGTTGAGATTTATTGGAACTCTAGAAACATATGTTGAGTGTATACTGTGTATATATAAAACAGAGAGGTTTGCAGAAAATGTTGAGATTTATTGGAACTCTAGAAACATATGTTGAGTGTATACTGTATATATATATATAGTATTTGTGTGTGTATGTGTGTGTGTGTGTGTGCAGAGAAGTAAAAATGAATTTTCTGTGAATGGCTGCAATTCTAGCACTTTTTGCTGACAGTGGAGGAGAGAAATGCTGATATTTAGCCAACATCGTTTGGAGGCACTTTACAGACACATGCAGGTTATGCTGAAAAATGCAGAAAAGAAAATGGAAATAAATCTAAATGAGACAAGCGATTATCACGCCAACGTATTCTTTGTGAACATCATCAGATATAAACTGATTATTAAAACTGCAGCAGAAAGGAATGCTGGGAAAATGGATCATTGTAGAGTTTTATATTGTGGCTGTTGCTGAGGTTTTTTTGTTGTTGTCATGGATTTATCTATTTGTTTTATTGTCTGCATTTGTATCTTGTTTCTGTGGAGCCTTGTTGCTAATTTGGAGTTAACGATTTTGTTTTCCAACAAAGTAGCAGTGGAAGGAGGACGTGCTGTGTGAACCGTGTGGACTGTGATTGGTTAAAGCTTCTTAGAGTAGAGATAAGGCCGCGGACGGAGGTCGGAGGAGGTGTGGACGTTTCTATAAGAAGTAGAGTAATTATCATACTTTTCTAGAAGACACGCCGGAGTAATTATAAAATGACCTGTAGGGGAGGCAGTGATACGGTTATCTGGGAGTCGTACGGTGCAGAACAATTATTCTATCTTAGCAAAGTTTCAATATAATTGTTTCAGGAGGAGCTGCAGAAGCACCAGCTTCTTTTCCACACAGTGTACAAATAGTTTCTGCTAAGAGGAGCTGCGAAGTGTTACATTTTCTCTTAAAGAAGGCGCTAAAGCAATGCCTCCTCTCTCAGTGGAGATCGGAAGTTACACCCAAACAGAGGAGGTGCAGAACCGATTACTCTCCGCCAAGATGTGGAGGTATTATTACCCCTCAGAGGCAGGACAGAGGAGACACTGCACACCAGGAGAGGAGCAAACGCTTCCTCGGCTGCCAAGTCTTACGTCTCCCACTAAAGGTAGAAGAATTGAATTTGCCAATTTTTTTTTTGGTGATTGGACGAGACGTATTGTCACGCTAGAGGAACCTACCCGTTCCTCTCGTCGGCAGATGTACTGAAGTGAGGTTTTGTATAAAGGGTAAAAGAAAGGGAGAACAATTTTCTTTTCAAAGGGAAACTTTTATTTCAAAGGCAGTGATCTCTCACAGAGTGTTGACATTCTTAGAGGAGCTGAAGAATCACACCTTCCTTCCAAGGTGAAAGAGTCTGTGAAGCAGAGGTGGAGAAGAATAGTTCTACCTCAGAAAAGGTTGGAGGCAGTAGTACTGTTTCCTGTGTTCTGCTCGTGAAGGATCATGAGTATTGTTATCTCCCCCAGAAGACGTGCAGCAACAGACTACACCTTTAACTGTACAGCCAGGGGTATAAATACTGCGCTATGAAAGAATACTGTATACTCCGTGTACTCGGCGTGTCCTTCAGGGACAGCTAATCTGGCCCAGCTCCAGTCCCTCTGCTGCACCGCGTCTACATGAAACTCTAAACCAACCAGTGTTATTTGTCCGATCCTACATGAAGATCCTTCATGACTGTATGACGTGTGTTTATAAACATATGGTTCAGATACAGAGACCACCCGAGACGCCAGGTCTGGCAAAAATAGAACAGCCGCAGACCCTGTCCCAACAATCATCCTATATGACGGTGGATTTTTCACATAATTCTTCGACTGTTGATACAGAAGAAATTTGATACAAATATGTTTCAGTTCAACTTAACAATTTGATTTTGCTGCCCCCGTCACCCCACGTCTATTTGTTATGTGTTATTATTATACCGTAAGGTGGTACAGAGAAATGCTATGAAGCGTGGTTTGGTAAACTGTAGCTGTCTCAAATCACAAGAGCTGCCACTAGGGGGTGCACGGATTAAAATACATAAAAAACCGTGTGTATAAGTCAGACAACTACCAAATAAATAAAAATAAAATCTCTCTAAGTCCAGAGTTCAATAATGCTGCGTTAAGTTGCTGTCAGACGCCGGGCCTCCTGCGGTTCATCCATCCTCCCACTCCTCGTCACTGAAAACTACAGCCTGTGGTGGAGATTACTCAGTTGGGAACATTTTTTTCCCACTGCTTAGAAAACAGAATAATCAGTTAACATCACATCGAGCAAGAATCATTCTGGCTGTCTGGTGTCGGCAATTCTGAGAAAGTTGGCATCTTCTCTCAGTCACTTCCTGTCTTGAGATAAGTGATGCATCACCGTCTCCTCCTGCTGCGTCCTGTTGGGTTTTTGTTGTTGTTGTTGTTGTTGTTGCTCTACATCAACCCCGGCAACATGAGGGTTTTGTCATTTGTCTTTTGTTCTTCCTGACTGTCACAGATTTCCTGTAGTTTGGTGAGTCCCAGCTGGAGAGAGAGAGAGAGAGAGAGGATGCATTTGTTTTACTGCCCAGATGCTGCTGCTGCCACAGCCTCTTCACGCTCCAGTGCTCAATATGATAGTTCATTGCAGCGTGTGGCCTTTATGTGTCCCAGGTGTGTGTATTTCCTCATGTGTGCATAAAATTAGGCGTGGTTAACAAGCCAGTGGGCAGATTTAGTCCGCTGGCCTGGAAAGAGCAGTGGACGCAGAAGTGTCTGATGCAGGAAGCACCTGTGATCTTCAGAATGGCAATGAAGGAACGACCTTGGACAAACTTGAGGTGATTAACTGCGACAGAGAACACGGATGAGCTCATAGCCACAGAACTGGATTGGTCTCGCTGTTGGTGCGATGCGGCGTCAGGGTGAACGTTGTGGTTGACGTACGTCGTACGTTCTGCGTCGCAGTGCGATCGTTCCCCAGAATCCAACCGTCAGTTTCCACCTCGGCTGACTCTGCTCACAGACGTTGTTTCTCACTTCCTGAACGGCAATATTATGAACTGTGATAATGATGTTCAGGACAAAGTCATCAAAATGAATTAAGTTTATCATTGAAACTCTAAAAAATTTTTTGAGAGAGACGGCAAATTAAGTTTATCATTGAAACTCTAAAAAAAAAAACCTTTTCTCCTGTGAATAATGTTTCAAGAGAAAAAGCACTCATCAGATCTTGGTATTTATTGAATTTTGACAGAGACGGCAACATTTTTTTTAGGTTTTTCTAGGAACGTAAAACTAGAAATGGAGATGAGAAAAATATAGTTTTGTTCCAGTTTTGGGGGTTAGTGAAAGCTGATCACCTGTATGTTCCTGTAACTACAGTTACAGCCTCTGTAAAAGGTCACTGGCTGAATCCCAGACTAATAAACCGATGACCTTTGTTTGTGAGGTCAGCAGGTTATACACTGACGTCTGCATGGTGGTTTTTTTAGGGTTCTTGGCTGACTTCCACAGTTTAAACAAAGAAAGGTTTGAGACGTGTTGTCAGTTTGGATGAATGTGCAGGCGTAGGTGATTATAAGTGCAAAAACACGCTGTTGTTTTATTGGTTTGTTGGTTTAAATATCAGATACGGCTCCAGACTTTTAAAGACCTTAAATGTCTCTAAACCAAACGGAGTTTCCAGTTGCTGGTCCCTCTTCAGCCGATGCCTGTCTTGTGTCGATTCCTCACGTATTCCCAGAGCAGATCGATTGGTAGCGCTGTGTGCTTGTACCACAGCCAACAAGAAGAACAACAACGACCGTCCAACAGGCCAATTATCATTCACTAAAAGCCTGCTTTTCCTTCCTTCACTTCAGCATTAAATACACAGTCCTCTTTGGCTTTGTCTCGGTGGAGTCTGCAGCCAGTTCCTGTGAGAGATGATGGGAGCTGTATTAAAGGTAAAGGTCAGGGCAATCAAGGGGGATGGTTCTGTTGGTGGAAAGGTCAGAGTCAAAGCTCAGAGCGTCCCCGATGGTGTCAGAGCCACGGCTGTAACCTTTGAAACGGCAGAGGAACTGAGGAGATAGGAGAGAGCTTGGTCATGGGCCAGTGTTGACGACAACTGCCTAACAAAGGTTCACGTCAGGTTTGTCTTACAATTTGAAAAGTTTTTTTTTTTTTTTAACGTCTGTCCCGGGGCCAGATGTGGTGGGTTTGTGGGCTGGCCGTGGCCCTCAGGCCAAGAGTTTGGCACCCCTGCTTTAAACAGACCTTATATATTAGTGTAAGTGTGAATAGTTTGTCTCTATGAATGAATGACTACATGCTAACGCTAACAACAACTAACAACATAGAGCAAAAACTTTTTTTTTTTTTTAAAGTTTGATAAAGTTTGATTTTTAATGGACTAAATTCAAGAATTAAACAGTGTCAGGTAAACTTTTTTAATGGACTAAATTCAGGAATTAAACAGTGTCAGGTAAATTCTTTTCTCTAAAGTCTGGATGAAACTGTTTGCATGAAGCCTTAAGTTCAAGGTAGTCGTTAATGTTCTTCTAAAAGCTCCTTCAATGAATCCTTTTATACCAGTTTGTGGCTCAGACGCAACAAAAACATTTTAGTTTGGACGGTCCACAGATTGGTTTTTCCCTCAAAAAAACAAGTTTGACTCTGAAAAAGTGTGAGCAAAGGAGGGTGTGTGGGCGGGGTCATTAACTGTGTGTTGTTGTGGTGTGTGCAGCCTTTCCCATATCTTTCATATAGACTGTGAGTCAGTGCATTAGCAATCCAAAATGGACTGTTTCTCCTTATCGCTCTCCAGGAGTTGGTCTGTGTTAATGAAGTCATCCTCCGCTGCTGTGGTACAGAGGCGAAGTAAGGGAGGCAAGTATTAAGTATTGAAGTAATTAAAGTGCAATTTATAGCAATAAAAATAAACAACGCGTGTGAAACAAGTGGAAAACCGAGAGGTAGAAAGCAGAGAAGAAAAATGCAGAAAGTGAAAGGAGTAACAGCCGCAGAAAGCGAAGGGTGATGAAAAGCAAAAAGAGGGAAAGCAAGTGAGCACTGCACTGCGTGTCATTGGCCCCCTGGCGTGAACAATCCATCTCAAATTGATCTCCCAGCTCAGCCCAGCAGGGCATTCTGAATCAATCTCAAATTGATCTCTGTGCCAGAGGTCGGGAAAACTAGCACTGGAGCTTATCAGAAATATAGTGGTGCTGCGAGGATCTGACAGGGAAACTTATCACACTGCACAACAGGAAATGGGCTCCCCGCCCCCCCCCCCCCCCCACACATATATATATATATATATATATGTGTGTGTATGTGTAGTTTTTTATATATATATAAAACTACACACTACACATGCTCCCCTGCCGTGACCACAGTACTGTGTACTGTGTACAGTCACGTAAACAACCGCACTCACACCGACTTTATCCAGGCATCAGTACACACCTGGAGGCCTCCTCAAAGAGTAATGTGTTTGTCAGTGCACAATATGTCAATATATTTTAAGTTAGACAGGTAAGATTTCAGGCCTGCAGCGCGCGATGACTTATAAAGCATTTAATGTGTCCACAGCAGGGCTTTGTGAAAGGCCAGAAGAAAGACAATCAATACCATCCTGCACTTAGACCATATGTCAGCTTAGGGGAGCAAGCGGCCTCTACAGGCCCAGTCAGAGTAAAGCCTCATAAACAATTGTTGCAAATTGTTTTTGTTTTTTTTTCCCGAACTATAATCGGCGGAAGCTCCAAGCCAACATTTCTACTTTGGAAGGTTGTGATCCTGTGTAAAGAAGAAGGACAGAAGTGCTGATGTTTCTGCTCTTTAGATTCTGATCCTGATCCAGAGAAGTTTTGGTTTTTGAGAATTTGGATCTTGTCTTGACGATAGTTTATTTCTTTAAAAAAAAAAAACATTTAAAAAAATCTTTTTAGTGACTTTTTTCTTCGTCTGTTCCTATGTTGACTAGTCAGCTGACGTCTTCAGCAGCCACACAGAAGAGAGTAGATTTTGAGGCCAACAAAAATAGGGTCACGGGTGCAGTACAGGCAAGACGAGAGGAGTAGGTGTAGAGTAAGTGACGGTGAGGTGTGTGTGTGCGTGTGTGTGTGTGTGTGTTTAGGCATGTCAGCATTTGGGAGTCACCAAGAGAGCCCTTTCTTTGGCCTGCACTGAAAAAGTTCTCCGTCAGCACAGAAGGTTAATGGAGTTTAGTGGGGGAACAGTGGGAGAGGAGATAGAGTCAGTGTGTGTTTGTGTGTGTGTTTGTGTGTGTCCAGGTAAAGGTATACAACGTTTTGGGAGCAAACACTGTTGTAGGGAACATTCCGCAGTGAGAGGGAATTCTAAGTTCAAGGTTTGGTTTGAAGTGAGGATTAGAATCGGGGTCAAATTAAAATATTGGTGACCAATAAGGTTAGGGTATTTATTTATGATCATAACAGGTGACAGCATGGACTGAACTGAACCAACCCAGTAGGTGGCGCACTTATGGTTAGACTAAAAAAAAATGGAAACAAAGAAACATTAACATTTATGTACTCGTTTAATATTAGCAACATTTTGCGACCAGATGGCGAAGTGACACGTTTTGTTTTTTTTAAGTCTGTGCCATAAACATTTTTATCGTCACTCTGTTGCTCTGGTCTGGTCTCTCCTGCTCCTCAATCATTATCTGCATCATTTCCTCTGTCCTGAGCACGAGGCCGCCGCTTTACTGTACACACGGCCGAATGTTTTACGGCGCCCGAGCAGACGCACAGGCTGTTCAACGAACATTTCCTACAAACGCTGTAAACCTGGGCCGCCGTGAGTGGGTACATGGAACTGTGTGTGTTAATCTGTCCACTGGTTGGACTGACTATCAGTTTGAGGGGAGCTGGATCCAGTCCCAGCTGTCATTGGTCAGCAGGCACGGCGTGTTCTGGACACACTGCCAGCCTATGACAGGAGCAGCACACACAGATACACACACACACACACACACATTCACGCTGACTGTGAATTATGAGACTTCAATTAATGTAACCTCAATCTGTCAGAGCTGCCCTTCCAAAAAACACGAGAGTCCAGAAAGAAAGACGCGCACGGAGAGAGAAACAGAGCGACTCCTGAACCCCGACAGAACTCAAAGATAGTTACAATTTAAAAAAAAAAAAAAAAAGCACTGAATTATGGGGTTTTTTTAGGGGCTCACGAGGTATTAGGTTAATGACCTCACCTGTTCTGACCAGGTGTCTGGGTCAGTTTGAGGAGAACTTTCGTAAAGGGTTATAACAAGAAATAAAACAGGGCAGATGTGGAACGAAAGCTAACGTAGCTAACTAACATTGTGTCTGTGCGTGGCCTAACATTTAAATGTTGGAAATGTGGGGTTTGTTTTGTTGAGAACCTGGAGCCAGGCTCACGATGTAGGTTAAATTGACCCTGGTCTGGTCTAGAAGAGGGAGCAGCTCTGGTTTGAACCTTGTGTCCAATTATTCAAACACCAGTTGTAGGATCTCAAAGACCTGAAATACAGAGCTGTGATTGGACCGTGACTGACGGTGGAAAAACACTGAGGTTTTTACCTTTTCCTTTTAAAT
>NC_024311.1:14376091-14376866 GCF_000523025.1 Cynoglossus semilaevis | reverse complement strand
GGGGGGGGTGTCAACACTGGTGTCCCCTATTGTTGCTCTTTAGTCCGGTGAGGATCACAGGCAGCAGTCTGAGGACGACTGAGCAAATGTCAGTCCTGTCGATCACGGTTGAATCACACACGTCTCTCCTGAGAGTTTTTCTGAATGGCAGCTCATTATTTGCTCCAGATATTCCACACAGGCTCTGATCCTCTGTCAGAGTCCAAGGAGAAAAGAGCATTTGTTTGGCAGGATGACGCGGGTTCAGCCAAAACCCTCAGTCAGACCCTCGGTCCAGACCCTCAGTCAGACCCTCAGTCAGACCCTCGGTCCAGACCCTCAGCTGTGAGACGTTGTTGTTTTGTGACTTCAGAGGTTTTAACTGTCAAACAGTCGGGTCCGTTAACGCTCACTGCCACTACTTTGTCCGTTTATTCATTTGACGGGAAAATGACTTTTTTTAAGCTTTAAAGACTTTTCATAATTCCCAGTACAATGGCAGAGTTTGGGGCTTAAATCAACACAGGGCCTCGTCAGCGTGAGGAAGACTGAGAGGATTAATTACTCCAGCCTGGAGTAACCTTTTAACTTTGCGCTCTAATAGTCGGGTTTGACTGGGAGGGAGTCGTGATATCGCCTCGTGCTCTCTCTCTCTCTCTCTCTACGATTAATGGGTGCAGAGGGAGGGGTCTGTGCATGTCACTTGTCATCTCACTGCCAGCTAATGCAGCTAATTAGCGCTAAACACCCTGAACTCCTGAAATTTCCAATTACTTCTCCCAGTGAGGGCCTGCAC
>NC_024311.1:14372705-14376043 GCF_000523025.1 Cynoglossus semilaevis | reverse complement strand
CTGCACATATGAAAGACGGAGGTTTAATAACACACAGGTGACATTTTAAACGTTGTTCAGTGTCGTGTCCAGGTCATCAAGCGCTTGACAAACGGATTAAAAGCGACCGATTTGTGAGATTGATAGTAATCTGTTTAAAATGTAAGAGGCACCAAATAACAGAAAACAATTATATTTATAATTTTACTAATATAATACTTATAATAATATAATATATTAATTAATTTATCCCTGTAGAGCACGGGTGTCAAACATATGGCTCAGAGGCCAAAACTGGTCCACTAGGCAGTTCAATCCGGCCTGAATGAATTTTAAAAATAAAAATAAACGCACAAATACTTCATGTTCATGTTCATGATTTTTTTTTAAATAAAATTTAATTTTATTAAATATGAATAAATTGTAATATCTTATATACTTATCTACCTGGATGAAAACAAAGTAAAATATCAACATATTGTTTGTATTTTAGTTATTATGGTGTTATGATTGTACTGAACTTGTAATTGAACTTGACATCTAATTAGGTTGCTTGCGGTCTGAGAACCAAGTTGACTTTGACACCCACTGCTGTAGGGCAATTTAAATATGTTGTTGATGCAGGAAGTCAGGTGATGCAGTGTCCACAAACCAAGTCAGAATGTCCACTGTGTCCACTGTTCAATCTTTATTGAGATTTTAGGAACTCTGTGAGTACTTTTTGAGTACTAAATTAAAAAAACCACCCGAGGTGAAAATGTCACCCAGTGTCACACCACGGTACGTTAACGTCCCAGACTTTTTGAGGTATTTTACTCTCGACTGTTCTCCAGTTTTCCTTTGTTTCAGATGACTCGTACTAAAAAAGAAGCATCGATTGCTCATTTTGTTTTATGCTGTGTGCAGATGGTCTGAAGTCACGCAGAAAAATTGGACTTATCTGACACCAAACACTCTGCCTGCAGCAGGATTAGGGCCGTGCAGTCATTGTCCCCCAGGGAAACGTTGTTACTGCACACATGGAGCTAAACTCGCACGTGTTCTGTAAAGACACGCATACACAGACGGCGCAGACACGCAGTGTTTACTGGAGTGCACCGCCGAGGGATTTTGTGCTTTGGTTCTGTTTCTATTTCAGATTTAACATCATCCACGACAAGTACGAGATCTGAGTGGATTACATGTTGTTTTTAGGAGTGGAAACAGGAGCAGAATTTAGACGCTGGAAAAACAACAAACTTTTTATTTTAAACCTTTCATTTAGTTCTTATGTGGTTGGATTTTAAATATCAGGCTCTGGGAATAATTTTTATCACTACCAGTCCTGTTGGTCCAGAAGATAGACAAAATATTAAAGAAAAGAATAAAGCAAAAAAAAGTTCAGCATAACAGCAACGTTGTTTTGAGACAGAATCAATAAATATCACAAAAAAAGACAAGACAAAAATTGTAAAAGATAAAATAATTTTGAATAGCAAATTATATTAACCAATAAAAATGAGTAAATATCTATTAATGTCAGTAAAAGTGATAGCTAAAATGGTCACTAACTGTGATGATAAAATAATAGCTTCCAACAAAAAGCAAATAATAGCTTTTTATTATTTTATATTAAGACAAATTAGCAGAAAAAAACCCTGAATGTTAGTGAAACTAAAGCTAGTGAAAGGCTAGCTACAACATATGATTAAACTGCATAGAGAAATTATTAAAAATGCTGTAGTCATGTAGCCCATGGGGCAAAAAAGACTATTTTTAACATATATTTATCATTTTTTCATGTACCGACAAAACTTGTCCAACTTGAAAACATGACACGGTGCTGTTTCTTTTTTCTCTCTGGAGTGCTGTGTCCTGCGACGTGGCTAAATAAAGAATTAATAAACTTAATACACTCTCAGCTCCCAGTGTCAGCAACAAACGCCTATAAACACTAAGTGATTCACTGGACAGGTTGTGTTAATCTTTGTTTGGACGATCTGTCAACTGTACCAACTCTGCTCTCCTCACATTCTCCTCCGTGTTTATTGAAACCTGTCCAGTTGCTGTGGGATCACAGTTTGGCCGTAAACGCCGCCATTAGGGTTTAACGGATAGCGAGCGCTCTGACAACGACTCTTCTGTCTCTTGTGGGAAAAGACTGAAACCGACGTCTCTTGTGAATCAGACCCGGTTTTTCCAACAGTTGTCGCCACACACTAAAAACACAGACTGATTCCCAAGACCTCCAACGTGGACATTCTTTAGCTGGTTGGCGAGTCGAACAATGACCGCGCCGCGCTACGGCAAGCCGGCTGTCTGCCTGGGCTGATCCTTCAACAAGCCCACCGCATCAGTCAGTAATGCCCACGCCCTGACAGCTGTGGGAGAATGTGACTCATTCCTCTTTCTGTCCCCAAACTCCGCACCCATCCATTCTCCTCATCCCTCCTCATTCACTTAATCCACGTTTGATCAGCAGCTCTGGCACGGCCGTCGGCGGCTACGTAATGGATGCAACCCGAGCCGCCAACTTCCTGCCGACCACTTTTTGGTCCCAGGAGTCGAACCTGTGCTGTACCATGGATGTACTTTCATGCCGTGGCTCCTCACGCTGCAGCAGATCTCCTTGTTGTTGTGGCTTGATTTACAGCCTGTGGAAAATTATTAAGACAAAACGCTGAAGAAAGTTAAGTAAACAAACCGCTCTGACAGGTTGTTTGTCAACGTGATTATATTTAGTCCTACATATATTTCAGAGCCCAATTATCTAAAGAAAAAGAAAGCCTCTTGCAAATCCCTGTCCTTTGATTCTGTAGACCATTACACAGCGTATGCATGGTTTTGTTTTGACATGTTTTGACAAGAATCCACCGTCCTCTGCAGCAGCATCACCTAGGTGTTTCCTAATTGGCTGTTTCTGTGGTCACTTTCGTCAGAGGATCAAAGTGGAAAATGATCCAAATCTGTGTTTGAACAGAGATGCAATAAAAAACTTGAAGGTCTGCAAAATGAACACTCAAAGAGTGTACAGCGTTCTGGCTGCTGTGACACACTTGGCACTCCCCCGACAGCACAGCAGGGGGCGTAGCAACCCTGTTAGAAATTGGACTATAATGGACCAACTGATAAGGAAACGTCACAGTGACATCAGGTGGCTCCTCTGGGAGGTTTCCAGTCATTCCAAGGTAAAACTACAACTACGTAAATTCAAATTCATCAGGAAACTAAAATCACGAACCGGCACTGAGACTGTACGAACCACAGTTTGACTCCGGTTTGGTGACTAACGTGTCTTTTCAGGTTTAACAATCCCTTCTGTCCATGAATAAAACAGCATCATAAACATGGCGGTGAGAGGAGGTACATTGTACTGTACA
>NC_024311.1:14369567-14372698 GCF_000523025.1 Cynoglossus semilaevis | reverse complement strand
AATATATTCCGAACACTAACTCATCTGTTCACCCTCTCCACTACAACTCACTTCTATAACTGTTACAGTATCATTTAAATAGTCGGGGCGCTGCCATTGTTCCTCGACTTCTTCTCCTCGAGGAAGAGGGCAGTGATTGATTTGCCCCGACCGTGGCCTCCCAGTGCCCTTCTCTGTGTCAAGTTTTTCTAGAACATACAATAATCCACTATAAACAACTCAGAAAACTGCAGTTCTTACCCTGTGTAGAACCCAAAGAAACTGTTCTCATGTGGAATAGGTCGTAAAAAAACAAAAATCAGACTAGGGCTGAGAGCCCCGGGCCGTTGTTGTTAAAGGGCAGAAAAGACTTCGGTTTGACTTCAGCTCTCAGACTCCTGCTTTTAAAGTGGTGAGTGCCATTAAAATCTAAAGTATGTCCAGCCACTCAGCACTATACTTAAAGTAAAGTGAGGGAAGATAAGAGCAATCTGACACCCAACCCTAATCTACGGCTTGTGCCTCCGTGTTTCAAAGTGAAAAAAGTGCTTCCAGGACGTTCCGTAACCTTGATGCATGTGTGTTATGAATTTACGGGCTGTTCCGGCTGATATCGGTCTCTTCACTGTCGTGCTGCGCTCCGTGTCTGTGTATATCACTGTCCTGTGATGCAGACCAGTGGTCCAGGCCAGGATGGATGTCAAGGAGCAGATTACACCGTGGAGGGTTATTGATCTGCTGCATTTCTTCACATCATTGATTAACGCTGCCGTGAGAGTGTGATCAGTGCGTGACAAAGACGGCTCTCAGGACGTAGTGGAGATCCTCTCTGTCGGTGCTACGGCTCTGCCACGGTGACAAGTTAATACTGCAGTGGATGTTCAAAATATATATACTTGACTGCACAAACAACACATATATATTACAGAGCTTTAAGACACAAATATTAAAATGCAATATGTTTGAGAGATGAACTTATTTGTCATGAAAAAGAAACAAATGCAGACACTCCCTGTGTTTTAATAAACACCGCCAACAGCTGTGTTTGTCACAGAAAAACCTGTTTAGATATTTTGAATTAAAGACTTTTTGTTGAGACTTTTTAACTGAAGACAGACCTGAAGAGCAGGCCAGCTTTTGAAACATATGCACTTCCTTCATTTTCCACCCCTTAATCCTGCGGTTGAGTGAAAGCCAATCCCTTTACTCCTCTGTACTCAAACCAACCCTGGACAGTACTGTATTTCTGACTATAAGTCGCCCCTTTTTTTAATCCTTTGTGACTTATACTCGGGTGCGACTTATATATTAAAATATTTAATTTCACATGTTTGTTATTTTCACACTGACAGCCACTAGAGGGCACTCTAGGCTTGTGTACCAGTATCTGCTACTTCTGTACCACTGAAAATGTACATGTTCGTTATTTTCACACTGACAGCCACTAGGGGCTACTGCTGCGACTTATTTTCCGGAGTGACTTATAGTCCAGAAAATACGGCACATGGTACATTACATAATGTAAGCCTATAGCTAACGGCCTAGATGCATTAGCAGCTAATTTGTAAAAAACAACCCTTAGCCAACCATTGTAGGATTAACATAATAAAGAGGAAAAATTATTTTTATTATTATTACTTTTACAGTTTGGGTTAATGAGCATCACTTTTAGGTTAGGAGTCGGGTAACAGACAGGAATGGAAAACTGAAGAGCTCCCTCGTAAACAAAGGTGTCAGGGACTGTCTGTGAGCTAGCTGCCCTTGACACTTATTGCCTACTTTTTTATTGCTACTGTAAAATATTTTCAGGCCCAGCGATTTATTCACAGCCGTCAGAGTCTGGGACGTTCTCTAATCCACCGTCTAGTCTGACTCACACTTTATTAGCTGGACTGTAATCATGAACCGTTCCAATCAGCGCTGGAAACTCAGTGTACCGGCCTTTTCTGACCTCCGCGTGTTTTTGTTTCCACCACCAGGGGCTTACAGCTGGGGAGGTCATTGGTGGTACAGTCGGTCATACAGTAGTGCCATCGGAAAAGTATTGTTTGTAGGATCGAACCATGAATTATCATCATCCAAACTGGTGTTACTTCAATTCTTAGACTACGATCTATTCTATATATATTTTCGTTCATATGCTGTATATATAGTGTAAATATATATGTATGTATGTATACATATATATTTAAATTTATAGACCACTAATATACTTCAAAATAAAAGTGAAAAATTGACTAAAAATTGACTTAAAATCGACCTCTCCCCGAAAAACATTTCAGACAAACAATCTGAAGAAATCAAAGAAAATGACACAAAAATGCCCTAAAAATCCCAGGTATGGGATGCAGATTGCACTATCACATTAAATTGCATATGCTGTAAGGCATGAGCACTAACCACTCTACCACTGTGTGGCCTGTATAAAAGTCAGAATGTGGAGAGAGAAAAAAAAAATTGGACAGTAAAACTACAGGCTGTTTGTCACAGAGTCATTCTGTCTGCACTTGTTGTCTGGCTCGTCCCTAATGGAGTTTGATCATAATGTGAACTGATTTTTTTTTTTTTTACCCAGGACTGGGGCAGATGAGTGCAATAAAGAAAACAAGGGCCTCATATAAAATGTCACTTTGATTTATTGTCAGTGAAAGTCACTTAAATTTAAATGGCATCTAATGAAGCCCTGAGCCAATGGATCCATATTTCTGATAGTTTGTCTCATTCTTTTTTCATGCTGTCCTCACGTCCACACACAAAGACAGAGAAGAAGGACAGACGAGGGGGAAGGGGAGGGGGGCGTTCATAAGACCCCAGAAGAGAATGTACCTTTGTCCCTTGACTAACATTTTAATCAGAAAATTTTATTTGTTTATGAGAAAATTTAATGACCACTAGAGCAGTGGTCCTCAACCTCCGGGCTGCAGACCGGCACCAGTTCGTGGGTCAACATTTACCGGGCCGCACAGAAAAAACGCATTAGAAGTTACATTATTTCCATTTTATAATCTTACCTGATTCTGAATGAACGATGTTTCATTTTTAAAAAATAACCAGATTCTCTCCGCCTCATGTCAAGATGTTTGCCTCAGTTACATCTCCTACCTGCTTCAGCTACCTTCTTAAAAGGTCTCTATCCAACACACACACACACA
>NC_024311.1:14302387-14368526 GCF_000523025.1 Cynoglossus semilaevis | reverse complement strand
ACTAAAAATTGACTTAAAATCGACCTCTCCCCGAAAAACATTTCAGACAAACAATCTGAAGAAATCAAAGAAAATGACACAAAAATGCCCTAAAAATCCCAGGTATGGGATGCAGATTGCACTATCACATTAAATTGCATATGCTGTAAGGCATGAGCACTAACCACTCTACCACTGTGTGGCCTGTATAAAAGTCAGAATGTGGAGAGAGAAAAAAAAAATTGGACAGTAAAACTACAGGCTGTTTGTCACAGAGTCATTCTGTCTGCACTTGTTGTCTGGCTCGTCCCTAATGGAGTTTGATCATAATGTGAACTGATTTTTTTTTTTTTTACCCAGGACTGGGGCAGATGAGTGCAATAAAGAAAACAAGGGCCTCATATAAAATGTCACTTTGATTTATTGTCAGTGAAAGTCACTTAAATTTAAATGGCATCTAATGAAGCCCTGAGCCAATGGATCCATATTTCTGATAGTTTGTCTCATTCTTTTTTCATGCTGTCCTCACGTCCACACACAAAGACAGAGAAGAAGGACAGACGAGGGTGAAGGGGAGGGGGGAGTTCCTAAGACCCCAGAAGAGAATGTATCTTTGTCCTTTGACTAACATTTTAACCAGAAAATTTTATTTGTTTATGAGAAAATTTAATGACCACTAGAGCAGTGGTCCTCAACCTCCGGGCTGCAGACCGGCACCAGTTCGTGGGTCAACATTTACCGGGCCGCACAGAAAGAACGCATTACAACTTACATTATTTCCATTTTATAATCTTACCTGATTCTGAATGAACGATGTTTCATTTTTAAAAAAATAACCAGATCTGTCCGTGACTCACATGTCAAGATGTTTGCCTCAGTTACATCTCCTACCTGCTTCAGCTACCTTCTTAAAAGGTCTCTATCCAACACACACACACACACATAAACTTCCACACCATCTGATGATTTTATCTGATGATTTTTAAAAAAATATATTTTTCTGCTGTTCGTTGACGAGGGTGTCAAGTGTTGAAAGTGATTCACCTCTGATGATGTGTCCCAAAAGTTACACCTTTTCCAACGGCTGTGACATAAATCCAACGCCACTCATGACATCAAGACAAACCTCGTGGCGATGCCCTCTACTGGCAGAACAGTTAACCATCACGTTCTTTTTTTATGAATCTTTTTTAAAGAAGTGTTTAATTCGCTGTGTTAAAGAAATCGCCGTGCTTTACAAAACTAGAACCTGCTCTTGTTTAATGCACACACACACACACACACACACACACACGCGTGTGCTCATTCTGAGGCTGAAATGATTTATAGCCAGCCATGTCTAATGGATTGCTTTGGCACTTGAGAAATTATGAATAGAAATTAATTAGCCTTTAGTGACCCTGCTGTCCATCTGCCTCTGTCTGACTCTTTCACACACACACACACAGAAATACACACACACACACACCAGCTAGTCTTAATTGATCATCCAATCGTCTGTCGTCACTAAAACACACATCGTTTTACAATTCTGCAGCCTGGTTGTGACCTGCCTGTCACTGTCAAACAAATAAACATTTATTTATCTTAAAAGTCAACATTCAGTTTTTTAACAAATAAACTATAGATATTCAGACATTAAAGAGTTAAAAAGGTTCAGTGAACTTTAGTCAACTCTGCCTCAGAGACGGTGGCGAAGGCTAACCCGAGAATGAAAGTGTGAAACAAACGGACTGTGAACAACAGCTCAGATGTGAGAACTTTGGTGAAATCGCTGTAATTTTCTTCCTTTCTCCAGGCTGACATTACTGAGTAAAGAGGAAAAAAACTACTTTAAGAATAATGTTGTTGCTCAACTCTCTTCCCATTTGTTCCGCTCTCCTTTTATTTACTCAAAGAAACTCGTGTTGTTTTGGTGCTGTGGTCCAAACAGAGTTGTTTGGTCTTCAAGGTCAAATCACCTCATTTAAGTTTAATCAAAAAAAAAAAACCTGTCTGTTTTATCCACCAGGTGTCGCCTTGAGGCGTTCATCCATCTCCTCGTGTGTATGTTCATCTTCAGGGTCACAGAGAGAGCTTTGCTTTAAAGAACATTACCTTTCTGGACGTTTTTGTCATAAGAACTCAAGCGCATAAGATATAAAAAAACAGACCAAAAACAGACATCAAGGCAATGGTAAACTTTAGAGATGAGCAACGATGAAGTAGTGATGAAATTAACTACTAAGTGGAGACGCCATGGTTCATCAGAGAAGGTTTTTTGGGACTACACATATTATGTTTCATTATTCATGCCGTCCCACTTTAACTAAAACATCAAGTGTAATTTTTCAACTTTCCAGACTTATTTTGAGTCCAAATTTATGGTACATTTCAAATTTTAAAAAAATTTACACCAAGAGTAAATCTTCTAGTTTCATTTTACGAACACAGTGTAAAACCCGTCCCTGTTTAGTTGAACACAACCTTGATATGCTCACAGGAAAAAGAAAGAAAGAAAGAAACGCAAAGATCTTCTTCAACACCTCTGAAGTCTCTCTTTCTTGCTCTCTTTTAGTTTTTTTATAGCCATCTGCTGCCAACTAGTGGAAGAGTACGCCACCTGTATGTCCAGCCTGTCACTGCGGCATAGACGAACAGAAAGAAAAACAATTGCAGTAAATAAATAATAGTCAGCTGGGATTGGCTCAGGTCAGTCTAAAGACTGAGAAGGTCTGAGAGATAATATGAAGAAAGACAAACAGCGCTCCCAGTGGTGACTCAGTGCAGTGGACGTTCTGCAGAGACAGTCAGAGACAGCTACTCTGGGTGAGGATTAGTGACTAATGGAGGTCCGTTGCACATGAACGCTCTCTCGGGCTCAGCGTCACTCATTTTGTCTGGGCAGGTTCACGCTGCACCACCTTTCCACACAATCCATTCGCAGGAGTTTCACCCCCGTCATGTCACTCAGCTGCTAATGCAGGGTCTGCAGTAAACAGCCCGCCTGAGTGAGCTCATGGTGGCAGCCGCTGGTGGAGTGAGGGACCATTTCTGAGGATTTTCCACTTTGATGTGGCAGCAGCACAGATACAGCGTCGTTCTGTTTCCAGCTGGCTGCAGATCATGAACGCCGTGTTCTTTCCAGATGAAGTGATGTTGCACCGTGTAACGCCGCTACATCAAATCGACCTGCACTGAACAACACGTGTTTGTCAACACAGGAGGGGTTGTTAAAGTTGACGTTTTGTTTGTTTGTCAACACTTGTCAATCAGCTGTCCTGGGAAACAAAAAATACACTGTCAATCAGCTGTCCTGGGAAACAAAACAAAAAACACTTTAAACCAGTGGTTCTCAAACTGTGGTACGCGTACCACCGGTAGTACACGAGCGCTCTCTAGTGGTACACAAGGAAATTTTTTATTTTTATTCATATTCTTGCATATATTATTTTCCCTATCCAACAGTTAAATTTGCATCAAATTAACATCATCATCGTCTTAATACATGCTTTTTCGGAGTTAGCATGTTACCCTGGTGTGTGTAGGTTTTCTCCAGGTTTTGTTCACAGGAGGAACTTCCAAATACACCGCAGCGTCTTCTACAGCAACATGTTCTAAAAGTAAAGTAATACTTTACAAAAACAAAAAAGAACCTCTTCCATTGTCCTCCTCTCTCTTTCCTGCAGATCTGACTTGGACCTGGACTATGACAGCTACCACGAGGACTACCATGACAGGTACCGTCACTGAGACACACGCCGCGCCTCAGCTGTCACTAAAGCTAAAGTGGACGAGGCTGGAGCAGCACATTCTCCCGCTCCGCTGCCCTGCTGTCTCCAGTTCGTCTTCTTACCATCTTCCCCCCCCCCCTCCCTCCGCAGCTGTCAGTCAAACGTCGACTGCTTATGATGTCACACAGTCACTGCTCCACAGGCAGTGACAGGTCGTAGACAGATGTGACCTGGAATTGTGGAAACATACACAAAAAAGTCATTTATTAATTGCGCACAGGTCGTGTAGTTTGTCTTTTTTTTTAATAGGAAATCCTAAGTTTGCGATCACGTCCTTTTTCATATGGCTAACTGGCTAATTAGCTAACTGGCTAACTGGCTAACTGGCTAACCCATACAGTTGACTTTTGACATTTTTTTCAACCACAGTAAAATATGCTTTGAATTGAAATTTACATATTCCTTAGACTTTTTAAAATGTTTGTTAACATTTTGGTAATTTCTAAGGTTACTTTTATTTCCTTTTATTTCCTTAGTAAACAGTTTGTTTACTAAGTTTAGCTCTTAGCTATTTTGTTTTTGGATAGCTAATCTTTGTCTCTTCTCAGTTTTCTTTGCCAATTTGAATTTTTTTAAAACAAATTGATTCTCCCTTTTTTACTTTACCTTACTTATTTTAAGCTTTATCTTTTGTTTTGGCAACATTCCCTTTTTATAACATTTTTGAATGACTCAGAGCATTGACAGAAACGACAAGGTTATTTTTGTTTCTGTTTGGCTTTGGGTTTTTTTTTTCCAACTAATTTTCAGTTACATTCAGTGAATAGTTAATATATTTATGTAGATTTGAATAACATATATTACATGCTCCATTACTGCCCCCTGCAGTTTTGTGCCAACGTGAAAATGTTTCCAGTGACCCAGATTATTTTTTCACGTTGTTTCCAGTTCATGCGGCGGTGATTCACGATGCCTGGTGGGATTGACTTTGTCTTTGACCTGCCAACAGAGAGGCCTGACCACTGGGTCGGGATGTGTGTGACTCACAGTTGGCCTGCAGCCCCACGGGGTGGATACATTCATTGTTTATGCCCAAAAATATATATAAAAAAAATATATAAAGTAAAAGTCTTTGAAATGCCGTTTCACAAACTCGTTCAGTTGCGTTCGTCAGTCGGGCCGTGTCCTCGTGTTTGGACCTGTCAGGGACCGGCTCTCTGTGTGAGGGGCAGAGGTTACAGTCAAATGGTGGTGGGACGTACCTTCTTTATTGTTGGTCCTCAGCTGAAAGTGCTCGGGGACCAACTTTCATCACCTCATGAAAACAGCACTTCTCACAGCTAAATAAAAGCATGCGGTGACATTGTACACACACACACACACAACACACACAACACACACACACACACATGCATCAAGCCTCTGACCGCTGTGGGGTAAAACTGTCACTTCTCTTCCCCCCCCCCCCACCACCTTTGATTTGCTTTCCTCTGCAGTTTCTATGCCTATGCTCAGGGGGAAACACTCGCCACTGATTTTTAATTTGTTTTCAACACAGTGCATAATTATGTCCCCTGCTTTTGGCCAGCACCACTGCGGGCTGTGCACGGTTATATTTATGTGAGCACAGGCACATGTGTTTGCCTTGGGGGTGAAGATGAGACCGTGTGTGTGTGCGTATGTGTGTGTGTTAGTTGTTTGTTGTTTGTTGTTTGTCCACATTTTTGCATTAGGACAGAGAGAAATGACTGTTTTTTTTTTATTTATCCCCTGGTTCTCTTGTGCAAACATGAAAGAAGAGTGACTTTCAACACAGATGTCAGCCTGATGTCAGCCCTGATGTCAGCCCGAGCTCAAAGCTGTTTTCAGTGCGGGGTCTTATCCGCACAGACACACACACACACACACACACACACACACCGGTAGACTTGTCTGTAATCCTCCCTCGTCCACAGTCTCTTATTGTCTAAGCCTCCATTCTTGGAGATGACACTTGAAAGCCGCTTCAACAACACAGCGTCGGACCGCCCCTGCAAACTGCTCTGAAAGACTTCAGACTCCCAGAAGTATTCGGTCTCAACGACTCGCTGCATGGGCACCGCTCAAAGCCCCTAATCTTCCACACTTAGGGTGGTCTAATACGCTTCATCCTTACGTGACATTGAGGTAGCTCTGTGTGTGTGTGTGTGTCCGCGTGTACGTGCTGAGCAAACAAACCTCTCCACTGAGTCCGGAGGCTGCACACGGTATTACAGAGCAGAAAACAACAGCCGAGCCGCCGCTAATTGACTGGTTAACGGCCGCGGCGGTAAATCTACACCAGGGCGCTGCTCACGGCCCTCGCAGCTGACAGCTCTGACCTCATGTTGCTTATGAAATACAACACTCCCGGGGACTTCGCAGAAAACGCTTTAACTGCGCACAAATTGTCCTTCATCCAGATTGTAACGAGATCCCCCCGGATTACCGTCAGAACGTTCAGAATCTGTGGACGGACCAGGAGCCGTTTCTCGCTGCTGTCTGAAGTGATGTGTTTTTTCAGGCTGTTTGTCTATTTTACCATTGTTGACGTACTGCACGAACTCTCCCAGAGGTCACCAGAGGTCACCACTGCAGTAATCCATGTAATCTTATTGGCCCAGCTTTTTTACACTGGATCCCATGATATCATTCCTGTTTTAATACCGCCCATTGTTTTGTACTTAGTTGGCCACTAGTTGGCCATGGTGTGATGGGTAATCATGGGTGTTGACCAGAACAAATGTGTCATGCTGGTTTGAACTTGAGCCTCGTTGTCGATGTCTGTTTGTCGAACTACTGCACTCTGGACGACACATTTTTTTCACCAAAAATTGCCCTGGTTGTTGTACACAATCTTGATTTTTTCACCAAAAATTGCCCTGGTTGCCGTACCCAATCTTGGTTGTTGAACGAGCCAACAATATCCGGTTCCAGGAATGGATTCATCCATTTGACATTGATTCCTAGGGGGAAAATTGTTTTAGATTTCAAACTTTTCGGTTCACGAAACGACCTTCGGGTAGAAATTAAGTTCAAAACCAATGTTCCACTGTGTGTTTCTTTGAAGGAGATTGAAATCCTTACTTGTTCTATAAATTAGCTTAGCATTCGCCTGAACGACACACTGGTGCAACCAGGACATATTATCAGTAGTAATTTTTTCACATTTATAAATTGTTCATGTTGAGCGTCACACACCAGGACACAGTGAAGTCAGCTGACCTTGTCCAGCTGGGTGGACAACTCCACCAAACCAAATCATACAATACGTTTTTCAGGCCTTCGGTTCAGAGGTTTGCAGGAATTTCCAGCTGGGTGGACAACTCCACCAAACATCATACAATAACTTTTTCAGGCCTTTGGTTCAGAGGTTTGCAGGAATGAATGAAAAGGTCACTGTGACCTTGAGAGAATCTGCTAAAGAACTGTGCGACAAAAAAGTCAAGCATTAACTGCACCAGGTAAATCATCCGGTCTGAGTCTCTGTGTCTTTAACAGCAGCTGTAACTCCACCTAAACCTCTGAAATGTCTGGTTTAACGGAGCTCCGAGGCTCCGAGCAGCTGTTTTTAGTAAAAAATCGATTGGGTTTTTATTCTTTTGCCGTGAGAGCGGATCAGACAATCATAACACCAGCTCTGTTTTCTTTTTCAAAAAAAGACACAAATGCAGAAATGCAGGTTCATTTCTGTGGCTACAGCGAGGGCGACTGTGATTCCCCCGCTGTCAGCTGCACTGGCTGCACGGCGGGGATCTATTGATTGGCTCTGACAGAACCAATTACATTCTGCGACAGATAGAAACATGGAGCTGTCCACGGGGAGCAGGCTCTGCAAGTGCAGCGCAGATAGAAGACAGAGGCAGAGATAGAGAGAATAAGATGGAATAGAAGACAGACTTATTTGAAACTTAGCTGAATGCGCTCCAATCTTTAGTCAACATTTCCAGACTTTCAGCATCTTTGTCCCTCCTCTTGGTGATGCTGTCACAGGGGACACACATGACATTAGTTTACCATCAGTTTGTTCGTCTGGTTCTTTACAACAATCTCATCATGTGTCGTCAAGTTTGACGCAAAATGAAGTTTTGCTCAAAAAGAAATAGCCCTTTGTCTTGTAACAAAAAAAAATCAAAAAAATGTAGTTAAGAAATATTTGCTTGACAATATTTATCGTACTTATCTTATTGTCCCGAATGTAGGACAAGGTTTTTTTCATTGAAAATGATGTGAAAAACTATGGTCTTATAACCGGGCTTCAACGGTTGACACGTGCTGAAAGTCCAAGGTTGCTACACGACCGCAACAGCAGAGGGCGCTAGATTACATTTACATTTAGGTGTTAGATTTATAATACAAATCTTAGTGATTGTATTTGAAGTAAAAAATGATAAATATTTCAATGATTTGCTCAGCGTTTCAATAACAACTAGTTTATTTAAACAAGGACCTAGTGTTCGGCCAAGTTGTTGAATAATAAAAAAACACTAAATAATTAAGAAATCCTATTCAAATGCAACATTTTTTTATACAGGTTCCTGGGTTGGGGTTAAGAAGTTACATTTCTGCCAAAAAAAAAGCGTTACCACGGAGACAGTGTCTGTTCAGATGAACATGACCTAGATTTTTCTAAACACTACCAGCAGCAGAATGAAATCAATTAAACTTAATGTGTTCAATTTGAATCAGCTGACCTATATCTTGTTATCTTGTGGAATAGAAAGGTTTTCAATAAAACTTTATGATTAACGTTTGCAGACAACTCTGTTTTAAGGTCATATTTTCTCCGCCGAAAAGAAAAAGAGAGAGAGAGATTCCACCCTGTGTCCTAGATTTCAACAGCGTTGTAGTGTGCTGTTTATCGATCTGGACAGAAAAAGTAAAGTCATCACAGGCGGCAGCTGTAGACGCCTTTAAAAGCTTTGCATCCTCACAGACACGGCAGACAGATGAGACAGACTGACAAAAACAAAACAAAAAACAAAGGGGCCGCGTCTCTGCTGTCCATCACAGGCTCATGCTCGGTTGTGATTCACGCCGTCCTTCAGACCCGTGAACAAACAAACCAGTTTCATGAAAGAATCGCATCGTGATTCTGCTCCTTTTTTGCAGGACGTACGACTACCAGCGTGTCCCTGCCTCCATGTCTCCTTCATCCCTAGGATCCAGTTTGGCCAAGAGATCACGTTCGTCCTCTTACCTCTCTGGTCACAGACGCAGTCGAGACAGAACCCACTCCAAAGGCTCCAGAGGCCACTCCACCAGTTCAACCACGGCGAAACGTGAGTTACACGATCGAGGGAGAATTTTTTTAAAAACCGGTGTTTGTCAAACACTTCAAACTTTCTTCTTTCTGTTGGATTAAATCAGATCATAGTTGAGATGATGTTGTGTTGAGAGTTACTTCCAAAACATCGTTGAAGCTGTCGTCCTCGGCCATGGTAGTCCGGCCTCAGATTAACGCGGCCATTTTGACATCACTAATTGTCACAGAGGACACAGAGAGTGAAGATGGAGCGTCGTTCTCTTTGAGAGTCATCATTTAGAACATTTATAAAGTGGACTTTTTGAGAAAATTAAATGCTAATGATTCCGATCATGAACTCCTGGACTAATAGACATCAAACATCATTTTCATGGTCCTTGTCCAAAATGGTTGCCATGAGGACGGAGGCTCCATGGATCATATGCTAATTTATTCAACTGTGACTAATAATGCTTGTCCACATTTTCCACGTCTCTTGGTTTCTTAGATTCCCTCCTCACAAAAAAAGAAAACACAAAAAAGGGGTCAGGATTTTTCTTCTTTTTCAGAGGAAAAAAGGAAAACAAAAGAAACACAGAGAAATTTGTTCTAAAAAGTTGATAAAAAGATTAGACTGCTTGACTTTTGCATCCAAAAGACTAATGATCACACTTCTCTTCTACAGTACACAGATGCTGGTTAACATTCAGCTCATCTAAAACTGCAGCAGGTGTAATAACGTCCCCCCCCCAAATTGTCCCTCACCCCTTCCCTCACCCTCTCTCTGTGCCTGCAGTGGGGATGGAGGAGTTGCAGGTGATTAAAAAGGAGCTGACTCTGATAAAGACACAGATCGATGGGCTGCTCGACAGCCTCGAAAGGATGGACACGCACAGGAGTGACCACAAGGGTGAGACACTCATGGATGCAGACAGTGGGAGGGTCGGCAGGCGTGAAACTGAAACTTCATGCATCAAAACATTTTTCAAGATGAGACTTGACTTCCAGGGCCTTTTCAGATTTCTGCTTGATTAGCTGCAGAAGTCCCAACCCCAATCAGAATGATTCAGGAGCCAATAGCACAGCTGGAGATTCAGTCGTTGTACTTTTCAGTCGGGTTTTTCTTTGTCTGGTTCAGTTGAAGCCCAAATCAGCAGCTAACAATGAGGACAGTGTGCTGGAACAGGATTCAAATTGGTTTTAACGCAACTGCTCTTTGACATTTTATAAACGCAGACGGATGACAGCGATCTCAGTAGAGCCGCTGCTGCCACCTTGTGGCCGATTTAGTTTAGTAAAAGAAATCCAAGATAAAATAAAGCTAAGGGAAAGTAAATATTAGGCTTTCCGTAAAGATAAATGTTTTAAAAAAATTAATTACATTTTTGAACGTTTTTTAAAAAACAAAAAGTAACATTAGATAACCAATTATAATAAATTTACAAAAAAAGAGTATGCCTTAAACAGCAATTAATCAAATTAGTAAAAACATAAATTCAAAGATTTTCAGGTCAAGATCTAATGACTCTAATTAGAAAATGATTTCTTTCCAAAAATGACCATTTTTAACCAAGATATAATATTTCACCCATCTCAGGGTGTCCACTGAGAGAGGACAGTCCCGTCGGCTCACCCTACGCTCTGTCGTCCAGCAGCCCGGACCACTCCCTCTCCTCTCTCTCTCCTCCCAGCTCCCACCATCAAATCCTCAGGGACATTCCTGACCTGAAGGAATCTGATGACGATTATCAGGACCACCACTTGGTAAATGCATCGCTACCTCTGGTCTACAGTACATCATTCAGTACTGATGGACACTGACTGCAAATTCTGTAATATTTGTTGATCACATTCAGCCAGTCTGTCCAGGTGGTAGCTAATTGTCAGGACTGTGTGTGTGTCACAGGTGAGCAGCCACAGCTTTGACCCTGAAGAGGAAATATGAGCACCGGAAGATTGGGCAGTTGTAGACTGGAGTGCCAACCACTGTCGAAGACAACAACAACAACAACAACAACAACAATCTACAGCAGCACTGTTGTCCTAATTGGGTGCACATGTCAGACACCTGACCACATTTAGTTCAGTATCACAAGAGCTTGGTTGTGTGACTGTGCTTCAATGCTAAATGCAAATCACTGACCTAGATTAGGACAATACATTGAGCTCCATTCATTTGAACAGCCGGGACATGACCAGAACCAATTACCCTCCCTGTGAAAAAACCCACATACCCTCTAGTTCACTCGACAGCTTTGAATCACAGGCCTGAGGTCATATGAATTAGTATTAGTATGAAAATTAGCATGAGCTAACATAGGGACAGATGAGGGGTTTTTTTTGTTTTGAGTTACTTCCAGTTTCTAACCACTACATTTTGTTCGTTAAAAGGCCTATTATTATGTGACCCAATACTAAGCCAGACTAATTCACTGTGTAGTAACCACTCATCCTAATGTTTAATCTAAATTTCAAAGTAGGACATATATATATATATATATATGGTCCACACACAGATAAATCTCCTGTGGAAGGAACCAACCTTTTTTAATGACCCGGTTGAAAACAATGTTTTACTCCAGTGTTTAATTTCTCCTACATCTATAAACATCCAATAATAAAAAAAATGTATCAACTTCATATTAATAACTTGAAAAAAAAGCCACTCTTCTACTTTGTATTTGGCACTGTGAGCAGTGAAAGGCCAGTCAGTGTGTAATATGGTGTATTCTTGTAAAACTTAAAACTGTAACTGTCTACGTTTAGTCTTGTTTTAGGACCTTTTTGATTTTAAGACAACAATAATGTTAATATTATTCTTATAATGTTACATGTTTTTCGGTTTGGTTTACAATTTAGAGTTAAGCCAAGTGAAAATACTCATTGTCACAGTAGTAAAAGTATTTTCATATTGACTCAAAATGTTGATGTTGGTGGTGTCTGTTTTTTCTTTTCTTTTTTTTCCCGCAAAAACTGAAAAAGTACTACAACAGTATGTGACGAATAGGACGCCAGAACCATGGAAGTGTTGGTACATAAAGCTATATAAATTAGTGACCCAAATTAGTACTCATAAAGTAACTGAATAGCCAAGTGAACAACTGATCAACCATCAAATACAACCATTTAATCAATAACTTAACAAACCAACCGTTCTGCCAGCCAATGATTCCACGAATTACCGAACCAAAACACCAATCAACCAACAGACCAGATAATAAACAAACATAACGACCAATCAACCTGCCACCCTGTCAACCATTCAGTAACCAACCATTTCGCCAGCAAACCAAGCAACCGTAAAGCAGCCAGTGAACCAATGAATTAACTATTGAACCACTCAACTAAGGCTGTCAACGCGTGAAATACGTTCCGTATTTAGAAACAAGAATGCGCGTCCAGTATTGAGCTGAAAGTGCACTTTGTCCCGTATAAACGTTAGAATCAAAAATAGTTTGAAAAATGTCATTTTAATTACTGAATAACAGAGCGCTTTATATACAAATGTACGGTAAAGTTATCTCCAGACGCGCTCCCGCTCTGTGACCAATGAGCTGACAGCACACTCGCACACGATTATGACGATACAGAATCCCGCTTATCTCATTGGTTGAGGTAAGGTCGATGTCAAATACCGGAAGACAACAGCAACAACGAATCATTGGTTGAGGTAAGGTCGATGTCAAGAAGATACCGGAAGACAACTCAGCAAAAGGACTGCAAAAGTACAGGTAGGAATGGGAAAAAACAAACAAAACAAATACAGTGAGCGATAACTTATTTGAAGCACATTGTACCATAGACTTACACCCTTCAGTCATGGCCTTTGAGGCACAAATATTTTATGTTTACAAATTTTCCACAGACTTTCTGTTTGCACTTCTGTTAAAAAAAAGATTCACTTATTCTGTGAAGTTCTAGTCAGTTCTGTGACGCAGGGCTGCTCTCTGTTTAAGAAATATATTAATTTTATTCTGTGAATGTTGTTATTTTTTGATTCAACAAACTAACCAAACAACACTTCTTTAATGATGTAGTGAATCCACCTCTAGTTTGTTTTACCACAAATCTAACCTTACAGTTAGATCATATTTTCTAATCACTTCGTATTCGTGTGGGAAGGGGAGGGGAAGCACATGGCTGTCTGTAGATTAGGAAAGACTAATAATGATTGATTAACCCTGCAGTCACTAGACAAGTTAATATATCCAAACAAAAGAAACGTCTTTTTGTCGTCACGAGTGTGAAGTTAAAAGAACCGTTTATTTCCACACTTCTTCTTCTTTTGCTGCAGCCCTAGTGTGACCTCACAGGAAGTCTTACAAAACCAGTCTGACAAAAGATCAACCCATGTCTGGTGTGTTTACAGTGCTGAATGGAGTCGGCTGCACTCACATGTGTGACGCTCATGTGTTAGCAGACGATGTTTAAGTAACGTCCCGTCACTGGATCAGTTTAGCTTTTATCTGCTGTTGCACATGAGTTTGAAAAGACTGCAGACGCTGAAGGATCACATTCTGCCTGATCATAAGGTGAGTAGAAAAATATTGATTTGAGCAAAACTAGGACATTATAAGTAATTTATTACCAACACCCACAGGCTTGTATATAGTACATAAAACTGTTAACTTTTAGTTTTAAGCAAGAACAAAATATTGTGATGTACAAAAATACTATAGGCATTACTGTATATTGAGGTTTTTTTATTTAAAAACAATTTAATTGTAGGAAAATTGTCAGGATAGTAGACACACAACGCTATAACATACAGATCCTGAACCTCAGATCACTAAAATTGGAATGGAGAGATCTACATTTGTAATCCCTAGAGAAGAAATAAAAAGTAAAATAAATTACTTTTAACATTACTTTTTAATCTACTTAGATTAAGCTGCTGTACCAAAAGATTAATGCTGTTTGTACCATTACAACTCCCCCTCCCCCCTGTGCTTCACTGGAGGTAAACAAACTAACTTCATCTGTTCCCCATCATCCTGACGGTTATTAACCTGCTCTTGTTAATCTGTGAGACTCTTGCCCTTTGGGTCCATTAGGTCCAGTCTATGTAAAACCCATCTGTAAATTAATTTATTTTGGACCTTGTAGTGCCTGGCATTTTAATTTCCATCTTTCCCTGTACAAATTACTATATACACACCAATAACTCAAAATGAAAGCAGTTACATGATCGTGATAATGTCATGGACTACAATCTATAGTGGGATCACAGGTGTTTTTAAATCAAGAAGATTTTTGTTCTGTTTTTTTTCCCCTCTTCTTCAGCCCACAGCGATGGCAGGCTCGCCCAGTCCACTCACCACTCATGTGCTGAACACCGCCATGGGGGTCCCAGGATCAAACATGATCCTTTTTCTGCATCGACAGGACCCATGTACAAATGCTTGGACACAAATAACTACAGGGTAAATGACCTGCAACAATGACTCAAACACAACACTAAAAAAAAAACATCTGGATTGACCTTTACATTTGATGGTATTTTATGGCAAAGGAGCCCAAGGAAAACAAACTGAATCACTGAACAACGAATCACAAACAATGCATTCCCCGCTGTAAACTATTTTGATGCGTTTTTTTTTTTTTTTTTTTGCACCCCACGTGATTTTGTGATACCTTAAAATACCACTTTTACTGTTTATAGATCAAGAAAGGTCAATAAACAGAGTCATTACTCCTGTTTATCCCACAGTTCACAGTTCCTGACTTGTTGTTCATCCCCACAGAATCACTAATGAAGACGGACGTTGCCCAGGACTCATTACCAAAGAGAATTTCACACCTGGTGTGTACAAACTGTATTTTGAGACAGCTGGGTACTGGGCGAGCTTGGGGGAGACCTGCTTTTATCCCTACGTTGAGGTAAGAATCTTCTGCTGTGTGTTAAGTGCTTTTGTGCTTCAGTTCTGTTCTATAAACAGTATCGGTTGACAGTTTGAGGCAGTGACAATGTGTTACAGGTTTTATGTGCTCTGTAAGGATACATGTTGTGGGTGAAAAGAGATTTAAAAAAATATGAGAGCAAGAACCAAACAGTGCTACACTGACAATATTACAGCTGAGCCTCAATGATGGATGTATCATTACCTAAGTATATGGAATATAGAACGAGGTTTTGGTTTCACAGTGTAGCGGTTAGCATGCCTGTCACTGAGCTGCAGGTTGATCTCTTTATTAGTCGAGCAGTTGGACGAAGAAACAGAAAACACATTGTTGCATTAAACAGCTGTGCAGTTAAACAATACAAAACGCTGGCACCCTCTGCTGTTGCGGTCGTGTAATGACCACCAGGACAGCCATCAGCATGTGTCAATGGTTAGTCGCGGGTTATAAGACGGATTGTTATATCATGTTAATTTCAACGAAAAAAAAACTATAAAAAATTACTTGTCCTATATTTGGATGAATACAGTAATATAACATATATAAAAAAGACTGTAAATGTGTCTTTTTTTGTACTGTACATAGTCTAGAGCCAGACTAATAGACAGTGATATGTTATCTTCACCTACTGATAACTTTTCCTCTGGAAAACTGACTTCTTATTTTTCATTGAGTTGGTGATTGACAGCACTGACCTTCGAGGAAACTTCTTCTACACAGAGTTGTTATGAAAACTTCATTCTGCAGTTCTTTGTGTTCTCTCGTCTCTTACAGATTGTCTTCACTATAACAAACACTGAGCAGAAGTACCACATCCCCCTGCTGCTCAGCCGTTTCTCCTACAGTACATACAGGGGGAGCTAGAGGTCAAATGACGTGGCAGGGGCCACGGGCGTCTCCATCTTTCAGCCAGCAGCAAAATTCCTCATAAACATCACTTTTTAAAATATCACATTTTAGAATCTGATCCAAAATGGGTCATATGGATTTCTAAGTAATAAAAAATGTATAAATATCACATTTTAGAATCTGATCCAAGATGGGTCATATGGATTTGTAAGTAATAAAAAATGTATTACTTGGAAGTAGCAATGTTTGATGTTCTCTGTCTGTATACAAGAGCTCTGTTTTTTTTTAGTTAAAAGTTTTTTAGTTTGTAAAAGTTTACAAATCATTTTTGTAATATAGAATACAAAATAATATTAGAAAATGGGTAAATAATGTGACTTAATTCAGAAAAGCTGTATTTCTTTGGTTCGACCAAGAGTGAGAAAAACTTAACATTAAACATTAAAACATCTTAACATTAAAATGGATAGAGGGGCAGAAGACAAGGATGAGGAGTCCATCTACAGGACAATTCATCTGATTTTAATTTAGCTCATTTATTTCTGATAATTTAGTGTTTTGTTACTGCCTTTGGTGGTTCATTCCTGTGCTTTTATATATCAGAGTTTCATTCCACTGTTTGAATGCTTCATTCTCACAATGTACATAACAATAAACGTCGTGAACATAGAATCTGTTCAAATGAGTACGTATTTGAGCTCCCCTGTTGGCCAAAATAAAAATTACATTCGGGTTTGTTCGAAGCAGTTATTGTACACAGACCGGTTAGGTTTCTTGAAGATGTTTCTCATGGATAAGAGGTGAAACGTCTTCAAGAAACCAGCTGCCCTTGATGAAATGAGATCACCTGCATGACTGAGAACTTACACAGACATCAAGGCGTATTATTTTTCAATGTGTTACATCAACGGAGAGAGTGCAGAGTTGATAAAGAAACACAATTATACGACGACATTCCAGTACTACCAAAAAGTGAATTTAAGTGAAATTTATTTGACATTTTCATGGATTAATTATTGAAATGAATAATTTATTTAAACAGTCAAAATGCGAACGATCTGTGCTCGATTGTTGAGCCCCTCCGTACTGGATCGACTTCGCAGACATCGATTGCTTTGTCTTGAACAGAGTGAAAGGGCCTTTGACGCTAATGGAATAAAATTTTGAGCTTTTCCCCCACGTTTTCTTACTCGCTTTCAGTGTTCTAGCTCTTTGGTTTTATTTTAAAACATGGCAGACGACGAATTAGAGGCGATAAGGCGGCAGAGGATGGCGGAACTGCAGGCAAAGCAAGGAGTAAGTCTAAACCCGAGCAGTGCAGCGTGTCAGCCGCCGCCTTATAAGGGGCTGCTGGGTTCTCTGTGCTTCAAGCTAACGTAGCTAAATCAGTCACAAAAAACACAACCAATGTTGGTTTTTCACAGGAAACATCTATGAACACATGTTGAACCCTGAGGTTTACAAACATACAAGTATTATCCGTGTAATGATAGTAGTTGAAGGACGGTAAACACGACAATGCAAACTGTTAGCGTTGATTCTGCCCCGTCTAATAGCATTGTCATAATGCAGGATGGTTTAAATAGTTCACTTCACAGTATGTTTCTATCTATTTACTAATAGACCGCATCATTGCAAACCTAAACACCATCTTTATACGTTTTTGTTGCATCTGTAAAGTAACTGCAGAGACGATCGATGACGATTTTATATATATATATATTTAGAATTATACTCGTTTTGGTCTTCATGATTGTTTTTTTAAACAGCATATCAATATTGACAATTAATATAATTTTGAGATTATTAAATAAATCTAAGGGACATCACTACAAAAGTGTGAATTGGTTTATATAATAATGCCTGTAACTGTAAATATTTCAGGATACTTCAAAGAATCAGCAAGAAGAGGGCAGACAGAGGTGAATATCCTACAAAGTATTGTTACATTTTGTAAAAAAAAAAAAAAAAAAAACCCTTATGAAATGATTTGTGACCTAAATACGTTGACCTGATGTGACATTGTCCTGATTTTTTCAGAGAATCAGAAATGAGGAACTCTATACTGGCCCAGGTTCTTGACCAGTCTGCCCGTGCCAGACGTAAGTTTGCTTTCAGGAGTATATTATATTCTGTCAAACTGTCCCAGAGTCATTTAAAAACTCACATGCGCTCTCTTTCTTTTCAGTAAGTAATCTTGCTTTGGTGAAGCCAGAAAAGGCCAAGGCGGTTGAAAACTATCTCATTCAAATGGCTCACATGGGGAGTTTAGGAGGAAAGGTAACAACAAAATTGTAAATGTTATGGAAGTCTGGCCATGAACAGTCTTGTCTTGAAATGTGTACTTGTACTAATGCAGGTTTCTCTGTTTTTTAGATTTCAGAGACGGGCTTAATTGAAATCCTTGAAAAAGTGAGCCAGCAAACAGAGAAAAAGACGACGGTTAAAGTAAGCTCCACACAAATGTTTTGATTGATACTTTTTTTTATGTTTGAGTCTTTTTTGAACATATTTTCTCTTTCAGTTTAACAGACGGAAGGTCATGGACTCAGACGAAGAAGACGACGACTAAAATCGAATTGGAATTACCGGAAGAAAAAAAAATCGGGATATGCTGCACTTGGACTTTCCTAGAATCTCTGCCAGTTTATTCCTAAGAGCTGATTGTTGGGATGCTGGACAGATATTACTTGTTTCTGGAATTGATATGTCATGTCAAATGTAAAAAAAAAAGAAAAGGACATTAAGTTGACATCCTGGTGATGGAGGTGGAATACAACCAGTGTCAAATGATATTGAGGATCTTCTGGTTACATAAAAATGTGCTTCTGTTGTTATATCCCTGAAAACCGCAGCAACAAATGGCTCCACCAGTTCTTTAAAATAACAACTTTTCTATTCCACTCATACCACACTTGTATGAGTGGAATAGAAAAGTTGTTATTTTTCTAAACTGCTTCCACCTTGGATGGTGCAAATGTAAAGGTTAATACTGTCATTTCCATTTGCTGACATCTGTCTCAAAAGTTTACACAATAAAAATAATAAAAGAAGCCTTAACTCAGTGTTTGGTTTTGTGTTAACAAAGACTATACACTTTCCTTTTTTTTAATCCTCAGAACGTCAGAAATGTGCAATGGTGCTCAACAATTAATCTGGTAATAAGTGAATTTTTCCTTAAAATGCTTGTGGTGAGGTTTTTCAGTGTTAAAGTTAGTTAATTACAAAGAGGTTGTGTTACTTTTGGGTAACTACATCGTCTTCGGTCAATTTTATTTTAAACCTGCTTCAGTAAATGTTTTCAAGATAAATGAACTAACCCCTGTATTCCGGTATAAAAGTTTTTTAAAAAAATTAACCCCTGTATTCCGGTATAAAAGTTTAAAAAAAAAAAAAGCGGGTAGTTTATTAACCTAGAATTTTTCTTTTAAAAAAAGCTACGTTTTTATAGTTTTTATCTTGCAATGTTGTTAAAATACACATTCGGTTGTTGTAAATCCCACTCTTAGTGGGCGGGTCTACGTCGTTGCCCCATTTTCGGACGACCGTGGTCAGATGACTTCTCATTGGCTTTCTGCTATACTACGTCAACAAACCTCGACTCTAATTTGCGGAGACTTGCGTCACGTGTCCAGAACCAGCCAGTAGTTGGAGAGCTAACCAACGCGTGCAGCAAGGTTGAGTTGGTGAGAGGAAAGCGGTGAAATACCTGATAATCAGTGTAGTGTTGGATTGATAGTGGTCCAGTTTTACGTTTGTCTGTTTATACGTCAGTTTATGTACAGTCATGCCCGAAGAGGAGAGTATGGACCCGATGAACACCGTCACATGCACCGCTCCTGTGAATATAGCTGTCATAAAATACTGTAAGTTTGTTTACATGTGTTTTAGCAGAGGTATCTGGTTTATACTGTTTGAACGATTACTTTCGTGTCGCCGTTTCTTGAATAACTGTTACTACTATACTATAAATGATGTATTACGCGAGTGCTTTCTCCTTTCAGTATGTGTCAGTCGGGTATTTTGATTAATTTTCTTTACTAGTTCGGGATACCTTCGAATCTTTTTTTCAATCGCAGCTTGTGACTAGCGGATAACTTTTTAAATTTTCTTTAAAGGTAGCTTTTAGCTGTTATCATCATAGTAACAGGTAGCTAACCTTTAGCCTTTAACGTGGCTAATTTAGCAATTTTTCAGCCACTTTTTTGGCCAGAATATTTGTCTTGCGTATAGTTTGTCAAAGTTCATAGCACTTAGTAGTTAAGCTAAACATTTAGCTCTCTTCTCAATACAGTATTTCGCATATTAACGTAGTATATTGTATCAAGTCAGGTCAAGTCAGTTGTATTTGTGTAGCTCAAACTCACAAAACACATTTGTCCTAATGGTCTTTACAGTTTTTGTATGTTGTTTGTATTTAGTTCTAAGTATGAATACAGGGATTGTATATAAATTGTGTATATGTGATATATACATGAAACTAACAGTGCTGTGCTTTTCAGGGGGGAAGAGAGATGAAGACTTAATCCTGCCCATCAACTCATCTTTGAGTGTCACCCTACACCAAGACCAGGTATTTGGATATAAGGGTTTCAAATAAATGTGACATATTATGAAAGGCTGCAGTAAAAGACTGTCTGTAAATGTGTATCTTTGACATCACATTAACTGTTGTTAATAAAGTCAAGTTTTCTGACTACCTTTAAGCTCAAAACAACCACGACAGTTGCAACAAGCAGATCGTTCCTGGAGGATCGACTATGGCTCAACGGCAAAGAGGAGGATATTAACCACTCAAGACTGCAGTCCTGTCTCAGGGAGAGTGAGTTCACTCTGTTTTTCAGGGCTGGAAAAATGAAAACAACTGCTTTTTTTATTAAAAAATAAAGGGGACATAATTCTTCTGTGTCTGTGTTAAGTTCGTAGACTGGCACGCAAGAGACGCAGTGATGGAGACGCTGGTCTGAATTTGACCGGCTTGTCTCAAAGAGTCCACATCTGCTCGGTCAACAACTTCCCCACAGCTGCAGGTCTGGCCTCTTCAGCTGCAGGATTCGCCTGCTTAGGTGAGTGTTCAAGGTTATTGTACTCAAACAGGGCGTTCATACAGAGTCAGAGTCTTTCTGATGTTTCTCTGTCGGTCGTTTCCTTTCAGTGTACACTCTGGCTCAGGCGTTTGGCGTAGAAGGAGAACTGTCTGGAATCGCACGACAGGGCTCAGGCAGTGCGTGCAGGAGTATGTATGGAGGGTTTGTGCAGTGGATCATGGGAAAAGACGACGACGGCAAAGACAGCTTAGCCCAGCAGGTGGAGCCAGAGACCCACTGGCCGGAGCTTAGAATTCTTGTACTTGTGGTAGGTTTGAGTATTTCCTTTTTTTTTTTTTTTGAGAGTGAGCCTCATTTAGACCTGGTGTTTACATCTACACTGAGTGATCCACAAAAAAAAATCAAATTTAATATAAACTGTGATATATGTACTAGAGCTGTTGTAAAATATGAATTTGATTTGTTGATCTGCATCAACTAAAAAACACCAAAGAACTTGAAATGAGAAAATCTATGATAAACAGAAAAAACACATCACTGCAGTATTTTTTTTTCCTAACAGGCCAGTGCTGAGCGTAAACTCGTGGGCAGCACCTCAGGGATGCAGACCAGTGTACAAACAAGCTGCCTCCTCAAGGTAATTACTTCACTTGTTTTTATTGAGCGCACTAACAAAGTTGTCAGTGTGTCCTGATACAGTTGGTCAGGCTGCATTTGATGCATGTTCTCTGCTGATCACCAGAGTCTTTGTCTCCTTTGTCCCTGGACTTGCAGCACAGAGCTGACGCCGTGGTCCCAGACAGGATGGTACAGATGATCAACGCTGTGCAGAAAAAGGACTTCACTACCTTTGCTGAACTGACCATGAAAGACAGTAACCAGTTCCATGCCACCTGCCTGGACACGTATCCTCCTATCTTCTACCTCAACAACGTGTCACGGCAGGTCATCAACCTCGTGCACAGATACAACGCACATTACGGAAAGACCAGGGTAAAACAATCACTGAAATACACCAACATTTTTTTTCATAACACTTTAAGCTTGTCTTTTAACAGTTATATAAAGGATTGAATATTGAATTACATACATTAATATAAAGCAGTTGGAGAAGTCAGTGGTTTAAAAATAAGGCTTGCCAGCCCTTAGCAGATCAATAAAATACTGCAATGTCTATTATGTTTCTATGGGGCTCTGACAACAAAATCTTCTACATTCATAAATGTAAATGTACCAGTAAAAACTCAAACGTTAGATTTCTAAATGTAAATGTACCAGTAAAAACTCAGTAGTTTTTACTGGTACATTTAGTAGTGAGAAGCCACCAGGAGATGGCGGTATAAGATCGTTTGTGTTGCTTGGCCAAACTACTGGTTTTGCCGTCATGTAGTTAAACGGATATTGTGCAGAACAGACATCGATTGTCCTGTTACGTAATTGTACGTGAAGCTTGCGTTTTCCTTGTATGTTTAAGAAAAATAAACCTTTTATTTTGGACGTTTTTTAACTTAAACAGATTTCATTCTTACTTACAAAAATGTGTTTTGTTTTTTAAATGTCTTCCTCATTGTTTCGTAACCACTACGTTTGGTTTCCTTGCAGGTCGCCTACACGTTTGACGCAGGTCCCAACGCCGTCATCTTCACTCTTGAGCGGCATGTCCCAGAGTTTGTCAGTGTGGTTCAACATTTCTTTCCTCCAGAGATCAATGGCGGACAGTGAGTGGACGTTTACCTGCTTTGTCTAGATTTCCTGCTCATCTCAGGTGTCTCCTAAATGTCTCTCTCTTCTCTGTCTGCAGGTTCATTAAGGGTCTTCCAGTAAAAGACTCTCTTCTTCCAGAGGACTTAGTGAAGGCCATTGGTCTAGAACCCATGCCAAAGGGTATAAGCTACGTTATTAGCACCAAGGTAAAACAGTATCCAGCTTTTTATCTCCAAAAAACGTCATTTAACATAATGAAAGATGATGGCGATTTGTAGAAGTAAAGATTTTGATCTTAAGTACTTCATTATTATTATTATTATTTGCAGCCTGGACCTGGACCTTGTGTCGTGCAGGATCCTTCGGAGCATCTGATTGGATCAAATGGATTGCCTAAAACGACAGTGTGACGCCTTTTTAATTATGACCTCATGTTCAACGGGAGAAACAGTAGCAATAACTTCTTCGACAATGACACATTAGTACGACTTTTATTAAAAAGTAATAAATACATTTTTTTACATACACCACACTAGGTGTACGTCGCCCAGAGGTTGATACAAAAAATCTTTCCATCACATTATATTTTATTATAAATCAGTTTTTAGCAGAAGTCTTCACTGTGTTTGGGCGTTGTGTTTTTATGCAAATCAGTGACAGGAAGGTGCTTTTAATAACTGTCTCGTTTTGTAATTATTTTTTTCAACTGTGGCTCCTTCTACTGTCCTCCGTGGGTGTGTGTAGACTGAGTCAGTCGAGTGTGTGTGGTCTCTGTGTTACATAAATGTGGTGTAAAAGGACAGAAGACTAATTACCTGGTAGACTTTGGACTGGACGTTTATACACATTATTTCAACTTTTAAGATCAAGACATTTATTTTGAGTATATGGTCTAGTGATTCTGATGGTTTTTAAAGAGTAAATCATAACATACTGAAAGTTATGTTAGTAAGTAAGTTCAAGTTAAGTTTAGGGAATTTTTTTGTTTCACTGAAGCATAAAATCATTTCACCATTAATTAACCTGTGTTTTTTCATCAAACACAGGGTAATTAATTTAAATTAATTCGACTTTTATAGGTTACTTTAAGTATTTATATTTAACAGTGTGTCATCAATGGTGTCCAGACAATTTTAATAAAATATATTTTCTTCAACATGACTGTGTATCTGTATTAAAAACATTACATTACATTTCTGTATCACAGAAAAATACAGATTAACATTCATGTAAGTAAGTAAACATGTCGAAATGGTAAAAATAGTAAAAACATTAGACTGATGACATCACAGATGTAGCAACGACCCAGGAAATGCATTCAAAGTTACAAAACCTGGCAACTTCTGGTTTATAAATTGAACTCTCGCTAAAATAAAGGAACATTCTCAAACTAATTAGAGTAAGTATGCAAGCTCATGCTGTTGTGCTTTAATGTAATTAAATTGATTCTACTTTACATTTTACAGAAATACAAAAACTTTAAGAAAACACTAAAAATTTAAAGGAAAACCTTTTCACTTATTGCATTTCCTCACAGTCATAAACCACATTAGTCAGCTGCGTTATCAGCAGCAGTAAACCAGGTGATTTTTACCTGGGTAAAAAAAAAAAAAGTGTTTCTCAGGAAATGACGATTTTACGTGGGGCGTGGTCTGTGGCGACCCCGCCCCCTTTTCGCTACGTACCTATAGACATCCCACGTTTGGGGGAGTCATATATTCGTGTCTCCTTTCTGTCACTTTGTGGTGACAAATCAGAGGCTGTAAAAGTGTGAAGAGTTCACGTCTGGTCCGGAGAAGCCACCGCTGCTGTAACTGAAGACCATGGGGAAAATAGAGTGGGCTATGTGGGCTAATGAGCAGGCTCTGGCTTCAGGACTGAGTGAGTTTGACATCGAAACAACACCTGCTGCAGCATCGTCAGAATATCTGCTCCTTCTCACTTCTGTTGTTGTTAAAGCTGTGCTTCTCATTTTTTATTATTTCACAAAAGGCGTTCGTGATTTTTTTTTTGTTTGTTTTTTATTTTTTTTTAAAGTTGTGTTTCTTGTTTCCTCTTTTCAGTTCTCCTCACTGGAGGTATCGTGGGGGTGGCCGGGCAGTTCAGAGGTTGGCAGTTTGCTGCATACGCTGTGTTTTTTTGTTTGTTTTTTATAAACAAACAAAAAACAAAAACAAAAACAAAACAAAAAAAAAACATTTGAATTGATAAAGTTTGAGTTAAAATTTTAGTTTTATTATTTTAACTACTACTTTTTCAAGAGGTCCCAGATTTAGAAGTGTTAAAATACCCAAGGCTGCTTTTTCTATGATTTCTAAGATCGGAATTCGTTCTTATAAAAATAAGAAAACATTTAAAAAATGATTTTTTTTCCACATCGTTTGTGTCAGTGGTTGTAGAAAACGTAAACAATAAATTATCTGCATATTAACAGATTTATATCATGTGTTAGATATGCTTTTGAGTATTTTCTAATATAACTGTAATTACAAAACTGTTTGAGTAGATTTATACAAAACAACCCAGATTTTTAATGATTTTTAAGTAGAAAACACCAGAGTTAGAGCAAATACATCTTATATATATATATAATTATATATATATATATATATACATAAATATAAAATTTGACTAAATGTTGTCTACAGATTAGCTGCTAATGAACTAAAAGCTTTCAAAATATAAGGATAAATATTTGGTAATAAATGTGGTAAATGGAAAATGTTTATCCAAATATGATCAAAAATATGGCAGAAATGGCAAAAAAAAAATTAGCCATCTGTTAACTAACAGTCAGTTCAGAATATTAAAACGTTTTCCAAAAATGTAAGAAAATAAAGAAAAGTCTGCTAAAAGGCTAATAGTTCATGTTAGACAAATTATCAAAGTTTAAATTTGAAAGATGGCTAAAAGTTTACTGTGAATACAAAAAATGTTACTGTCAACAAACAGTCACTTACAATTTTTTGCACGTACACATATTTTACATTCCATAAAATGTAAATATAAGAAAAATAACATTTGGGCAACGTTAAACCTGTCCTCTAGTCCTGGAGCCAGGCTTTGAACGGCTTTAGTGTATTAAGTGAAAAATTCAAAATGTGTTTCAAGTTTAAAATGTTGATGTGTATTTAGAATTGACATTATTTCAGGATACTTATGTTCGTTGAATCAGCCTTAACAGGAAGCCAGTGCTGCGGGAGTCTTCGTGTGTCTCCTCGAGTATCCCAGGAGCAAACGGTCAAAAGGGACGAGTGTGGAGAGACCGTAAGACGTTTGTCTTTACCTCAACATTTAAGCAACATAAGATTTGAGGGATTTCTTGACCTTTGGAGAAAATTATGATTTGACCAAAGCTCAGTGGTCTGTCTTCCTCTGCCCCCAGGGGTCAGTACTGCTTCACTGTGTGTGTCAAAGCCTTCGGGCCTCTGACCAGGAACTACTATGTCAGAGCATTTTTGCATGCTGCGTAAGTAAAAGCCCCATCTGCCCCAACAGCATTCCTTCAACTAGTTGTCAACTTATTGGACAAAGATTAGTGTCCAGTGTTTAACAATCTCTCTCTCCCTCTCTCTCTCTCTCATCCTCAGAATCTGTGTGCCTGGAGGTTTCATGCTGGCCACCGTGATGGGCTGCGTCTGCCTCGGTATCGCCAGCCTCATTTACCTTGCAGTAAGTTGTAAAGCCTGGGCTGTAATGTTCTCCTCCTTAGCAGGTTAAAAATTGTCAGCTCTGACACAGTGGTGAGCAGGAAGTGAGCAGTTGCTGGTAACAAGGAAGGAGGTTGGTTTCATTTACAGGTACTTCTATTGAAACTTATCCGCAAAGTTGCACAAGCGGTGTTTTAATTTGGCGGTGAGTGAAATCGAGGTGTTGGGCAAAGGTCAATGCCTTATTGGGATTAAAAATATAATAACCTGTCAACACAAGGGGGCAGGGAAAAGGTAACATCCTTCACTACTAGGGCAAAGGAAAACGTGGAAAAAAGTCTAACTAACTTTATATATATATATATATTTATACTGTATATATGTATATTTATACTGTATATATGTCTGCACACTTTTCAGTGAGTACTTTCTAGGTTTTTCAGTCTTGTGTAGTTTCCATGATCCCTATTTTTAGCATCTGAAACTTTTAAAAAGTTTTAAAGATCACTTGGTGTCAATCTGAAGCCTTTTTTTTTTTTTTTTTTGATGCAGTGGGGAACAGGTCAAACAATACAAGTGGACTGTACAAACAAAGTATCTTCCACTTGACCCAACCTTAACTTCACCTCAGTATTTCTGTTCTTCACTTCTTCTACAGGCAGCTATCCGTGGTGAAAAATGGATGCCCATTCTTCCAAAAGTGGAGGTCAAAGCCCCAGTGGAAACCATGAAGAATCCTCCCCAGAATCCACCGCCCAGACCTCCTGCAGAGTTTCGCAGGAAACACGTTGACGACCTGGAGGGAGCAGCCTACGACAACCCGATGTCTGTCACTGCAGATGAGTAACGAGGCCTGGTCTTCTCCAGGAACTGCCAGAGATCCCTGACATGGATGTTCACTTCACCGGGCTCCAAGTTCATTCTTTTATGCCTCGAGCTGAAGTAAGACTTGTTTAAAAAAAGAAAACAGGTTTGTTTTTTACAAGACCTGGTCATTCCAGAGTTTCTGTTTCTGTGCTGCTTGTTGTTTGAAGCTTCATTTACTCTGACATCACAGTCGCTCTTCATCCCATAATACTTCACACATAGCTGTGGTCGAGTGAGATATGAACGATGTGTCTTACACAAAAGAGATGAGTTGGCATGAGATATGAACGATGTGTCTTACACAACAGAGATGAGTTGAATACTTCCACTGTACTAGAAATGTACTTCAAATCTGCAATAGCTGCAATACCTCTAGCCACCATTAGAGACAGTGTGGTCTCATTAGAACCCCAGTGATCAACACCGAGCCTGACTGCTCAGCCTCTTTTCTTCTCCTTCTCCCTGGTAAACTGTAAAAACTATTAATTAATAAAATGGTGTCAAAGGTCAAGATCCCACTCCATACAGTATTTGGCCCAAACCTGGATGCCAGAATTGGACCAGGACCTGATCCTAGCTTCACATATAGTGAATTTATGAGACTATTTTTTGATAGGTCTCATATGTTGATGACACATTGACAATAGCCTCACATTTGTTGAAATATTTGGACCACATTTTAGACGTGAGTCACATGTGTTACATACAATCTACGAACTCTGACCTCAGTCCTCTAAGGTCCTCACTCACGTTAACCCATGTCCTATAATCCCATAATTCCAAATGTGTTCAATAAAGTTTGCTCAAGGCTGGTGGACCTAGAAACCTGGAAACAACTCCTTCAGACTTGGAGTGAAGCTGGTGTCACACTCATTCAAACCTTGTATTAGTTCCAGTTGGGTCAAATCTTTACACCTGCTCCCAGAGAGATGTGCAGGAGCTGCAGCTGCCAAACATGAATCAGGTTAAAAGTTGTATATTTTGTTGGGTTTAGAGGTTTTTGTTTTTTTTTTTTGGTGTTTAGAAGATAAAGATGTGGTTGTAATCTTTTGTTTATTTGTGTATTTTGTTTTAACTTTTCCAATCTCAATCTCTCTGATTAAAGTGGTTGAGATTTCTCTGTCAGCCTGAAATGAATTAATGTCTTTGTTTTCTGTACGTGTTGTAAATACATCTATTGTAATCTCAGTTCACTAAGGTTTGTGCTGTCACTCATTTTATCTTAGCAGTTTCCCAGTAATGACACCTGTAACTTCCTCCTTATGCAAACACCCAGTATTTCACAGCAGCAGAATTTCCTCCAACACGGACACGTGTGCTCTGTCAAAAACGTTTGACGTGTCGCCATCCATTTTTTTACAAAAACAAAGTATGGTTTTATGTAACATTGTTACATAGTTACATAGTTACAGAGTTGTCAGACCAGTGCATTAGTAGATTACTGTCATTACTGTGTCCTGTGCCACACAGTGCTATTTTACTTTTGTTCATTCATTCAGTCATGCTTGACCCTTTCAAAAAGTCAATGAGGAAATCACCCAGGTTAAAATGGTACTTCCTCATTTTACAGTTTGTATCTACAGTGTGTGACACAGAATGAAAGCGAATTTACACTCGATATTATTGTTTTTTCTTAAAATAGTTTGAGAAAAAGCTTTTGTTTATAAACCTCATAATATCTCAATGCTTTTCCACTTTTATGGATAATTCAGAAATAATGACAACTATGGAAATCAAACACGAATAATGAGGCAAAAAGAAGCCTCATGTTCAGTTTTTTAGGTTCTAGTTATAATGTAAAGTGTTTTTCAATTGTTTTCTCTCAAAAGCAGATATATAATTTATATATATATAACAACACGAAATGAATAATAAAGAATAACAAAGGCAAACTTAAAACAATTTCTGCATATTAAGTGCAAAAAAATCATTAAAATTGCAAACATTTAAATCAGTTTATATTTTATAAATTGTCAGGTTAAAACACAAAATGTATAAAATTTTCTTTTTTCATATGGTATATTCATTTTTTTTATTTTGAAATGTGTCCCTGTTCCATCGGTTTCTTTTAACTAAAATGAAGGAATAGTGAGATGGTGACATCTAGTGGTATCGCTGCGACACCTCACGCCAAACTGTCTAAGAACAACCGTAGAGACGTAGCGTAGAAGAAAAATAACTATTTATAAAAAATAAATATTTATTTATATGTATAATATATTTTAGCAACACTGTGCAAATGTGTTTATTATTGTACCATTGGTCACTTTTTTGGCGAATTCTTTTGTCAATGCTAAAATTGCAGTTGCTTATGTCGCCTATTGGGGGAAGTAATGAGCCTAGATGCTGATCAAACCGTTTAAAGGTGTAGACGTAGAACTACCGAAGAAGAAGCAGAAGCAGTAGTGTTTTGGTTTGACAGCTAGCATACATTGGTTAATTCACCATTATTCCAGATTGTCTTTATCTCTTGGGAAGCGGACATGTCCAGTCGGGCTCTGCGGAGACTGCGTGGTAAACAGCGCGGTCAGGAGGCGCTGGACCTCGGGGATTTAACTCCAGATGGGGAGCAGTCCGAGGAGGAGCAGCTGGAAGTGGCTCATGTTTCTGACTTTCTGGCTGACAAGAGAGACAGAGGCCGAAAAGCCAAGAAGAACAAGGCGCAGAAAAACGTCAGCAACATCTACGAACTGGTGAGATAACGCTGAAAATGAACAAACATGACATTTGAATGTAACCGTTATTAGAGATGGAAAAGGGCAAGGCTAACAGGGGCTAACAGGGAGAAGTCGCCGTACTCACCAGCTATTACACATGGACAAATGTCGTTTTAATACTTGGTCAAAGGTTGTAACGGAGTGGCATACCTACAGGTATTAAGACATTCTGCCGCAGTGTTCAATTAAGACTTCGTCATCTAACTTTAGAAGAGTTCAGAGGCTGGTGTAGCCCATGCTACTCAGACTTTTTTCAAATGCGTGCCATTTAAAAATGGACTGTACAGTACTGGTGTGGCCCACTCTCTGGACAAAACCCAGCTGTTTCTTAGTTCACAAAAGCATGGCACCAGACTATTCTGTGATGCTGTCTGACAATCTTTTTTTCTTTTACTGTTTTTTCAGATATGCGACGTAGAAAACGAGGCGGAGAAAACCTCACCTAATGAAGACGCCAAAAAATTAAATTCAAACATAACAAGTCACATAGAACATAATGATAATGAAGAGAGTGACAAGCCTGGTGAAATGGAGGAGGAAACGTCAACAGCCAAGGTAAGAATTACCTTTGACAAAAGTGATTCATTCATTGTTTTGACCAACATACGTTTTTTCTGTTCTTAATGTGCATCTGTGCAAATTCTGTAAATCCTCCCTTGAACAGTCTGTGTCTGAAGACAGAGTTAAAAAGAAGAAAAAAAAGAAGAAGAAGAAGGGGACTCCAGACGAGGGACAGGTGCGTTTACGTGTAAAGATGATGTGAATCCTCACTTTGTTTGTCCTTTTTAAATGACATCCGTGTCTGGTTACAGAAGGATGGTGCAAATGACAACATCGATTTAATCCTGGAGAATCTGGAGCAACCGAACGGTGGTCTGGGTCTACAAAATGAAGACTGTGGATGTTCTCAAAGGCGACACGTGTTGAATGTAGAGCACAGGTGAGAGGGAAGCTCAGATTTTACGTTTTACACGTACGTTTTCTATTTTAAATTTTGTGATATCAGCACAGCTTTCTGCGAACAGAAAAATCACAAATTCTCCTAAATAGGTACACAATCGGTTTATTTACATGTAATTTCTCAATTCTATCACGTGGTGGCGCACTATACCACACTGTCGTCGTATATAAAAAGGCTGGGGGTTACAAGTAAAACGTAATATTGATTTAGGGCCTCAGTATTTCTGTTCTTCACTTCTTCTACAGGCAGCTATCCGTGGTGAAAAATGGATGCCCATTCTTCCAAAAGTGGAGGTCAAAGCCCCAGTGGAAACCATGAAGAATCCTCCCCAGAATCCACCGCCCAGACCTCCTGCAGAGTTTCGCAGGAAACACGTTGACGACCTGGAGGGAGCAGCCTACGACAACCCGATGTCTGTCACTGCAGATGAGTAACGAGGCCTGGTCTTCTCCAGGAACTGCCAGAGATCCCTGACATGGATGTTCACTTCACCGGGCTCCAAGTTCATTCTTTTATGCCTCGAGCTGAAGTAAGACTTGTTTAAAAAAAGAAAACAGGTTTGTTTTTTACAAGACCTGGTCATTCCAGAGTTTCTGTTTCTGTGCTGCTTGTTGTTTGAAGCTTCATTTACTCTGACATCACAGTCGCTCTTCATCCCATAATACTTCACACATAGCTGTGGTCGAGTGAGATATGAACGATGTGTCTTACACAAAAGAGATGAGTTGGCAGAATACTTCCACTGTACTAGAAATGTACTTCAAATCTGCAATAGCTGCAATACCTCTAGCCACCATTAGAGACAGTGTGGTCTCATTAGAACCCCAGTGATCAACACCGAGCCTGACTGCTCAGCCTCTTTTCTTCTCCTTCTCCCTGGTAAACTGTAAAAACTATTAATTAATAAAATGGTGTCAAAGGTCAAGATCCCACTCCATACAGTATTTGGCCCAAACCTGGATGCCAGAATTGGACCAGGACCTGATCCTAGCTTCACATATAGTGAATTTATGAGACTATTTTTTGATAGGTCTCATATGTTGATGACACATTGACAATAGCCTCACATTTGTTGAAATATTTGGACCACATTTTAGACGTGAGTCACATGTGTTACATACAATCTACGAACTCTGACCTCAGTCCTCTAAGGTCCTCACTCACGTTAACCCATGTCCTATAATCCCATAATTCCAAATGTGTTCAATAAAGTTTGCTCAAGGCTGGTGGACCTAGAAACCTGGAAACAACTCCTTCAGACTTGGAGTGAAGCTGGTGTCACACTCATTCAAACCTTGTATTAGTTCCAGTTGGGTCAAATCTTTACACCTGCTCCCAGAGAGATGTGCAGGAGCTGCAGCTGCCAAACATGAATCAGGTTAAAAGTTGTATATTTTGTTGGGTTTAGAGGTTTTTGTTTTTTTTTTTTGGTGTTTAGAAGATAAAGATGTGGTTGTAATCTTTTGTTTATTTGTGTATTTTGTTTTAACTTTTCCAATCTCAATCTCTCTGATTAAAGTGGTTGAGATTTCTCTGTCAGCCTGAAATGAATCAATGTCTTTGTTTTCTGTACGTGTTGTAAATACATCTATTGTAATCTCAGTTCACTAAGGTTTGTGCTGTCACTCATTTTATCTTAGCAGTTTCCCAGTAATGACACCTGTAACTTCCTCCTTATGCAAACACCCAGTATTTCACAGCAGCAGAATTTCCTCCAACACGGACACGTGTGCTCTGTCAAAAACGTTTGACGTGTCGCCATCCATTTTTTTACAAAAACAAAGTATGGTTTTATGTAACATTGTTACATAGTTACATAGTTACAGAGTTGTCAGACCAGTGCATTAGTAGATTACTGTCATTACTGTGTCCTGTGCCACACAGTGCTATTTTACTTTTGTTCATTCATTCAGTCATGCTTGACCCTTTCAAAAAGTCAATGAGGAAATCACCCAGGTTAAAATGGTACTTTTTACAGTTTTTTCATTTTACAGTTTGTATCTACAGTGTGTGACACAGAATGAAAGCGAATTTACACTCGATATTATTGTTTTTTCTTAAAATAGTTTGAGAAAAAGCTTTTGTTTATAAACCTCATAATATCTCAATGCTTTTCCACTTTTATGGATAATTCAGAAATAATGACAACTATGGAAATCAAACACAAATAATGAGGCAAAAAGAAGCCTCATGTTCAGTTTTTTAGGTTCTAGTTATAATGTAAAGTGTTTTTCAATTGTTTTCTCTCAAAAGCAGATATATAATTTATATATATATAACAACACGAAATGAATAATAAAGAATAACAAAGGCAAACTTAAAACAATTTCTGCATATTAAGTGCAAAAAAATCATTAAAATTGCAAACATTTAAATCAGTTTATATTTTATAAATTGTCAGGTTAAAACACAAAATGTATAAAATTTTCTTTTTTCATATGGTATATTCATTTTTTTTATTTTGAAATGTGTCCCTGTTCCATCGGTTTCTTTTAACTAAAATGAAGGAATAGTGAGATGGTGACATCTAGTGGTATCGCTGCGACACCTCACGCCAAACTGTCTAAGAACAACCTGAAGACTACCGTAGAGACGTAGCGTAGAAGAAAAATAACTATTTATAAAAAATAAATATTTATTTATATGTATAATATATTTTAGCAACACTGTGCAAATGTGTTTATTATTGTACCATTGGTCACTTTTTTGGCGAATTCTTTTGTCAATGCTAAAATTGCAGTTGCTTATGTCGCCTATTGGGGGAAGTAATGAGCCTAGATGCTGATCAAACCGTTTAAAGGTGTAGACGTAGAACTACCGAAGAAGAAGCAGAAGCAGTAGTGTTTTGGTTTGACAGCTAGCATACATTGGTTAATTCACCATTATTCCAGATTGTCTTTATCTCTTGGGAAGCGGACATGTCCAGTCGGGCTCTGCGGAGACTGCGTGGTAAACAGCGCGGTCAGGAGGCGCTGGACCTCGGGGATTTAACTCCAGATGGGGAGCAGTCCGAGGAGGAGCAGCTGGAAGTGGCTCATGTTTCTGACTTTCCGGCTGACAAGAGAGACAGAGGCCGAAAAGCCAAGAAGAACAAGGCGCAGAAAAACGTCAGCAACATCTACGAACTGGTGAGATAACGCTGAAAATGAACAAACATGACATTTGAATGTAACCGTTATTAGAGATGGAAAAGGGCAAGGCTAACAGGGGCTAACAGGGAGAAGTCGCCGTACTCACCAGCTATTACACATGGACAAATGTCGTTTTAATACTTGGTCAAAGGTTGTAACGGAGTGGCATACCTACAGGTATTAAGACATTCTGCCGCAGTGTTCAATTAAGACTTCGTCATCTAACTTTAGAAGAGTTCAGAGGCTGGTGTAGCCCATGCTACTCAGACTTTTTTCAAATGCGTGCCATTTAAAAATGGACTGTACAGTACTGGTGTGGCCCACTCTCTGGACAAAACCCAGCTGTTTCTTAGTTCACAAAAGCATGGCTTTTTAAGGACATTTTTGACCGAATACATCTGTTTCCCTTTCTTTTTACTAGACCAGACTATTCTGTGATGCTGTCTGACAATCTTTTTTTCTTTTACTGTTTTTTCAGATATGCGACGTAGAAAATGAGGCGGAGAAAACCTCATCTTATGAAGACGCCAAAAAATTAAATTCAAACATAACAAGTCACATAGAACATAATGATAATGAAGAGAGTGACAAGCCTGGTGAAATGGAGGAGGAAACGTCAACAGCCAAGGTAAGAATTGCCTTTGACAAAGGTGATTCATTCATTGTTTTGACCAACATACGTTTTTTCTGTTCTTAATGTGCATCTGTGCAAATTCTGTAAATCCTCCCTTGAACAGTCTGTGTCTGAAGACAGAGTTAAAAAGAAGAAAAAGAAGAAGAAGAAGAAGGGGACTCCAGACGAGGGACAGGTGCGTTTACGTGTAAAGATGATGTGAATCCTCACTTTGTTTGTCCTTTTTAAATGACATCCGTGTCTGGTTACAGAAGGATGGTGCAAATGACAACATCGATTTAATCCTGGAGAATCTGGAGCAACCGAACGGTGGTCTGGGTCTACAAAATGAAGACTGTGGATGTTCTCAAAGGCGACACGTGTTGAATGTAGAGCACAGGTGAGAGGGAAGCTCAGATTTTACGTTTTACACTTACGTTTTCTATTTTAAATTTTGTGATATCAGCACAGCTTTCCGCGAACAGAAAAATCACAAATTCCCCTAAATAGGTACACAATCGGTTTATTTACATGTAATTCTTCAATATTATCACTTGGTGGCGCACTATACCACACTGTCGTCGTATATAAAAAGGATGGGGGTTACAAGTAAAACGTAATATTGATTTAGGGGAAAAATAATGGACGTTTAATTAGGAGTCATGTCGATATTATTTTTTAAATTTGAAGATTTTTTTTCTGAATAATCCATGACAAGTGAATAAACTCACAAATGTTGTAACTGCAATCTATTATGATCATTTAATTAAAATTAAAATTTAAAATGCTGTAGTTCAACTAAACTAAAACCACATTTTATTTTTGTTCTTTTTCTCCACTCTCTGTATTTATCCATCGTTTTCTAACTTACATTTTCAGGAATCTCAATTCGGAGACAGAGCTGAAGAAATATTTTGGAGCCCGAGCTGTTTTGGGAGACCAAAGGTAAAAATATATGACATAAAAAAAAAACCCTCACATTTTTGTATATACAGCAGGTAATAACGCTGGCTTCTCTGATCTTGTCAGACCTCGTCAAAGAAACAGGCAGTTTCACCGCAGCACCTGGCTGACCAGTCATAAGGACAGTTGGCCTCGATTCAGCCGCACAGGTACATTTACAAAAACTCAACCCAGACTGGTGGTTTCTGAGGTGAGTCAGGGCCACATTGGTGTGAATTATGTGAAAAAGGTCATTCTGTGAGTTATAACCTGGAACCTGGTGAACTCTTACATCACATAAATCGTCCCTGATTTGCAGCCTTGTTTTCAAAAGTCAGTTTTACACAATGTGACTGAAAAAACAACAACAGCATTGACTTTGTGTAAATGAGAAAAACATCACACACAAAGTCATAAATCTTAAAACCATGTTAGATAATGGTTCTGTGGTAATATGACAGTTTCAGGGCCACATGGTGGGAAAACTGGTCAGTGCTACCTTAGAGCAGGGCTGTCGAACTCATTTTTGTCCACATCAGCCATACAGTCTTGACTGTCACGGCCCAGTACATCAGCCATACAGTCTTGACTGTCACCAACCTCCGGTCTGCGGCCCAAACAGTCCGTAGGTCATTTGGTACTGGGCCGCAGTGGGACACAGTGAAGAAAATGTATTTAATTTTTACTAATTTACTTGATTCAACGGAAATCCAGTACCAGTATTTTAAAATATTACGTCATTCAGACTCTGATACAAACAGAATAGAGTCTAAAAGATGTTTTATTTTAGAAATGTAATAATCCTTCATTGCTCAGCACCTTGGTACTCGTCCGAAGTAAAGGGTGGCACAAATTCTCTAATTTCAATTCTGCTCAATGCTTTTATTTTGAATTAATTAAAATAATAATAAAAAATTATTGAAGAAAAATCTATTTTGAATTAATTAAAATAATAATAATAAAAAAATATTGAAGAAAAATTTTGTTGTAGTCTGTTCAGATTTCTGCTCAAAGCATTGTCAGCACTAGACTGTCATTCGTTGAACCCACTGACAGCAGGTGGTGGGCATGAAGACCCTGTAGTCAGTAGGGTCTCAATGTGTGGATTGTCTGGTGATGGTCAGGTGAATTTGTGTTACTCAATATCCAGAGTTCATGTCGCCTACGTCGTTCTCCACTGATAGCATCTTCAACAGCCTTGAATCAATACTGAGGGTTTCATCACCTCCTGGTGTAAAAGGAAGTATGTGCTACATAATCCAACACTTCCTGGAGCGTTTCGTGTTTTCCCTTTTGCAGTACTGGAATGAATATTGCTCTTGTTTGACTAACGTCATCACTAAGACTGCCTTATTGTGTCCACACTGAATGTTATCATTGATTAACTGATTGTTGTTTACGTTGCGGCTGGTTTACGTTTTTCTCACAAACCTACGCGTTGTGCGTCTTAGTGTCAGTTCATCATTCGCTGACATATGTACAATGTTCTTTCCTATTAAAGATCCTGCGGCAGAAAATATATAACTTTGCTGAATCTTTGTAAATAACACTACTGACGTTGTGACCTTATAATTCATCCAACAGGAAGGTCACATGACGCCCAAACACACAGGAACCAGAACTGTACTCCAGGGTTTAAACTCGTTATATAAATCTAGGCTGAAGTTTTTGCCTATATTATTTGCCTGTATTACATACACACAATATTTAATTGTAAAAATATATATATATATATATATATATATGTGTGTGTGTGTGTATATATATATATATACATATATAAAGAATATACATATACTTTTTTTTTTTTTTGCTGTATATTTTTTTTGTTAAGTGCTAGTGTTTTGTCTGACTTTCCACCATCTCACTCATATCTCTCACAGGAATCTCAATGACCCTGCTGCAGACTAAAGACGGCGTTCATTACTTCACCTTTGAGCATGACCGGGACTACCAACAAGTTCAGTTCAAGTTCTTTGATGCTGTGGAGTCCATGGATCCCAACAACATTGTGGTAATTAAAAAATATTGGTTATAATAATAATAAAAAAACATGTCAACTTTCTGCAGAGTTTATTAAATACTTTTTTTTAAATTAAAATATTTTTTAACTTTAACCTTTAACTTCCTGTCTCTTCGGTCCTACAGGCTCTGCTACAAGCTAATCCTTACCACATCGACTCCTTGCTGCAGCTGTCGGATGTCTGTCGAATACAGGAGGACCAGGAGATGGCCAGGGATCTCATCGGTGAGGATCACGGGGAAATAAGTTTGAATTTTTACAAAACAAAACAAATCAAATGAAGCCTGTGAAATTTGAACACAAATCACCAACAGTCAGATTTAAATATTTAACGCACGTCAACAAATGGACAGACTGACAGTTGACCCAGCGTCACCTTGGCTCTAATAGGCCACGTGTCAGTACACGTGTTGTTATTTACACACATTTTTCCCACAGTGGTTTTAAATACCATAAGAAGAAAAAAATGTAGTTTCAGTTAACCACATATTTTTGCTTCTCCAGAGAGGGCCCTGTACAGCCTGGAGAGTACCTTTCACCCATTATTCAGCCTGACCTCAGGCAACAGCAGACTGGATTATCTGCGACCTGAGAACAGGTGAGTCGCTCGATCTTGTCAGCTGTTTTTGAGAGAATTTGCAGGAGGCATGCTGCTTTTTTTTTTTCCAGAAATGAAAACACATTCTGAAGACCGTAACAATACCATTATTTAATTTTCAGGGCGTTTTATCTGGCTCTTTATAAGCACATGATGTTTCTGGAGAAGAGAGGATGTCCCAGAACAGCTTTGGAGTTCTGTAAACTGATCCTGAGGTGAGAGCCGTAGTTCACTTCCTCTACTCCTGTCTCATTCACCAGACTACACTGAGGTTTATGGCTGTCAAGGTCAGATCAGCTCCACACTTCCTGGAACCATCTAGATGGTTATTTCTCCTCTGAACTACAGGTGGCCCTTTTCTTAAGCTCACTTCTTCCTGAACATTTGTCCTTATTTGGTCAACACTGCGTGTGGTCCCGCCCACCTCTGCCACCGGTCGGCTTCACATTTACTCCAACGTTCATTTTAATGCTGTTATTACCATCGCTGTTGTAAATGACCAGTGTAGACGAGCCCTGCTGGACATTTTGTGTCACATTCAATTTTCATGCACAGGCTTCCGATCAGTGGGAAGTACCAAAGAAAAACACGTTTTGATTCTGATTTATTTCTGCTGTTTCGGTGCAGCGTGGATAATGTTGAATTACATGAAGCTTTTATTGGATTTATTGTTTCTCTGCTGTCACTGTAAAACAACAACATATTTACAGCCTGTCTATATAAGAGTCGTTGCTTATCTACAGTTTCTATCATACACTGTGTATGACTGGCTTCTGTCGTGAAAACGACTGTATGATCTGGTCTTTTTATAAGGCGGCAGTGTGGGAATAAAGTCTGACATCTGTCCTTCCCAATTCGCCACCGATTTCATCACAGCAGCCGCAGTTTGAGCACAGCTTTAATCACAACGTAGATGTTTGATTTCCCAGAATTGATGAAGTCAAAATGAACTGCTGCTCCTTAGTCAAGTTAATTAATATGTCATTAACAGATTTCCACAAAACATTTAGTCTTGATGTTTTAATGAAACCAATATTAATCTGTTGAGTTAAATATTTTGATGTTTTAATGAAACCAATATTAATTTGTTGAGTGAGTTAAATATCTTAATATTGGCTAGAGGTTAAATAAGAATTAGTCTTTATGCCTAGTTAACCAAAAGATTGCTTAAAGATGGCAAAAAAATGTTGAATTAAGAAAAAAAAATCAGTGAATGGACTGAGACTAAAATCTACCATCTATATATTATTGTATATAATTCTTTTCTCTGACTAGGATTTGAAAAAGAGAAGCAGCCCAGAGTTGTTCACTTTTCTAACCTTCCTCTTCGTGTTTCAGTTTGGACCCAGACTCTGACCCTCTCTGCATGCTGCTGCTGATCGATTTCCTCATGCTGCGCTCCAGAGAGTATCAGTCCCTCCTACACTTATACCAGGATTGGGAGGTAAATAATGCTGTTGAGTGCATATTAAATTCTTTGTCTATTTTTATTTATATTATATTAATTTTTAACCCTGGATATATGACACATTAAAAAAAACTCTAAAATTCTAAATTTTTGGAGCTCATGATGTTTTGATTAAACTGTATAACATTCCCCAAATGTATTATATATATTGTGTATAACCCTAATCCAGGGGCAGAATACATGTATCAGATTATATACAAAAGGTTTTAAAGAAAATAATTGACCATGTTTATGGGGTTAATTCCTAATTTCTCCGATGTTAGGACCACAGGAACCTGTCGCAGCTGCCCAACTTTGCCTTCTCCACTGCACTATGTCATTTTCATCTGAGCCAAGAAGAAGACCTGGATCCAGAAGAAAGTGACAAACTCAGAAGCAGAGCTGACGAGATGCTAGAAAACGCCCTCATCATGTTTCCTGGAGGTTAGAACAGAGAGACGCTGGACGACTAGAATTAATTAATGACCGCCTCGCAGGGTGAGGGGTGTGAGGTCACGCCCTGCCAACAGAAAAATTTGTTGAACATAATTTAATTTTTTTTATTAAGAAGCTGCAGTGGTATGGCGCCCTCTGTTTGCTGTAAACTCATACAAACACTTGACCTCTGTTGCCGAAGGCTGTTAAACTCTTTGTGACATTAAGGTGCAGGTCGTTGTATTTCCTCTCACGTGGTTGTTGATGTGTTTCCTTCAGTCTTGATGCCTTTGCTGGATTTGTGCACCGTGCAGCCGGATGCTACCGTCACCTCACATGCTTTCTTTGGGCCAAAAAGTTGCATAGTGGTTGTTGACTTCAAATTATTATTAACATTTTATTTATTAAATTAAATGAATGAATGAATGAATGAATGACTCTTTGCAGCCCGACCAGTAACAGTTTGTCATACCCTGTAGGCAGCCACCAGCTCTGACCGAGCTGACAGCCCTGTACATCGGTCGGAGCTTCAGCATGTGGAGGGAGGCGCCGGTGATGCTGTGGCTGGAGGAGTGTGTGAAGGAAGTGTTGCGTCGCGTCGATGCCAACGATCCTCAGGTGGAGGACTGTCAGAACAAGTCAGTATTTACTCACCTCAGTATTTACTCACCTGTCTCTGTCATATGTGTTCTCTCACGTCGGTCAGACACGCAGGCGTGGAGCTAATACTTGATGTAGACCTGCATTTGAAACAACCTAAAAATATCTCGCTGTGAAATTAAAATTCTAAAATAGATACAATTATCCTCTTCATATTTCCTGATTAAGAGACAGACGACAAAAAGACAGAGAAAAGTTTTCGAGAGCCTTCTGGGCTTGCCAGAAATCTGTGTTGTCAAAATGGGGTCACATGCCAAGAAAAGGTCGGGAACTGTTGGCCTAAAGTAAACCTCGACACAGTCATCTGTGTGTCTTAGATAATATATTCTTCAGTCAGGCGTCGTTTTACCGTCGCACTTTTTCGGCAGTGAGCGCTCCTCTTCCGTAGAGGTGTTACACGTTGCGACTGTGACGTGTCCTCATCAGCTGGTTCTACAAGGCCTGGTCCCTCCTCCAGGATGATGATAAGGATGAGTCTCGGTGACATCAATAAAGGAGGACAGGAGCTCACTGTCAAACATGTCAATTATGTCTGAATCTAAGAAGAGCTTGAAGAATAAAGATGTCTCTCTGAGCTTCCACATGTGCTCTGTTCCAGGCGGCAGCAGAGGTACCAGAGTGCACCGAGGAACATCCACCGACACGTTCTCCTGTCCGAGATCAAGGAAGCCACTTCCTGTCTGCCTTTAGTAAGAAGATGCTTCCAAAAGGACAGATGTTAAAATTTCAATGTGTCATTGACATAAATAAATAAATAAATATATAAAACACAATTTAATAATGTAAAACTATCCTGATCCAATGTTTTTGACAACAAATATTTATTGATGATGTGCCCATTTGGTTTGAAAAGGCCAAGTGTGAAACCTGCTCTATAATCATGACCTTAAAGTCAACATCAAGATGTTGCACGTCATGGTCTGGGTTCTTGACCCATCAACAGTTACACAAGAAGCAGAAAAGGTGACTGTGATCTGTGTTTCAGGAGGTGACCACTCAGCCCATGATGGGCTTTGACCCTCTGCCTCCACTGGACTCAGTCATATCATACACCCAACCTGAGAGGTACTGTACTGTACTGTACTGTCACACTGGTATATTCTACTCATTTAATTTTTTATCCTTTTGCAACCACTGTACAGAGGTGTGTGTTTGTGTTTCTTCAAACAGGCAAAACGGCGGTGCGTCCAACGAGAGCACGTTGTCCCTGTTTTTCCGTTCTTTGCTGCCAAATTTCAACTTTCAGGTGAGTGCTGTGTATCAGCCCTGGTACATCTATGAAAACACAGGCCACTTTAGCCTTTAGACTGTGACACGTCAGGCCAGTATTACTGCATAAATAAATAGCATATTTTTATGCAAAACAATTGACTTTAAAATGACATATTTCACATCACACTAATTTCGTGGCTTGCTGTAGGTTTTATGTTCTAATAAGCTGCCCACTGTTCACTTTGGTGATGGGTTAAAATGAGGTCACATTTGGTTGTGTGCTGTGTCACAATGACAAGGAGTTCACTTTAAATATAAGTAATCCAGGTCGTCGCCACTGTTTGCTTTACAAATAAACTGTCACTGATCCTGTATTAACTACGCAGCACAGTATTGAGGATCTTAAGTGCTGTGAAGTGGTACCTTTAAGACAAGCTTTTGTTGTTAAATCAAGAAGACAAGATTTAATAACTGATCTATTTTAAACAGTTGAACATCAGAGCAGCCGCTGCTTCACGGTCACTTTGACTTCAGTAAATGTATTAAAGAAATGTGGTCTGCGTCAGTTTGGACACATACAGTAGAAGCAAATTGAATTACCATGTTTCCTAAAGCTGTGTTTTACACAGTGTCTGTGAATCTGTTTGGTCAGAGATACAGAACAGAAAACAGTGAAGAACATGACAGTCCTGACAGAAGCTGTGAGAGGAGGGAACACTAACTCTTACGGTGGAAATTTAGAATTTTGAACATGAAAATAAAACTTAAAATTTACCACAGTTAAAATTGTAATCACTGATAAAATGTAGTGAATATTAACTGTGGACAAAAAAAATCACCTCCTTCAAAACAAAGACCTCTTTCATACACTCCTCTGTTCGTTGCGAGCACCTTAGCGCACACGTACATGATTTGAGAAGTGGAGCAACACTGTCCTTGAGCTGTGGAGCAAATCACACTCATGTCATTTGAAGGCAAATCTTAATGCTGCCATTATTCTCTTAAAAAAAAAAATCAGCCGAGAATAAAAGAACCCATGGTTTGCATGTGGGGGACATCATGTGATGAAGACCTTACACGTCTCAAACACGTCGTGACTTCATAGTGTTCAATAATTTGGACTAGTACACGCTGACCTTTTTTAAAACGTTCGACCGCTGTGATCCAGGCCTCGGTGGCGTTTTCAGAAATGTTTTGAAGTTTTGGTTGTTTTTTTTTTTTTGGTTTGTTCTTAGATGGCACAAGTCAAACACAGAAGTGCCCATTGAACAGTGCAGGCCTTCAGGGTGTTGAAAACATCTTAACACTTAAAATGTTGTGACAAAAGAGTGATAAAATATTTCCTCAACACACATGGTTACCCTGAAGCAACGACCACTGAAAAACAGCTCATAAATCATGAGACCTTGTTCCACTTTAATACCATTTTCCAACTCATCGTTAACTTGTTGTCCAGGTTTGATTTTTTTCTTTGAAACCATATATACGTTTGTTTTATTTCAATACAAAAAATTATATTTAGCTTTGAATTGATTTGCAGTCAAATGTACTGCAAATTAGTCAATTTACACAGAGAAAAGTTGGTGTTTGACACATCACAGCCACCAGAGGAAATCTGGCCATTTTCAACAGAGCGCCGTTGTTCCTGCTGTTTGTTCCGCCTGTAGCAAAGAAAGAAAACAACTTTTGTCCAACGTATGGTGTTGTCTCACAAACACAGCTAGCTAGTGGCTAAAACTGCAGAAACACCCTGTGTGACTCTTTATCTGCAGCTCACCGTGCCTAAAATATCATTACATGTGCTACGCAACATTAACTGCTGCGTAAAAAAATATAAAATAACCCGGGGGGTTACTAAATATAATCATTTATCCATATTGACAGTTAAATTCAACTGCCAATGTTGTTCTAACCAATCAGTGTTGCCGTTTTTTTTGGCATTTCTACAGATTTCCAGTCTTACAGACGTACAGCAAAAGTGTTTTGATTTTAGTTTAAATCGATCAATATATATATATATGTATATATATTAATACATATCGTATCAGTTTTTCATTTTGAAAAAAAAAAAAAATTCCCTGTAACTCTCTTAGAGCCTGGGAGGTGAACTTGAGTTCAGTTGATGTAACCTTTCCTGAGAGCACATCCAGCCACAATGTCTTCAAAAATAAATAACCATATAAATGTTTGCTCTTCAATTTTCTCATTAACCGCTCTGTGTTTACCCATGTTCACAATGAACACTTATTTTGACTGTCTGTGCAACTGATAGAGATCCTCAACTATAATTTGTGTTTGAACAGGTAATGTGTGCTCACTGTGCAGCCATGTTTGACGCATACCGTGAGCCATAAATCATAAGAAACCAGAAGGTTCTCACCTTTGAGCTCACTTAAATTTTAAAATTATTTTATTTATTTTTTTAACAAAAGTAAGGTGCGAAATTGGACCATAAATCAAAAGCGTCATCAGGCGGCTGAGATCCTCATTTAGTCTTGAATTATTGCCTTTCACTTGTGTTTGTCTGGCAACAACTGCAATGTGAACAAACCTGATACATCAACGCATGTGCGTGAGGTTTGTTGTCGCACCTGCACGATGGTTGTTCACTGAAGTTCAGGTTTTATTATTTGTGTTACACAGTATTTGTGTTCCTGTAGACCAGGCGTGGGCCACAACGGTCCTGAAATTCAATGGGGGGGGGGGGGGGGGGGGGGGTAGATGGAGCATTCGTGTGAAGATAAATGACATGTGAAAGTCGAGCATAAAGGCTGAAATGCTTTTATAATTTTCTGGGTAAAATGTGGGTATTGCAGGGAAAAGGCAAACATATAATGATAATATAAATAAATGAAATAATTAGGAAAAGTTTGGCGGGCCGGATTAAAAAGCTGAACGGGCGGAATCCGGCCCCCGGGCCTTAGTTTGCCCAGCCTGCTGTAGACTCATACTCTGTTCCTGCACAGAAATACTTTCCAGCCACTGGACGTACACGTGGAAGGTCGGACTTTTGAATCAAACGTTGACTTTAGATAAGATGTTTAGGAACAAGCTATGAAAGAAGAAGGCAGTTCTAAATATGTATTCAAAAGGTTTGCCTTAAGAAGAAGAAAAAGAAACAAACTAAAGAAGTCCTTCAGTACTCACTCTCAAGATATTTGACTGACTGATTTTTATTTATTTTTTGTAAGGCCAAACTTCTCAGTGAAGTGTCTTGGTTTAAATGTTGTGACAGTCACATGACGTGTTCACGTACTTCGTGAAGTCACGTTAGCCGAGAGGGTTTGTCGGCTGTGAATCACAGAAATCTTAATATTTGAATATTCACAGACAAACAAAAATCAACATTAATCAAGTAGTGAATATAAATAACCAACACACAAATGAGCTGTTTTTTTCTTTTTTTTTTTTTTGTCAGATTTATGATGACAATCAAGTCACACTGTATTAAAGGTGACGTTATGTTGATATTTTGTGCTGTGATATCTGTAGTTTCCTCAGCACAAAAAAAAACCTGTGATAATTCCTGTTATTAATGTTACATAATGCTTTGTACACACAGGTGTGAAATGTCAACAGTGTGACACAGGTCGACGTTGGTAACAGGAGAACTGTACAACAGCAGCGTTTTGTGTCCAATTCGGCCATAAATACGGGTACATTAGTCTCACTGTGGCCCCCTACTGTGACCAGTGGATCTTCACAGGGTCGTACCCTGTAGATCCACGTCCGCACATAGAACATCTTGTGTATCCGCCATACTGTGCATGTTCACTGTTAACAGATGGGCCCGAGGCGTTGTTCCGTCAGAGCACTTCCAAGCATCCTGATCATGTTTTCCACTTAAAGGGAGGAACAGAGACGGGACAGATACAACAAAAATGCAATTACAAAGGGAGGAACAGAGACGGGACAGATAAAACAAAAATGCAATTACTATAATTAATGAAAGTCACACATAACACAAGGCTGTCACTTTTATTTTCTTTCTTATTTTTAATGGGCCAAGTTTATGGACCAGATACATTATGTGTTTTTATAGGGCGTTTAGTCAGGTGTATCCTGAAGCAGTGATAGAATGTAAACAATCAAAACAGTCATTTCGCACAGGCGTAGTAGCATCAACAGTCCAGCAAAGCCATATACAACACTGTAAATCAGTGTGCCCAGAGCACATGAGACACTACGTTGAACTTGCACAGGCACAGAGGCATTCCTAGTCTATGGACACACACAGTTGTGTTGAATGAATGAATTTGTCTGCTTGGTAAGTCTATGTGACTTTTGCACAGGCACAGAGGCATTATTAGTCTGGCCACATTCATGGAATCTTTAGTAAAAATCTTTGGTCTGCTTGGTAGGTTTGGAGCTCGTTCAATAACAACAAAACGTTCTTGTCGCTTATGCTACATGTGTTTTGGTACAGGCAGGCACAGAGGCATTGGTGTTACCTAGAATTTAAAAAAATTGGAATACAAAGAGCAGTTTAAAACATCGTTTCCCAAAGACTGGGTCATGACACTGCGAGAGATTTTTTTTTCTCCTCATGTTTCCCAGGAGTTACGAACAATGTCTATTGACATGGATCATGAAGGTTTGTGACTTTTAAAATATGGATCCCCAGAAAAAAAGTTTGGGAACCACTGGTTTAAAATATGACAAAACAGGGATAATAGGTCTGCTTTTTTTAAATGTTTTTTATCTTCTGTTAAGGGTGGACAGAGGGACGAAGAAAACCTGGAAGTGGCACAAGCTGGTCAAGAGCTGAACCAGGAGGTGAACCGACTCATGGTCGCCATGAGGGACATGCTGGCAAACATCAGGTTCCAGGAGCCACCGAGGGACGACAACCCCTACAGAGACGAGGACGAGTGGGACTGAGGGTGAAAATCTTGAAAATTAAAATATTGAAACTGACTAATATTTTTATAATTGTAAAATTGTTATTAAAGAAAAATAATTAGGTCTCTATTGAAGCGGGTGAAAATGAAAGGATTTTGGTCGTGTTTCAGTTATGATTAAGACTCTGTTCATTGAACCGGTGGTGTCGCTATGGCTGACGTATTTTTAAATAAACGGTTTTGTTCTCCCAACATTGTCCTTATTTAGCATTAGCATTCTCTTACCTAAAAAAATATTTTGAGTCAATCAAATTTTGTAAAATTAAATAAATCTGATTTTATTTGCCATTTAATATATATATAAAATTATATATATATTACAATATATATATACTATATATTGTGTTATCGGGTTTTCATTACGAGAGGAAAAAACGATAACGATTCTTACAGATATTACACAACGTTACCACTGATTATATATATATTACAATATATATATACTATATATTGTGTTATCGGGTTTTCATTACGAGAGGAAAAAACGATAACGATTCTTACAGATATTACACAACGTTACCACTGACCGACCCTGACCCTGACCCTGACCCTGACCCTGATCCTGCACATCACGTCTTATCCGTGCATCCTACTCATGATTTGCAAATTTAACTTTTACTTAAAAGCATCTTAAGCTCATTTGTTGGGTTTGTCTAACGGGGATCGGTGTAGAGTTAAAATAGTTGATGCACTGTTCTAAATCACAGCTCCGAGCTAATTGACTGCCTCGTCAGGTTAAAACGTAGAACAGCACATGACCGTGCACACACAGAGCATATTGTACCGTATACAATGATGACCTTTCCTCAGCTTTACATGCGTTTCCTTTCCTTTTTTTTTTTATCCTGCGGGGGCAGTAGGGGGCACACCTTGGACAGTTGATCAATTCACCACAGCATCGCATAAAGAGACAGACAACTATTCACACTCACATTCACACCAAGGGTCAACTTTAAGTTGTTTACCTGAAGACCCACACACAGGGAGATCAGCCGACACAAAGTCTACTTGGTGAAAGGCAGTGGTTCTTAATTTCATTTCTCTCATACCCCCCCTTGAGGACAGAGATGTTATATATCTGTAGCCTTTTGAGTTCCTTTATAATGTAAATCTTTTTTTCACAGGCATTCACCGCTAATACTACAAATCCCACCAATATACAGTGTCTATAAACTGGCAAGCCAACTCTAGTAACACATGAATGATCTCGTGGGCCAAATATAATTTCACTGTGAGCCAGAATTGGCCCCCGAGCCTGAGTTTGACACATGTGCTATAGCTAGTAATTTACATTTAATTTACAAAAATCTTGGCATCTCGTGGGCCAAATATAATTTCACTGTGAGCCAGAATTGGCCCCCGAGCCTGAGTTTGACACATGTGCTATAGCTAGTAATTTACAGAGTCAACTTGACTTTTTCAACACAGAGATGAACAAACCAGCCATGTCATCGCATTCAGGTCAAATAACTGGAGCTGAGGAGAACTTATAACATATGTCACAGCACGGTGTTTGTGCAGTACTGTTCTTTTCACCACATCCAATTATGAAAAGCCTACTTGAGTAATAGACGTCAGCAATGAAAAACGTCATCAGTGAAGTGGGACAATGTTTCCAGGCAATAATTCATGAACCATAAAGGTCTTTTATGTAACGTACAACGTAGAACAGCTTTTACCGTATACGTTCAAGGCTTCGCGGAACATCTGTCAGGACGCCGTAGTCCCTCACACATGTTCAGGTCCTCAGAGTCAGGTGCAGAGGAACCGGCTCAGCTACATTTCCAGGGAGAGGTACGAAACAGTTCAGGTCCCTGCAGTAATATGTGCAGCGGTGGACTTTCATCTTACCTGCTTTTCTACTCGGGGGCGTTCAGGCCTCATGGCTGCCTCTGTGTCCTCAAAGACAAACACTTAAATTATACCTGGTGAAGCCGGTACGATCGGCCTTTGGGATCATAGACTGAAAGAACATATTGACACCGTTGTTTCCTTTCATTATCAGGTAATGACTTAATGACGGTTAGAATGTCCAACACTGACTTGTACTCTGAGTTACTTCAGTCAGAGCTCACATGGGACAGTGAAGTCGTATTAACGAGGGTTAGCTCCATCGGATACTCAGGATCGGTATCGGCTCGATATTGATCAAAATTTCAGGATCGAACATTTGAAAAAGCTTGTCCGATCCGATACCTGAGCCCAAATGTTCTTATCAATTTCTCTGCAAAAAAAAGGTATCGGATTGATATCGACAAATGCTGGAAGTCGCAGTATCTACGGTATCAGTATTGGTATCGGACGTGAAAAAGTGTTCACTCTGAATAAGCCGTAGGTTTGATGGTTAGTGTGAATGGTTGTTTGTGTTCGTACGTGCAGAGCTGGGCAGGGCGTACGCCACCGTGCGTCCCTGAGAACAGTTACGAACCACTCAGAACTGCAGTTCTGTGACGTTCTAATTTTTCATTTTACTTCATCTTCACTGTCCAGTTTTTTGGCAATCATTGTTTTATATCAACGTAGCCCGAGTTTCATAACAGGCCCCGAATGGACACGTTAGCTAGCCTCGAGTGGTCGTTAACACGTGTGAACTAGCATCTGTTTTGCTTCCATGGAAAAACGTTTATTTAACTTCTTTCTATCTGATTCCGACAGCGGAACACGTCCAATTACACGACGGCCAAATATCTCTGAAAAGTTCTTCTGTTGTTTTTTTTTTCTCGAAGTAAACAGATGTAGCCCAAGGTCCTGAGGGTCAATGCTCTGTAAAATAGGTCTCATTAAAGATGAGGTCCACAACCCTGTAACCTGACCACATGATCCATAAAAATGTCCTCTTTTTGGTCAAATCAGTTCAAGCCACTGAGCACAGTATGGGCCATTCATCTGAGTAGTCATGTCAGACAGACAGCTCTAACATGAACACAGGGACCTGTGGCGGTTGAAGAAAAAAAAAAAACAGTCCTGTTGTTATTTTCTTTTTGGTGCAGCCCAGCAGCTGACTTCTGCATGAGAGGCGGAGTCGCCCGGAGTCTTTCTGATGAGTTCAGCATCAGTCTGAGAAAACAGTCAAAAAGCTCACAGTTCTCCACTCTGAGGCGGCTTCACAAGACCCTCTGAGGGCTGCTGGTCCACGCTCACACGCTGAGAAGTCGGGATTTGACTGAGTTTGTCTGATGGGCCAACAAGTGGACGGACAGGTCGGATGCGTTGAAGGAAAGTGGACTATTTCAGTTGTTGACCACATCAATTTTCTCCTGCGCTCTTTGGTTTTTTATCACTCAACTGGACTCGACCTGATGAACAACTAAGCAGAGCTCGGTCTGCAGCTGGCGACACTTCAACCTTTACACATCAGGGCCGATAAAGTCAGAATGCGCATGTCAGAGACCAACCTGGACATGGACATGGACATGGATAGGACCAACGGGTCCCATCATTTCCCCTCCATCCTCCACATGGAGTTCAACCCACACCTCGACATCTTCGAGGAGAATGACACCAACTCCTCAGGCGGCGAGCGACACTATCTGGGCTGCGTGCAGGTGCGCATCCCGCAGGAGCTCTTCCTGGCGCTGGGGCTGATCAGCCTGGTGGAGAACATCCTGGTGATCCTGGCCATCATCAAGAACCGCAACCTGCACTCGCCCATGTACTACTTCATCTGCTGCCTGGCCGTGTCGGACACGCTGGTCAGCGTCAGCAACGTGGTGGAGACCATCTTCATGCTGCTCCACGACCACGGGCTCCTGGACCTGCACCCAGGTATGCTGCGACACCTGGACAACGTCATCGACGTGATGATATGCAGCTCCGTGGTGTCGTCGCTCTCCTTCCTCTGCACCATCGCCGCGGACCGCTACATCACCATCTTCTACGCGCTGCGCTACCACAGCATTATGACCACGCAGCGCGCCGTCACCATCATCGCGGTGGTGTGGCTGGCGAGCATCACCGCCAGCATCCTCTTCATCGTCTACCACACCGACAACGCCGTCATCGTCTGCCTGGTCACCTTCTTCTTCATCACGCTCATCTTCAACGCCGTGCTCTACCTGCACATGTTCCTGCTGGCGCACATCCACTCACGGCGCATCATGGCTTTTAACAAGAGCCGGCGTCAGACCACCAGCATGAAGGGTGCCATTACCCTCACCATCCTGCTGGGGGTGTTCATTTTGTGCTGGGGCCCCTTCTTCCTTCACCTCATCCTCATCCTCACCTGCCCCACCAGCACCGTCTGCAACTGTTTCTTCAGGAACTTCAACCTCTTCCTCATCCTCATCATCTGCAACTCTCTCATCGACCCGCTCATTTACGCGTACCGGAGTCAGGAGCTGCGGAAGACCCTGCGGGAGCTGGTGCTGTGCTCCTGGTACTTCGGCGTGTGACGGGTTCGCAGCTGATGCGTGACACTGTACAAAAGACAATGCATGGGCTGTGCATGTGATAGTGACTTCTGACCGTGCCGGCCTGGCTCCCGTGACTGTGGGCTGTTACTGTACACAGTTAAATGCCGTGGGTCATTTCAAAACGTTTACAAAATTGTCCTGAAACTTTTGTATGTTTGTATATAGCTGCTGTGTTCAGATCAGTCCAACCAAAGACCGAGACCGAGACCGAGACGAACACAGACACTTTCTGCATTTTTCTCCCCTAAGCTTTTCATAATAATGAACTATATGAGTTTAATTGTCCAAAAAGTCCTAGCACCTTATTTTGACGTCGGTTTAGTTTTTTTTGTCAGGTCTGTAAAAAATACAAACAAAAAATGTTTTCAACGTCTGAAAATGAGGATTGCGGGCATCAATTTGGACCAAATAATATGTCCTCCAGTCGGCTTTAATTTTTTTTTTCAGTCATCTGACAATACCTATGACTATGACCCATGAAAAATTATATTTTTTTCCTCTGGTCTGGCAGAAGTCTGAGGTAAGCACAACGACAACATGCTGTGTGTGAGCTAACGGCCGAAAACATGACTAAAATTCCAGGCTGTAGTGAAAGATCCGTGCTTCGTCTTCAGCCCTGTTGGCGTTCCGATGACTCACCAAAATGTTTTAGGCTAAATTACATCCCGCCTGTGGAAGCTAGTCAGGAATGTGGCCCTGCGTTTTCACGTGTAGATCTCTGTCAAAACATGAAAAATTATATGGACAAGAAACACAGAGAAAAACAAAAACCCTGCAGCTTTCTGCTGTAAATGAAAACCTTTAAATAATACGGTTGTTATAGTGAAGTCCATGCACTTTAACGAATTAATATAAGTCATATTACGACTTGTTGGTATTTAGCTGTGAGGAGAAAGAAGCGCTGCTGAAACACTGGACCCTTTTTGTGAGACGTGAGCGTGAAATTGATTTAAATGTGAAGTAAAATGTTAGGATAGATGCTAAAAATGTTATTTTAAAGGCCCACGGTCGTTAAGTGGAAATTAGCCGTTCAACAAACACAGCTGATGATGACTCTGATGACTCGGCAGGAACACGAGGCCAAAGGTCAAATGGTGATTTTGTGCATTTTAGAGTAAAATTGTTTTTTTTTTTTTTTTTTAATGATTGGTTTTCAGACAGTGTTGGATAAGAATGGCTGGGATTACAGAGATTTTAAAGCAAGTCGAGTTTTGAAGGTGGTCGTTTAAAATGTTATCTTATAAAAGGCTAGGTGTAAAAACATGAGGTAAAATCTTTATGAAAACAGGGAAGTTTTATGAGAAAATGTCACAGACTGATGTTAGAAATTGAAAGAAGAACACTTTAGTTTCAGACTAAATTACAATCGTCTAAAAACATAAAGCTACCAATAGCTGGTGTACACCGTGAAGCCATGAACGCTGAAAATCAAATAAAAGATTTGGGCTTCAGTGTTCCCCACCGTGGGACGATAAAAGGACAGAAACTGACTTTACAAACTAAAAAAAACATCTGTAAATTAACCATAAGAAAAAAATGTATTATATATGTATAAAATATTATCCTCAGCTCTGTATTTCTCAGAGCTGTTTTTAAACAAGTACGTAGTCAGCCCCAACTTTTAAAAAACTGTGAAACCACCGAGAGAGGTTGTTGTTGTTGCTGTTGTTGTTGTTGTTATAATAACAGACTAGTGTTACTGTACAGTTCAGAACTGAACACCATGGTACAGCTGTTGTAAAATGGACAAATGTTATATACTGTGTGTAATCATATGAAATAAAACATTTAAAAACTACCAAAACTTTACTGTCTCTGTGTCTGTGCTGTGACTTTGTTTGTGGTTTTCTCTGGTTGAAGAATCCAGTCGAGACAAAAAAAAAAAAGAAATTTAGAGACAACGAGGACGGGAGGAAGAAGCAGGAGCCTCGGCTCGCCCTCGTTTCCCGACGACGGCTGCACGTGTTCGCTCCTTCATCACCTCACACATCGTCAACTTCACTGTATGTTCTTATTTAAACCTGTCTTTCCTGCTATTTTTTTTGTCTTTCACATTTTATTGTTTGTTTAATTTCCATTTGATGTGTATTTGTGTACCGTGACATTGAGAGTCCTTGAAAGACGCCCGTAGTTCAAATATGTTATGATTATTATCACTGTTAAGAAGACGGAGGAGAACGAGGAGGAGGAGGAGAATTAGAAGAAGAAGAAAGGTAATTTTAGAGATGAAATAGAAGAAGAAAAAGATGGAAAAAAAGAAAAGAAAAGAAAAGATGGCCGAGACTGAGATGAAGATGGATGATGACATTGACTGAACCTGAAAGAATGTGGCCCAACAACAGAGATGATAAATATCCGCCATTTTACTGAGTCACTGCTGTTGTTGTTGGACGTTAGCAGCGCCACCATATGTCAGAAAAGAACTAATTGCTGTCCACGGTTCCAGACGCTTGAGTCACTGTAATGCACCTGAACTAAAACAAATTACTGCTTTACAAATCTTTACTTTCTGCCTCATCAAAGTCACTGCTAATAATCATTTTATGACATGTACAATTGAATTCACGATTTCATATTTTCCACCTTTCTGCTACTTTTTAGCACCTGGGTTACAGCTACAAAAGTGACCTTTACAGTGGTGCACCAAACCAAGTCGTTCCATGTTCTATGACCCAGGAATAATAATATAATATAATATAATATATATATGTATAATAATAAATAATATCGCAGTTGTAGTTACTGTATGTTCAATGACATATGTGCAAAAACACTAAGACCATGCAGTGCATCGTGACGTGTAGTGTCATTAAACTAAATGTATAAAAGCAGTCGAACCGACCCATGACACCAGTGCAGACGTTGACTGAAGATAATTTCAGCTATTTAAAAAAAAAAAAAAAATTTACAGCATTCGTCGGCTACAATTTTTATTTCTTCAAAGACAAACCTTTTTATTCATGATAAAGTATCAGCACTAAATAAACTGTGTGTTATAACTTATTAATTTGATGTTAACTTTTATACTATTTCTTACAAAATTTTAGGTGGTGACAAATGGAGAATTATTTTACTGTGAAATATTTAATAATTATTTTTAAACTTTAATACTTGTAGCAATTTTGTGAGTATTTCATAATTGAACTTACTTTTGGTAAATGTCTTCCAAAAGGTTTAATTAATGAGGAAGATTTTTACATTTGTCTTTTCTTGTTGAAATGCAATCGTAACAATAAACATTTCCCCCAGGGATTGATACTGTAAAGTATTTGTGATCCTGACTTTTCACCTTTTCTTTCTAAAGACTTTTTGTCTTTATTTTTATCTTTATATTTCTTGGGTGTTTTTTCTTCCTTTTTTTCTATTTTTAAAAAAAATTGTCACATTTTCATACTTCCCCTCTTACATTTTCTATTCTGTATTTAAATTTTACTTTTTTTGTTATATTTCATTTAGTGCCTCACTTTATGCTATTATGGCTATTTCAAATTGACATTGGCGTTTGACATTTTTATTTCATTCTGTTCACCTTAAGTTCTCTCTTCAATAAGTTAAATTACCTTTTAACAATGTAAATAAAAATCTATATATTTTTTCGCCTTCACATTTGCAAAACTTCTGTAACAGTTTACACTTTCATAACATTGTTATTAGAATATTATTATAAAAATTATATTATTATTAAAAACATTATTATTATAATAAATGTCTTTAATTCCTACCCCCGGAAATCCTATTGAAGTCATTTATTGTTCAAAGGTTACACAGGGAAAATAGATATAGAGATAAATCAATAGAGCATCAGTGTTACTAATAGGCACAGAGATTGACCACAGTGTAAATACTTCTAAGGGAGAGTCATGTTTATAGTTAGGTAGCGTGACTTCCTCCTTCATCTATCTGCACAAAGCAGCTCTGTTTAAAGCCAAGACACTTTTAAACGGTTGCTGTACAAACAACACATATTCAAGTCACGGTGACACAGGCCACAGCCAGGTCCACTGACCCTCAGGGATGGACAGAAATAGATCACTGAAACAAAAGCAAACTTGTTGAATGGTAGGATTGTTAAGACAAGAAAAGGCCACGTGCTGTAATGAACCTCGCTTTATGCGTGACCGTGTAGTACCTTTTAAGGGAATGGAAAGAAGAAGAAAAAAAAAAAGAAACAGGACTGGATATTTATTGTGTTCATTTTGAGTTATTCGTCACATACATAAAAGGTATTTTAAAAAAGATAGGTGGCAGTAAAGCGCCAAAGTTCCCCTGCAGCCAGACGAAAATACACTCAGCTGAGTGACATTGACAGCTTGAATTAGAACATGGTTTGGTACAAATTGTGCAAAAGAGAACGACTTAAAATAAAGCTCTTCAAATCTAAGCCAGTCTTGTTTCTAAGGTACATCATATCGTTGCAGCTGGCTATCAGACCCAGGATTTTGGCCTGACCTGTGAATCAAATTCGTACCCATTTGCAGAGAAAACAAATACAGTCCATAATTTTCACAAATAAAAGCATCAGTAAAGTTTTGTTTTTTTTCAGCTGCTATCTTTCTTCGTCTTGTCACTTAATCGCCTGCCTGACATTTTGTTATATTGCTTCAACGCTCCAATTTTTACATTACTGGGTTTTTTTATTTTCTTTTTCTTTTTTTACTTCGCTATCTCTGTTTCTACCCTTTCATTTTTCTCAAGCATCCTTTTAATTTGAAAGTCATGAGCGGAAATGAATATAATAACATGCGGTGACTTGACACTTTTTTTTAACCCTGTGATGTCGCTGTGGGTGATAGATACAAACAACAAGGAGGAAGTTCTTGTCTTAAACTGAAATATTAATTTCAGTCAAAGGTCAGAATTTCCATCATGGTGAATTAGGTCAACAGCGGGGTAAGTTTACTAAAACACCGACGTGGCATTTAGCTCGAACATGCCTAAAAACTACTGAGAGCTGCAGTGGTTCTAGTGCTAATGGACCCGTTAGCATTAGCTCTCTGTTGACATCCCCATGTTAATTGATGAGGAGGTCGAGCATTTCTTCTTGTAGGGTTAGCGCTCATTGATGTGATGACATGTGCATTTTGGCATTATTATGTTTTATATTTGTGACGAAAAATAAACGGACATGCTACACCTACCATGGTGTGTTAATGACGTGACTGTACATCGTTTCTTCACACATTTTTGACAAGTCATACCGTTAATAGCCCTTATTAGTGTCGTTTCTAATTCGAAATTACTTCCTGATTACAATTATGTCCCTAATTATTATATGTTAATGATATTATTGCTAACAACAATGTTGATAACAACATTTACAACAACATGAAACAATAATAGTCAAATATTTGAAACCCACGATGCCAGAAATATTTTCTTTTCTTTTATTTGTTTCGTTTGTTTGTTTTCACAAACACATAAATGAGTTTAATTTTGTCCCATTACTGCTTTTATAAATAAAAAAAACAAGAACATACATTAATTGTTTGAAACCTTCCAAATTTGTGCTGGTTGCCAGATATCTTGGAAAAAAAAAATCAGTTTTCTCACTCTGCTCTTGTACTTTTTGAGTACTTGTGAATCATGTGGTGACGTTGATGTCAGTACTACAGTATCAGTCTCACTTCAATAAAACAGACTCATTTTGTACACAGATGTAGACAGTACAATGGAGTACGGTGAGAGACTTGCTAATTTTCGCCAAACCCGCCTCAACCCCTTTGATCGCAGTGACGAAGAAGATGGTCCCCAAGGGGGGAAGACTCCGCCACGACATGGTAAAGTGTATCACACCTCCACATGTCACAGCTTTTGTGTTTGGTTGACATATGGATTCCTTCAGAGAATATATTTGGAGCATATGCTTTTGATTTTAAAGTCGAGTTGCGTTTTTGACTCAAATGCAACTGGTCTTTTTTCTGCTGCACTATATAATACTATATTTTTTCATTCTGTTGTTTATAGAGGACACACTGTAGCATCGAAAAAAAGGCTAAATAAAATACAAAATTAATATCTGAGGAGACGATGAATTGACATATTTTAACTTCGTTAAAACCTTTATATTAAATATATCAAGTAATTAATCAATATATAGACTGTATGTATGTATAATAAATACTCACTATATAATACATATATATACTTTCTCTATATAATATTTAATAAAAATATTTTTAAAAAATGAATACAAAACTTATCAGTCAGTGCTGTAGTAGGATGTGTTTTTTTTGGACGTCCTCTCTTGACTCTCCCTTACTGACTCACTGTGATCCATAGGGACAAAGGACATGTTAACAACATTACTCTCTTTCAAAGAGAAGTTGATGATGCTGTGCAAAACTACAGGAAATGAAACACTTAAGTGCACTTAACCATCACTTCTCTTTTATATTATAAGGATTTAGGAATTACAGAAGTTGATATTCAATCATAGTCCATTTGCAAGCCAGTCAGACGCACTGTCAGCTGAGTTGATTTGGTGCTTGAAGCTGAAGTCAGTCCTCATGTTTGCTGCCGAGGTGTTTGTTGGTATTGACAACGATGGTGAGAAGGATGTTTGTTTGACTGAATTGTTGTTGTTGTCGTTGCTGTCTCGTATAATTCTTCGACCTGTTTGTTTTAACTGATGTACTGTATCTGATAGAAAGACTTGAGTTGACTGCGTACTATGGAGTACATAGGCTCTTGAGCCACACCCAGATTCTTTGCCATTATACTGTGCAAATGTATTTATGAAAAAACTGGCTGTTAAGTTACACTGGACTGAAGCGTGTCTGTTATGATTGTTCACTGTTATGAATGTATTGAAAACAATGTAGGCATAAAGAAGAAGAATCCAAATTATATTATTATCCTTTGCCTTCTCAACAAGATAGTGTATGTATATATATATATATATATATGTGTGTGTGTGTCAGTTCAATAAGCTTAAAATTGATATGTTATATATTAGCATCACTGTACATTCCAATCTGAGGAGCACTCTCTAAATAATAGATTTACCCCTCTTCAGTACAATGCTCCGAGGCACTTTAAAAATGACATTAAAAATTTAATTAGCAAAACAAAAAACTCTGTTTGTCTTTCACAGCGAAATAGACTTTGAGCTCTGCTGTAAAAAGGTTAAAGCATCCCAAGACCAGCAGGAGAGAACATTTCAAAGGTCGTTCCATCCATCAGCTGTCTCAGTTACACATTAGCAGAGCTGAGAAAAGTCATTATAATTCCTTCAGGTTTTTCATTTTCACATTTGTTCTTCTTTGAGACGTCTTGTGCGGTGAGTCAGGAATATTTGGAATTCACTCAGTCGGTGTAGAATTAGCTTGACTGGAACCACAGAATGTGTTCTATTTATTTTATTTTATTTTAAAGAACAGTTGCAATGTATGTTTTGTTTTATGCTGTTTTCTAGAACCCAGACCTGAGCTGTTCTCTGGGAGCAGAACCAACAGCACAGACCGTGCCATGGATCTGGGTCTAGCTGAAGATCACTTCTCTCGGCCCATGGTGAGAAAAGCTCTGTTTCTGTTCCCTTCCGTATGTTCGTTCTTTTAGTGTAATATAATGTCTTCCTCTACCAACTATTAGATGTCACTAAATATTCAGAAATATATCACTAAACAATCACAAAAACCAACCAGTGTAAACTACACTAGTTTCTACACTAGTGGTACAGATCGTACAGGTTACACTAGTTTCTACACTAGTGGTACAGGTCGAAAATGAAATGCAATATCTGTAATTATTGTCATTTTGTTTTGCCTTTTTGCTGATGATACTCAGCTGTTCAAACATGAACCCTTACCAAGATACAGCAAAACAGCTATATCGTGTATTGCCACATGTTTTGATTGTAATTTTGCTTTTTTTTAAATTTGTTGTCAGGGTTCTTTTGTGGCGTCTGACATAGAACAGCTAAAACTGGCCATTGAGGAGTGTAAGAAACTGATCTTGGAGCTGCCGGAACATTCGGAGAGACAAAAGGACACGGTGGTGAAACTAATACACCTTCGTCTTAAACTGCAGGAGCTCAAGGTTAGAACTGATCATGTGATGGTGTACTGACCCATACTTTATTGCCACCAATTATGTCTTTGTGTGTGTGTGTGTGTGTGGGGGTGTGCACTTGGTACTTCCCCCTTCCCCAGTCATTACCGATGACTCCCAGCTTTTCCTGTGACCCCAAAAGATAAGGCAGTGGAAGGTGAGCAAGATGAAGGCGTTTAAAGACGCGGCCAGAACTAGGTGTACATTACATAATAATAATTCCAGTGGAATTATTATTCACTCACTGTTGCTACACTTGTTTTCACACACAGTGGAAACTTAAATTACCGTCTCGACACGCAGCGAGTGTTTGTGGAGGCTTCCACTTCTGATCAGATGCCCGGCTAACATCAAATCGGCCTCATAAAGTGCAGGGCAGCACGACAGTCTACGTCTAGATTGTATTTACTTTGCTCTAATCATTAGGTGCTGCTCCGGTTGCTCATAAAATTAGCAAAGATTAAAGGCAACGACTGTGTCTGAAGCCTGATGTGTGTCTTTGACTCAGTGTTCCAATAAACAGAAAAGCAGTTCTTCAGATACTAGTTTTTGTCAGGGCTCTGTGCTGCCCCCTGGATGATCTGATCGTAGACCGAAGTCACAGTCTGGTGGACGTGACAGGGCGGTTCGTTTTAACTAGTGCTAAAGTTCCTACTTTACAAAGACTCTGTTACAACCTTCACTTTGTTACGTGAAGGTAGAACAAGTGACACCATTCAGTGTTTCTGTGAGGCCAAATAGAGATGATACTGTGTTGGTAAAGAAGTAAAGAGAACTTGTTTATTTTTTGTGATGTGATAAAGAAATATTTCTTGTACTTACAAAGTAAGAATCACTTTTTTTATGTAAGGCTTGTTTGTCTGTGTGCTTCTGTGCAGTTGTTAGTATTGATTTGTCACACCTAACTTTTAACTTCTGTTTCTAAATCACTGTCTTTGTAAAAATCTCTCCCTTTTTTGATGAAAGTTTCTGGGCAGAATTATGACTAAGTGTCAGACTAATAACTTTAAAAAATACCAGAATTTTCACTATGACCTGACTCATTGTCATGAGTCAGGTCACATTGATGTCACTAACCATACACATGTTCATTATTCAATCGCATCCAATCACTTAGTGTTCCCTGTTAGTTTTTTCTTTTTTTTTTCTGTTTTTGACAGTGATGTTGAACCACATAATGTGAAGCAGCTGAGTGTCATCCTACTGTGAACTGTTTATCTCAGAGCAGCCCTTATTTTATTACATACATGTACAAGTGCAGACACAAATGGTGTCTGCAAATATGGATAATAATAAGGATGTGTGGTAAAAAAAAAACCCATGTAATTCCCTTTAAAATACACACAATACACCTTGTTTTTACAAATCATTTACATATGAAGCTACTGCACAAATTATATATATATATTTTACTCTATACTTTTTTTCATAGGACCCTGAGGAAGATGAACCTAACTTAAGGGTTCTTCTGGAACATCGCTTCTCCAAGGAGAAAAGCAAGAGCGTGAAACAGACGTGTGACAAGTGTAGCGCCATCATCTGGGGCCTGATCCAGACGTGGTACACCTGCACAGGTGAGGATCTCACCAGTATTATCAGAATAGCTAAGGTGTACAACTGCAGGTCTTTTCTCATCACTGTTAGCTCGAGGTTAAATGTCACTCTTGGTGACAAAACTAAAATCTTCTCTTTACCTTTTTTTATTTTTATTTTTTTACAGAAACCATCCAGACCGTATTCATTGTAGTTTATTAAAGTTAACTTTGTTCCTTTCCCCTCCTAGGTTGTTATTACCGCTGTCACAGCAAGTGTATGAACCTGATCACAAAGCCCTGTGTGAGGTCAAAGGTCAGCCACCAGTCGGAGTACGAACTCAGCATCTGCCCTGAGATCGGACTGGACAAACAGGACTATCGTTGTGCCGAGTGTCGTACAGCCATTTCACTGAGTGAGTATGAATGGTAAAAAAAATGAAAAAAAAAATCCAGGAAACAGAATCAAACCTGCAGACCTGGTCGATGTGATCTGGTTCACTACCTAATTATCACACACAGCAAATCTCTACAAATCTCAAGTATCACGTTTCCCAACTCATTTCCTCATTTCCTGTAAATGATGTCTTCAGCCTTCATTCCTTTTTACTTCATTCTTCCACATTTTTCTTTCTAAAGAAAATTTACGAAATGCAAATTTACCACTTAAATAACTTTTTTTTTTTACTTAACCAAATTCAACAAAAACTAGTCTTAACTAATCTTAACTAGCCCAAATAAAGGAAAGTGAACTCCTTGTCATTGTGACACAGCACACAACCAAATGTGACCTCTGTTTTTAACCCATCACCATAGTGAACATTCAATAACTTTTTTTTTTTACTTAACCAAACTCAACAAAAACTAGTCTTAACTAGCCCAAATAAAGGAAAGTGAACTCCTTGTCATTGTGACACAACTTGGCAGCGGGTGGATTTGAACCTGAAACCTTCCAGACCCAAGTCATCTTCCTTAACCACTAAGCCACCACCGACTGATGGACCAGACTAAGTGCCTTTTGTGTTGTAGGGGGCGTTCCAAGTGAGGCCAGGCAGTGTGACTACACTGGCCAGTATTACTGCACCGCGTGTCACTGGAATGACACGGCCATCGTTCCAGCTCGTGTCATCCACAACTGGGAGTTTGAACCGCGCAAGGTAAAAACGTACGAACTTTCACTTTAGCATGAAAAACATTCACCACAGGTGTGCACTAAAAGAAGTAAAGCTGGGACATTCATGTCAGTGTTGGAGAAAGGGAGACGCCTCTAATTAGACTCTTAAATTCTTCAAATGTTTAACTAATGGTTTTACCGTAGATCATCTGAAAAGACACATTTGTTTTTACTTGAAATTCCTAAAGAGTTTCTCTATGTTTAGAATTTAATTACGGCAGTGATAAATCTTAGTGAGTGTGTGTGAATCACAGCACGCACAGCCTTCGTTTGTCAATAAACTCTGAAGATTAATCAGAAAATTGTAATGAGAATTCGACTAATTTGTTAGGTTGTAAAGAAGCATGTTACAGTGGCTGACGTTGTCAGATTAGCAGGTGACGTTTAGACCGGTCCAGTTCATGCAGCGTTCTGTGTGTCTCCATTTTTTTTGTAGGTCTGTCGCTCCTCATTACGCTACTTGGCCCTGATGATGTCACGGCCCGTGTTGAAGCTGAAGGAGATCAACCCTCTGCTCTTCAACTTTGTGGAAGAACTAGTGGAGATCAGGGTGAGAAGGTTCACAATGAATAAATTCAACTTACATGTGTTTTCAAAACTGAAAATTTGAATCAGATTAACCACAGTGTTTGTTGACCAGATTGGTTTCCTACTTTAAACTTACCTTATTTACAGCTCAGGTCTCTATCTTTGAACCAAAGTAAAGTGACTAAACATTTGACGGAGCCTCAGTAACTGTTAGAGTTTTCGTCCGTTTCATTTGAAATACTTCCTCCTTTAGTTTCAGTGCAGGTATTTGGGATAGAAGCATCTATTTTAGGCTGCAGAGAAAATAATACTGCATTTTTGTTTAACTTATTTAGCAAGACATGAAGTATTTTAATGCAAAATTTAAAGCCGAGTTGTGGAAATGTCATTGTATAGACATCAGTTGAAAAATACAATAATACAGTATTTTCACAAATACCGAAAACGAGGAAAAATTATTAGGTGCTGCAATTTTTCTCTCCACAGAAACTTCGTCAGGACATCCTGCTGATGAAACCATATTTTATCACCTGTAAAGAAGCGATGGAGGCGCGGCTGCTGTTACAGGTCGGCAGTGACCAACTTTACTGTCATCTACAGCACAGTGTTACTGAGCTGCTGCTGCAGTAGTTGATCAGGTGTCACATCAGTGCCACCGTGTGGTAGAAGAGAAGAGCTATTCCTGAATCAAGAAAATCTACAATCACTTTGAATATCAGACTTGTGAGAAGTGAAATAAAAAGGTTAAAGTTGTTGAGGTTGTCTCTTAGATTCAGTGGGATTGAAGGAGGAACATTTAGGAATATTTCTGCTGTTGACGGTTTAGTTCTCTCTCTGCAGCTTCAGGATCGGCAGCACTTTGTGGAGAACGACGACATGTACTCACTACAGGATCTGATCGACATCTCCAGCGGCCGCCTCAGCTGCTCCCTCACTGAGATCCACACCACTTTTGCCAAACACATCAAACTGGACTGTGAGGTGAGTTCACACTTTGTTGTTACCACTTACCTGGTTTGAAGGCATTAAAATTAACGATCTCTTTTTGAAGAGAGACAATATTATTTGTTTGTGTTTCTGTGCGTGTGTGTAGCGTTGCCAGGCCAAAGGGTTTGTGTGCGAGCTGTGTAAGGAGGGCGACATCCTCTTCCCGTTTGACAGTCACACCTCCGTCTGCCACGAATGTGCGGCCGTTTTCCACAGGTGGGTCAAAGTCAATGTCAATTTTTTCTTCTAATGTTATTATTTGATGTTTATTTTTGAATCCAGTCGCGGGCCGGATTGGAAGGTTTGGTGGGCCAGGTTCGGCCCGTGAGCTGCAGGTTGATGGTCACTGCTTTATACGGTGTCCACGGGTGAAATGCTCAGTTGTACCTGTGGACAAACCCTACGTCATGTGTCTTCATGTTTGTTTGTTGTTTGACTTCAGAGACTGCTACTACGACAACTCCACGACGTGCCCACGCTGTGCCCGGATGACTGAGCGCAAACAGGACGAGGTGTGAGCGAAGACGTAACTCTGCAGAACACCAGGTGACGATCCTGGGTGTGACCGCACCTTTGGTTAGTTTTGTGTTTCTGTGTGAACAGAAGTGTCTCCTGGTACATGATGAAGCAGGGTATTAGAAAAAAACAAAACAAAATTAATCCAGAACCAAGTCTTCACACATCATGGCTAGACTAACATTTATTTATAGGATTATGATTTAACCCGTGGGTGTTCTGTAAATATAAACTACCTTGTGAGAAGACGACTGTGGAGGAAATGCACATTAATCCTCATCTGTCTTTTTATTTTAAGTGTTAAAGGTCCAGGACCAGAGGAGAAATGTTAAAGACTGCACTTTTTATTTTACTGAGAGTATTACTGAGTATTTCCTTTGTTTTTTTGTTTTTTTTTTCATGCCCTACTGGAGGCTACCAAGTGGTTGGTTTATTAAACTTTCGTAAGGTCCTTGTAACATTTCCAGACCCTGGAGCTGCAGTTTCTGTGGAGACATTACTCTACAGCTACCTGCCTGTTTTAGGTGGCGCTAAAATAACCAGTCAAGGCAGGAAAAAAAAAGCTAACGATGCCTTCACTGTCCTAGGTCCTAGATTGCAGCACAGTCGTCTTTGCCCTGAGCCGTTGTTGACATTGTACTTACAGATGGTAAAAACCAGAAAACACTTTATTTGAACAAATTGCACATTCCTGGTACATTTCAGAATAAGTGAGCTAAAAGTTTTTTTTTTTTTTCAAAAATGTGAATTCTCTCTATTTGTGCTAACAGATGCAAATACTCATTATTATTATTATTGTTAATATTATTGTCATTGTGTGACTGAAACAGACGGCGGACACACAGCACTAAACTGTCAGGTTTCAGTCTTAATGTAGCACAACATGTCAGAGGACGAAAAGGACAACTCTGGTGACATCACTGTACACGGTGACCTCATGTGTTTGTGCTTTGTCCAATGTTGAGCATGACATTTTGTATCGTTTGAGTCTGGAGGACTGGGTGCACAGTGTTGATAAACGGCTGTTGTAAAGTCATGTGGAGTGGAGCATGAATAAAGTCATTAAATGCCAAAATGCATTAGTGTCGTGGACAATGAATTTGGATCTGGTCTGTTACGTAGAGTCTGAGAGTTTCATCAAGTCTCTGTATTTCTCTGTGTTGACTGATGTCGGTCCGGCGGCCATGTTGAAGTTCTACTGTTGTTTCCTTTGTTTTCCTTTGATGATGAGTGGTTATGGTGGCTGAGTGTTGATGAGTGTTCTGGCCCTAAAGCAAGAAAGTCACTGGTTCAATCCCTGCTGGTAACTGATGGACTAGTTTGCATGTTGTGCAGGAGTTCTCTGGACCCCCCCCCCCAGTCAAAACCCAGGCAGGATGAGGTTGATCAATCACTGTAAACTGATCATCTGTGTGAATGTGTGTGTGATTAAACAAAATATATTTTGTTTTCTGGTTCTGTTAGTCTGTGTGAAAAGGATTGTTTTGCAGCAACAAGCAGCTACAAATGTCCTCTAACCTGGGGGTTCCCAACCCCAGGTTCGCGGACCAGTACCTGTCCATAGGTCATGTGGTACTGGTCAGCGTTGAGACACTGGAATTATTTTTTACTTATTTACTTCATTAAAATAGAATCCAGTCATATCCATTTACTTGTGTCATTCTGACCCTGTGCGTTGTGAAGCGCCTCACAGTGGCCACAGTTGGTTCTTTCAATCTAGCTTTTATTATTTACTGCTCTGTACATGAGCAGAAACTCAACATCTTTGTGTATTCAGATCGTGTGGCTGTGATGATGACAACAGCAATATTTTACTGATTGCAATCACCTCGGGAAAGTCACAGACAGAACAGGCCAAGTTCACACCAACTCTGACGCCAACTCTGACACCAACTCTGACGCCAACTCTGACACCAACTCTGACGCTAACTCTGACACCAACTCTGACGCCAACTCTGACACCAACTCTGACACCAACTCTGACGCCAACTCTGACACCAACTCTGACGCCAACTCTGACGACCTCAGTCACACGACGTACTGTGTATATGATTAGAAATGTTCACTTCTTACATTTTTACCCAGAGGAGTGGGTTTTAATGCTGTCATTATTGAACAGTAACATGAATGAAGCATTTAATACACGAGTCAAGTAAACACTGTCATCTGAACAGTCTGTTATTCATTATTGATTTTAACGCTTCATTCACATGTTTGGTGTTTACGGCTAAACCCCCATGCTGAGAACTGTAATGTCATTCTCTTGAAATCCTGGTTTCAAAGATTGGAGACATAGAATTTAATATACTATATATACATATATATGT
>NC_024311.1:14297093-14302159 GCF_000523025.1 Cynoglossus semilaevis | reverse complement strand
TATATATATATACATATATGTATATACATAGATACATATACATATATGTATATGTGTATATATGTATATATGTGTATATGTATATATGTATATATATGTGTATATGTATATAGAGTATATATGTGTATATATATATAAATAAAATAAATTGTAATCTGTAATAATGTAATCTCCAGGAAGAAGTATGTTTCTGCATAGTTTACAAAAGACCACATAAAAAAAGACGATGTCTCTTTTGAAATTCTTTTATTTCTTCTACTCACATTTACAGTCACAGTTGTTTCAAATCTCCACAGCACTGTCAGCACCAGCACAAAATCACACCGTCACCAGAACTGTTGGCAAATCTGCTACAGACGATAATGAGGCTGCTGTCACTGGATGTGATTATCTGGTGTTCAAGAGAAAAAAAAGATCCATTTTACTGCCACACCTGTCGTCATCACCAGAGCTCTCACAGTAAAAGTACGTCCCAGTACAGCTATTGAAGAGGCAGTACTCCAAATAGAGGCAGTCCCAGAGAGTATACAGTATTCATGAGAAATGAATGGATCCAAAAATACACACGTTAAAATGATCAGATATAGTTTTGCTGGTTTCTCCATATAAGTAAAAAAAAAGTATTGTAAAGTTAAAAACAATCACACAAAAAAAAAGCACGATAAGAGACGGTTAACATGAGTGGACCGACTGGAGGCTGGTTAGAAGTGACATCCTTTCACTTTGTAAATGTTAAGGCTTTAAACTGGTCTGAACTCTGTTGATACCGAATGGCCACGTCCGTTTCTTATGTATGGTTCGTGATGTGACCTCAGCAGCAGTTGGATGAACGGTGTTGGTGACAGCAGCCTGAACGTTACATGAACAAATCAACAGTTGAACTCTCTTCCTTTCCCTAAACAGACATTTGTTGTTGTACTAAATTCTATATAAAAAAAACAAGTCTTAAACTCAACACGAAAAATAAAAAAAATGCTGGCACTTTGACGTATTTGGCTGTTTTTGGCATTTTTGCACTTCAGTTTCTCTCATTTGCGCAGCAGCAGTGACCACGGGCTGCAGCCGTCGCTTGACCAGCGAACGGAGAATGTTTAAGGTGCTACTTGTGTCATCGTCTCAGTAGCATCTGAACCACTGTTCTCGCAAGAGATCTTAAAAACATTAGCCATTAGCCAGTGATGCCTCCACTGTCCTAGGAGGAAAAAAAGAAGGTCTTACAGCACCAAACAGTAACCCACAGTGTAACCAGATCCCAATTTATAGGTAGTGGGGCCAGGGTTATGTTTGAGTGTCATATTAGCAGCATTTTTTTATAATAATCACAGGAGGCGAAACACATTCACTCTGTGACTTGAAAACATTAATCCAGAACAAAATCCTGGACAGTTATTCTACGTTAGTCTCCAGTGTTTTCATGTAGTTGGACAAATTAATGGATTGTACAACCCCATTTTTTAGCAGGACTTTTTATGTCAAACGTATCGGCTCCTTGATCTCAGGTAGCTTGAGTTTGAAGACTCTTCCCCAATGAGTGATTGGATACTCATTTTTTTAAAAACTCTCTGGAGAGATGGTTTGAAAAAAAAAAAAACTTCTGCTAGTTGGACAGGACTTTTTCAGAACCAGCAGCTCTTTGTTTTTTGTTTTTTTAAAGGTCAATACCAACACAATAGGACGTTATCTTATGTGATTGCACGTGAGGATCTAATTCTTTAGAATTGCATCTACAGCATATAAAATAACTAGGGATGTCTTGATATGAACTTTTTGCCGATATGTAGATATTGTCCAAAAACTTAACTTCCACCAACGGCGCGCAGGTGGAAGTTAGGTGTTGCCTGCTCACTGAGGTGAAGGGTTAATATCGGTCGGCCCTAAACGTCTGTTCGCCCCCTACCCTGTAATTCAGAGAGAAACCAAACTTAAAAAAAAAAAACGATCTGACAGGCATCTTTGCATAAATAACAGATCGATATTGTGTGAGTAAGAGGAGAAAAAAAAAAGGAGAATATGCCATGAAAAAAAAAATAAGAGTGTTATTTCAAAATCTCAACACGTTTAAATACAGAGTATAGTTTCCAGAGGTCGACCAGAACTGTCTGTTCAGCACCATGGATAGTTATATGTGCATGCTTGGAGGCAGATGGGTTCCTCCTGGTCCAGGATGTGTTCCAGCTCTGGCTGTGCCTGTTGAGCTCTGCGTCGCTCTCTCTCTCTCTCTCTCTCTCTCTCCCTCTCTCTCTCTCTCTCCCTCTCTCTCTCTCTCTCTCTCTCTCTCGCTCTTCTCTAGTTTGACGTCAGACGTCATGGCTGCTTTGGCCGGTCCAGCCTCAGTAGAGGATCTGCTGTGTCTGAGTCGCTGTGGTGTTTTCTCTCTCGTGGGGATTCGACTTTGCTGCAGCGTGTCCAGGAGGGGGAGCGCATGTAGCCACCTCTGGGCAGCAATGGCTGCTGGGAACCTGGACATCACAGACAAATGGACAAAAGCATTAATGACTGCACATCAGAAATATACAATTTTTAAAAAAAACATATTTTTCGAGACAGACTTGGTTTGGGGAAGAAAAATGATTGCCGTAATAAATTCTGCTCTTAACTACCACTTGGTGGCGTCTTACATAGAAAGATGACGACAACCAAAGCAGCAGAAGCTTTTTTTTTTCTTATTTATAGTTTGAACTGCTCATCTCCAGAGGCACATCATCTTCCTCACCCTCACGTTAAAGTGGGAGAGGAAGGCAGGGTGAGGACAGGACGTATTGATCTGAGAAGATTGATGGCGTCTCCACTGAGGTCTAATAAGTAGTACAGTGTGGAGGACTCTCTGTCATCGACCTGCTGAAAACAACTGCTGCTGCTGCTGCTGCTGCTGCTGCTGCTTTTACGGCTGCATCAATACTCTGTCCAGCAGTTAAACACTTTCTGTTTACAATGAAGCATAACAGTAGGACTGCAAATCGATAAGTACAAGGCCAGTCAGTGTGTATATATATATATATGTATATACACGTATATATATAAAAAATGCATACACATATACTGTATATCAGTATCAGTATTGGTGCATCGATATGCAGATTTATTTGTTTCATTTTGCATTATAATAAAATGAGAAGGAAAACAAAATGGCGTTTATCAGTTTTTGACCAACTTGCACAACCACAACTATTTAATTCAAATTGCATTGCAGCAAAAAATAAAAGTGCTGACACAGACATTTACCTCTGAAAGAAATCAAACATCTGACCTTGGCGTGCAGCCAGCAGTTACCAACTTTTACTCCATAAATAATTAACTAAATATGATGAATAAAACATGTCTGTGAGTTGTGTCATTATCTGATAACAGTCACTCTGGACCGACCTTTTAGGGAAAAAAAATCTAAAGTACTGGTAATAAAAAAAAAAATCTGCTCCCAAATGTTGAATCAGATCTGTGTGGCCTGCTTGTTTCTGTCATCTGCATTTGAGGCAGACGTTGAAGTAGAAATTAAATCAGGAAAAATTAGACGAAAAGTAGAAATAGAGAAATTAAATCAGGAAAAATGAGACGGGAGATTTTGAGAGCTGTTATAAAAGTCAAAACTAAATCATATTAAAATACTTCCAGGTTGACGAATGTCGAAACTAAATCATATTAAAATACTTCCAGGAGAAGATTTCTTTCTCAGAACAAAGGAACTCTGTTCTATTTTTGTATGTGGTACATGCAGGTGAAAATATACATTTAACAAACGGTGTCAAAAGAGAAGCTGCATTGCTGTAATTAAAAACAAAAAAAACCAAAAAAAAAAAAAAAAAACCATGGAGTCATGGCCCAGCTGGTGGGTCGACTGCTGACCTACGCAGTGTCTCCAGATTCGTATTCCTTCCGCGTTTCTTTATATCTGCTGTTGCTCACTTTGACCATTAGGTGTCAGTATTTATTTCTCAATGGACCCATGAATCTTGACCTCCGTGTAATCACAGGTGCTCATTTAGAGTCAGGGAGATTTGTGTGTGTGTGTGTGTGTGTGTGTGTGTGTGTGTATGTGTGTGAGACAGAGACAGAGGTCATCATCTGTATGCAGGAGGACGACTCACAAATCATAAATAAAACATGGGCGAGGTATTTATTTTTACATCCACTGACACCGGTGCTAATCTTTATTCTTTACCTGCAGCACTGGGACACTGGCAGAGTAAACAGTTCCACTGACAGTCAGTACGTTTGTGTGTTGTTACTTTAATGTGAGGTCCAAACAGCCGCGTCAGTGTGACAGGGTCTGTCTTTGTTTTTTTAATATGTTTATCAGGGTCTCACCTGCTGGAAACTCGTTGTGGTTTTCTTCATCAGAGTCGGCGAACACTTCAGCCAGTTCCTGGTCAGACATGTCAGTCAGCTCCGTCAGGTCCAGCAGGTCAAAGTGCACCTCGAGTGACGACACGCTGCTCAGAGGCTCTGGAGCGAAGAGAAGGAGACATTCTCTTTATTTACAGTTCCGTACATCACCAAGAAAAAGGTAATTACTTAAATAAAAAAAATTAAAAAAAATTAAAAAATAGTTAGAATTAGTTTAACTGTCATTTAAAAGTCATTCGAGATGAAGCTAGAAAAAATCCAACATTTAGCAAAAAACCCAAAAGATGGCTAAACATTCGTAAGTTGATCATAAAAATGAACCAAAATTTAGATTTTAAAAATCATCTCGGACATGTTCCACAATGAAACAGGAGTAAAAATGAAAATAATTCATTGAAATTGATTGAAATTGACAATTATTATAACTAAAGTAAAAAAAAAAAATCATGGGTTGTAAGTAGGTTGTTGAGGTCACAGGGTCAGACGTGGGACGTCTGTGACTGTGGAGATAAACCACGTGATCCGAGGCCTGGAGACAGGACTTAGTTTCACAGCTGGGCGTCTTTTACTCTCTGTTTTCTTGGTGACATTTTTTTTTTATCACGTTTTTCTCAGGTTTTTCCCGCAGCCGTCTACACCTACGTCTTAGTGTTGGTTACACCGTACTTCACCAGTCAGTCAGATGTTCACGGACGCTCCAGGGTTAAGTGGAATTTATTCAAAGG
>NC_024311.1:14290988-14296887 GCF_000523025.1 Cynoglossus semilaevis | reverse complement strand
CGGGGGAGGAGGGGGGGAGGAGAGGGGAGGTGTTCAGCTGCCAGTGTCTGTGCAGTGATTGACAGGATATTGATCTTTAACTGAGCTGATTGTTATGCTGAAGCTGAGGTTAGTTTCCATGAGCTGTTTTTTAAAAAACAGATTAAAAAAATTGACAAGAACAACAATGAGTGGAATAACAAGAAAAGTGAGGGGCGTGTCCCTGGGGGAGGACACATACGAGCGTGTGGGTTTTTTAATGTACTGTATTTCTGATCATTTGTGTGAGTAAAACACAAAACCGCATCAAGGTTTTCTGTATTCTGTGATTCTTCAATAACAAAATATCAAGTGATTTTTTGGGATTGAATATTCATGTACGATTATTATTCCCTTTTCAAAAACCACCTTTAACCTTTCGATCGTTCGTCTTCTGTTGCTGTAAAAAGTACAGCAGAGATGATTGATCTGCTGAATGTTTGACTAAACAATAAGTATTTTCTGCCTCAGTTATTGAGACGAACGTATGCACCAGTGGGTTTTTCACTCATTTCTTTTTAACCTTTAGAAATCTCAGTAATCTGTATCGACAAACACAAATGGAAATACTCAGTCAATCATTTCACATTTTCACACATTCAAACCTATTGGCCAATAAAGAGAGACCAGTGAACCTGCATGTTCCTAGACTGTGGGAGGAACTCCATAAGGAAAGACCACCAGTTTCCACCAGGGATACAATACAGGGGAACAGATCTTGGTGCCGTGAGGCCGGAGCTCAAACTCTCTGCCCCCGTTTAAAATGTTCTAAATATATTTGACTCTCTCTAAAGGCTGCATGGTGAAGGTTCTTGGTTCTACTAACCCAAATTTAAAGCGTGAAACTAAACGGCCTGAAAACGTTGGAAACAGACAAAAAAGACATTTGAACCAAATTCAGATCAATCTGAAAGTTGTGAGAACACTCCAACCAGGCCTGCCTCATCTTTTCTTATTTTGTGGTGCTGACAATACAAGCTCTGCTCTACTTCATCCTGACACCGCCCTCCTCCCCCTGCCCCCCCCACTCCCACCCTCTGAATAATTGATCACTGCTTTTTTCTGTCCCTCCCTGGCAGACGAGCTGTAACGGCTGCCTCCATCTCAAACCGACAGGGAGTCGTGAGACGTCAGTGGGGAACATGGGCGATGGCGAAATCACACAGAAGAGACCCAGAAAAAGGGTGTGTGTGACTGAGACAAATGAATAATGAAAGACACCACCGCACCTTCTCTAAGAGCAGACTGAAGGATCTTTGATCATCTATTCACAAACCCTGCTAATAATTCAGGCCATTCTTAGCCTTCGCTTCAAAACCTCCCCTCAGGGGTCGACACAGAAGATCATCTGCTTCCTTTTCCTCTCCTTTTTCCTCTTTCGTCCTCTCTCGTCCTCTCTCGTCCTCTTGCCCTGCAGCTCCATCTCAACATCTCAACATTCTTTGTCCGTTACCATTCAGTCTCTGTCCTCAAACGGTTTGGACCAAACCACTTTGACTTCATCTCCAAACAAATGTCTAATCCTGTCCATCCTCCTCACCTCCAGCTCAGCCAGAGTCTCTAAAACGGGGGTGTCCAACATACGGTCCACGGGCCAAAACCGGTCCACTAGGGTGTTCAATCCGGCTTTCTTGTGTTGTCATTTTCAGAGATGGATCAGAATGTGATAAAACTGGAGCAAATATAATAAACATCTATCTTTAGCTTCAGCAAATAGAGACAGTTCAGTGTCTCTTCACTGCGTTTACGTTACACACTCTGTGTTCTATAAAGGAACAACCTCTTCGTTTACAGTAAGTTTTATAGGTTGATAAAGGAACAACCTCTTCGTTTACAGTATGTTTTATAGGTTGATCCACGTTCTTTGTTCTATATCTGAAAATAGACGTTCCATATGGTCCAGTACCAGCTGCCATACAAAAACAGCACTGGTCCCAGCAGGGAGTTTGTTTCTGAGCTTCCCACCAACGCCCGTCGTCGTTGACCTCGACAGCTGACCTGTCACCTGCAGGTGTCACGGCTGCGGTCAGAGCCACTCGAGCCTCTGGACCAGTTGTTTTTGGAAAAAGTGCAGGTTATTGAAGCAGATAAAGTCCTCATTGTCAGCAGTGTGACTTCAGCGTCTCTGTCTGTGCTTCTGTGTCCGACTGACACAGGGACGCTTCTGTGTGACACCCACGCACAACAAGCTCTTTCAGAGCAGGCTCGATCTGCAGCAGACTGTGGGAAAGTCGAGGAGCCAGTGATCGCTGAGTGTGTGTTTTTTTATCATTTTAATTCATTACCATGTTGTTCTGGGGTGAGTGTTAGGATGTAAGAAAAAACATGAGATGAAAAAGTATGGATTGAACAAACTGATGCTACAGTAAATGGGCTATGCCTAAGGAAATAACTCGCATGTGTCAAATCCGAGGCCCGTGGGCTGGATGTGGCCCGTCAAGCCATTTGACCCTTAAGACCTGACAAGAAAGCCCGAAGCAGAGTTGAGGGGCCTTAGCCTCGCTAATCGTATTTCCTTGAAATCCAACTGGTCTCAAAGTAAAACGCTACTTGCTAGGGCCCCGCTAACATGCTACGTACAGACCACATTGCTAACATGCTGCTAATTCAGTGTGTGCTACCATGCCAGGGCCGCTAACACACAGCTTAATTAGTGTAACAATAATGCACTGATAAATTTGGCAAGGCTTTAAATGCATGTTTAGCACCACCTACAGACCAGGCTATGAACTACATGCTGAATGCTGATAAAAACAAAAGCTCATTTTGATTCAGCTACATATAGAATTTTTTAAAAACAATATAACATTTCCACATTCTGTCAAGCGTGCAGAGATTATGACATCAGTCTCATACAAAAACTTAATACACAACAAAATATCCAGTTTTTATGTCTTTGGAAATGACTGTTTTGCATGGAGTAGAAAGAGTATTTTGGCCTGAAGCAGATTTTTTCCCTGTGACCTACTTCCTCATCGCCTTCTCTATTAAATTCTCCCTGTATTGATCATCTCTACTCTATCTCCTCTATCTCTGGCTGAAGGCATTTTACAACCTTGTACCTCCAGGCTGGCAGCTGTGTGTCCTGACAGGCTGCTCTCCTCGTCTCCTGCTGCGATGTGGAGCAGCTCCTTGGACAGGTCACCTGAGCTGGAGGGCTTCAGCAGCTTCTGGATGTCTTTACTGGGCTCTGAAGAACACATTTGTCATTCTCTGATTATCCTCATCTGAATGTTGCATTACTGTGATATTCCCAGTACTCCTGATTTCCTCAACAGTACAGTAGACATTTTTAGGACAAAAACCAAGAAACAGGATGTCGCCCAGTGTGAGTTCTACAACGACTGAGTTTTTGTGATGGAAACACTGCTTGAATGAGTGCTTTTTACAGAAATAAGGGGGAGAAAAACAAACAAATTTTTATTTTCTTTTTGTTGTGTGGGTGTGTGTGGTGGGGGGGCTTGTCAAGTGACAAGACAGTCAGTTGACAAGGTCACCAAAGTTCTCAAAGCACTTCTCAACACATACTACGAGTCACCATCAAGAACCACAGCAATGACTTAAGTTCACCGATGCTACAGGGCTACATTTGGAGTCAAACTTTTGATTATTTTTCTTAACTTTTTCCATGAAAACTGTTTTAAAAAAACCCAAAACATTGACCTGACAACCTGCTGTGTTTCTGTTTCACCAATATACAGAAAAAAAAATCAATTTTTGATCATATTTAGGAACATTTTAACAACAATTAATCATGATTAGTCATATATATATTTCATTATATATATATCGGTCTGTCAAAACCTTCAGACTATCTTAGAACATGATGCCTGTGCATGTAGAAGTGACAGTGGGACAGACAGACGGGGGGCAGACAAATGGGGACAGACAGACGGGGGACAGACAAACGGGGGACAAACAGACGGGGAACAGACACGGGGACAGACAGACTGGGGACAGACAACATTTGTCAGGCTGACAGCAGCGTGGCTGTTTTCTTGGGGTGGCGTGCAGAGATGATGGAGCAGTGTGGGAGTAAAGCACGGTTTCCTGACATTTACTTTAGTTCCGGCGATCGTACTCCCCATGCTGTCCTCCTCTTTTCCTTTGTTCCAAAAAAAAAAAAAAAAAAATCATAGGAATTTCACGTGTTAGAATGACGAGCAAGAGTCTGGTTTCACCCCGAGAAGCTCACCACTGGATTCTTGATGTATTGATTTCCCCAGTGAGGAGGCTGAAAGACTAGAGCTTCAGCTCTGTTGTTGAGATGAAATGTTTGTTCAATATTTAGACAGCACAGCAGCAGCTCCTGTTTCTCCTTGCATCACCTTCCTCAGCAAACACTCAGTGGAGATACTGCTGCGTCAGTGTGGGACAAACTGCTTAAGTGCAGGGTTGGGGTTTTTTTTAGGTTTTTTAGTTTTTTCTTTTTTTAAAGCCTGTCACGTTGCATCACAGACAAATATTATTCCGAGCTCCACAGAAGTAGAATCTGGTCGACATGAATCTGTCCTGGACAAACTCCCTGACAGTGACAGATGGAAAGAGCAGTCAGGACGGTCACGGCGTTATTTGCCTGTAAAGATGGAGGAGTTGACACAGATGGTCTGAGCCTGACACCACCTGCTGAGCAACACAAGATGGAGCTGTGGGTGAATATTTGCACAGTACAGTAAGGTGCTGCTGGAGGACAGTCAGAGTCACACCTGTGACCGTCATCCACACACACACACACACACACACACACACAGACGGGAGGGAAGTAGGAATGTTTATGTCTGATCCTTCAGGAACTTTCTTTGACACAAACACAGAACCTTCAAGGACTAGTCGTACTGGTGAAAGGGTCAAATCCTGGTTTGAAGGGTTGGGTCAGTTCTAGGCTCTGAGTGTGTCAGGGTCCAGTACCAACTCTAGAGTTTTTTCTTCTTTCAGTGAGTTGACAGTAAGACTGGGAATCATCCACCGGCTTTGGGAGTAACGTACACGTGTATATGTGTTAGGTATATAGTACTACTTCATCCTCTACTTGAGTGTTGAATGTTCCTCCAATAATCTGAAACGGGGGCCCCCTGGTGGCAGAGTGGCATGTGCTCTTGCCTTACAATTCTTCTTTATTCTTCTTTTATTGCTAACCTTTAGCTGTTAGCTATATTTTGTTAACAGTCTAACCATAAATACATTGTTCTGTTTTTTACTATTTCTACTTTCAAATTTTAAGAAATAATAATTAAAAAGTAAACTATTCCCTACAGAAGATTAAGTTTCTTTTTATTTTACTTTTAAATTTATTTCAATCCTGTTTTTGTCAAATCTAATTCCCTTAAAAAAAAAAACAAGATGCCATTTGTTGCTATGTAATTCAAATGTATAGTTGATCCTGCACAGGCTGTATATATTTACATGTTTACAGTCAGACAAAGTGTCTGCCTTTGGGATGAAGGAGACAATAGAAGCACTGGCTTCACACACACAGCACCGGCTTCTCTGCATCCATTTGACACAAAGGCCACATGTCGTATACATCCTGGTCTATCAACAGACTGTATGGAGAGTGTGTGTGTGTGTGGTGTGTGTGTGTAAATGACTCGTGCATCTATAGGCACTTGTTAGACAGGATGCTTGGTCCACGGTTCAAGTGTTCAGATGGAGGTGCCTCCCTTCCACTACTGCAGACGTGAAAGGAAGACACCCCTTAGACAAACCCACAGCACAGAGCACTGAGGAGAAAGAGCGGACATGCAAACTGAGGAGTTACAAAAGAAACGGTAGAGACGGGGTCTTACCTGGGCTCCGTGCCCCTCCCTGAGTCTCCATGCAGCTTAGCAGAGTGTGCTGCTGCTGCTCTGCTGCCTCTCCACACCAGCATCCAGAGTGGAGG
>NC_024311.1:14279298-14290947 GCF_000523025.1 Cynoglossus semilaevis | reverse complement strand
GGGCGGCGTGGAGGGGGGGGGGATGGGGGGGTGGGGTACTGAGAGTGAGAGAGAGAGAGAGAGAGAGAGAGTCTCCCTGTCAGTCAGACAGTTCCTCACGGCTCAGTTCTCACAGTACTGGTCCACCACAGAGGGGGGATGTGTGAGGTCTCAGAACAGCGTCACTGCTCATGTCCAAACCACCGTGTTTGCTGTGAAACGCGCATTGTGGGGTTTGGTTTGGAATGTACAGGACAAACACAGTGGCTGGCAGGGTGCCCAGACTGAGAGAGAGAGAGAGAGAGAGAGAGTCTCCCTGTCAGTCAGACAGTTCCTCACGGCTCAGTTCTCACAGTACTGGTCCACCACAGCGGGGGGAAGACAGAGGTCTCAGAACAGCGTCACTCCAAACCACCGTGTTTGCTGTGAAACGCGCATTGTGGGGTTTGGTTTGGAATGTACAGGACAAACACAGTGGCTGGCAGGGTGCCCACACTGAGAGAGAGAGAGAGAGAGAGAGAGAGATGGGGTGTCACACAAGGTAGTGCACCAATAGACGCTGGGATGTGTGAGCCTGTGGTGAATGAATGGTGCATAGTCATCCGTGTGTATTGTTCTCCCTCCAGCGGTGAAGTATGGTACTCCTGGGTCGTAATGATTTTATAATTCCAATTGATGGAAATATGAATGATACAGACACGAATTTCAATCAAAAATTTTTTATATTTATTCTTTCTAATTAGCTGTCAATTCAAGCTATTTTTTATTTATTTTTAATCATAATATGTCCTATCAATATGATGCCACTTTTTGTTAACTATTGCTTTAACTTCCTTGTTTTATTTTCAATATTACTTCAACTTCTTAGTCGTTTTGTGTTGGAAAAGGCATTTATAAAAGAGCGGCGTTCATTAGTGACGATACAAGTTCACGAGTTCCGCCTTTTAGCCTTTGCGTTTGGTAAAGAATGTCCGTCCTGCGCCACCGTATCCACGATAAACAGTGACAGGCAGCTGTTCCTGCGTGTTACTGTCTGAGCTCACGTGTGCGACTGATTTTACCGTTAAAACAACAAGATGGAGCCTGTTATTAAAATAAATCCCGGTAAGTGTCGATAGTGTGTTTGTGTCTCCCACGTTGTATCGAAGCTGCATTACCGTAATGTAATAGCAAAGCGGGTGTTAACGTCTAGTTTTTTTGGGTTTTTTTTGCTCCAGGTGCTTCAAAATGGGACATTCGACACAAAGTTTGGGACTATATCGAAGAAAAGAACCTGGCCAACTTCCCGAGGCCTGTTCACAACAGGATTCCGAATTTCAAGGCAGGTTAAATTGTTGTCAATACATTTGTATTAATTTCATCGCGAAAGTACGGAGGTAAAAAAAAATTACTTGATTTTGAAGGTAAAGAAGGGGACATTACATTCAAATGGAATAGAATAATTTTTAGTCAGTTCTGGCAAATGTGGCTCGTGGTTTTGCTTTTACTAACTTCAAATATTTAGTTACTCCCAGTCATGTTTGGCTAAAATGAGTTTTTTTGCTATGTTGTGCAGTTTGTCGTCATTTTGTTACGTTCTGGTCTTTCCTCGCTTTTGGCTAACATGTAGCATTACTTTTCAATGAGCTAATCTCGTCTTTAAAACAAAATGAGAGGTTTTTGTTTCACTATTTTTTTCACTCCTTGTCGTTAAAGAAAGTTAAAACTTATATTGTGTTGATACTAACTTTGCTTTTTCTTTGTTTTACCAGAGAAGAGCCCAAAATACGTGTATCGCAAAATTATTTTTTTATAATTTTTATAAGAATTAATTTTTTTTAAACTTAAATAAATGTTTTAGTTGAGTCATTTAGTAATGAATAAGCCTGAAGCCAACTTCATCAGTGTGGATAAACTGTTTCTGCTTCACATCCATATAATTATGAGAGAATTGGAATGAAGTCAAGTTGCTGAAGGCTACCTCCAGGTTTGGTGATAACGGGTTCTAAACATAAAAAAACAAGGGGGGCAGGACACATTTCAACTGTCACCCATGAGGGTCAATATCAGTGTCAGGTTGTAAACTTAGACATGTGCACAGCAGCTCTTCACTGACAGCCTAAGAATTAATTCAGTCTGTGTGCATTTTTTTTACTGTGCATTTAATGGGCTCAGGGTGCAAACCAAGCATGCAGCCGACTGGCATTTCTGCAGGAGTTCAAGTCCAGCCACACAGTCAAAGTAAACCCAGACAGACCTCAGCAGCAGGCGCGCTTTGTCACTTTAGAAGTAAGTTGCACAGTAAAACATGACGTCAGCTCTTTGTGTTTCCTCCTCTTCCTCCTTTGAACAGGGAGCCTTCACGGCCTGTGCCAAGGTTTCTGAGCTGCAGGTGTTCCCCCAGACTCCTGAGGTGAAGGTGGATCCAGATAAACCCCTAGAGGGCGCTCGTCTGGCAGTGCTACAGGTAGCACTGCAATTTGGAGGACAGAAAAAGAATCAACCTCTAGTATCCCAAACTTTGTGTTTCAGCTTTTTTTTTTTGTTTCAACCATTAAGAGTAATTAAAAACAGGTGCAAATTTTACCTGTTTAAAGCCAACTATATCTGCATATGCAGTGCACCTGGACTCTGATGTAAATGTTTATGGTTGATGGTTTGTTTAGTGAACATTTTCCTGAAGTTGTTATATATTTTAATATGAAATTTTAGGTACGTTTTAGCAGATCATGATGACAATAATGTGAAAAATATATCTTATCCATCCATATAATAAACTGAAATTAGGTTTTGCTTTTGCTAAATTTTAATATATGGCATTTCTCGAGTCCAGAATCTGCTACTTTTGTTAATAACTGCTAACATCTAGGGTCAGGAGTCATCCATGTGGTGCCTGGTAGCCCCCATGGACTACCTAAGGTGCCAGCGGAGTATGTTCTAAAAATAAAATTAGTCAACAAGACTAGAAGACTAGGTCAAAAAACGTACTGCTACTGTGGTTTTTGAATCAATTAGACTTAATGATGTACAAATGGGTGCAATGACCGTGGTAAGAAGAGTGTCTGCTCAAAAAGGTGGCTGACCCCTGGTGTAGAGAATGACCTCTTGGCTTTTGACTTTGCAGGCCCAGAAGACTTTGCTGGTCCCAACTCCCCGCCTCCGTACTGGTCTTTTCAACAAAATTACTCCTCCAGAGGGAGCCAACAAAGAACAGCTCCGTATATGTGCTTCTGCTCAGGTTTGACTTTAGCCTTTTTTATATGGTCATGGTTGAAAATATGGATAAAAATCCATATCATATATATTTCCTTTTTTGTCTCCACTTGGCTTCCAGGGTGTGAAAGACTTTAGTGTTCCTGTAGGTCTGGAGGCAAAGGTGAAGATCGACCTGGTGGTGGTTGGCTCTGTGGCAGTGTCACCTAAAGGTACATAAAGATTTTGCGAGATATACTGTGTTTGGAAGCAGTTTAAATACAGAACTGTATTGAAAAATAAAAAATACTCAGATTTGTTAAGTACAGCAACCCTGGTGTAGCATACAGAGGAGTAACTCTGCAGTAGCCTGAAGCAGCTAATGTTTTTATCCTCATCAGTTTGTGTTTACAGAGATTATTAATCTACTACAAGATTCACGACAGTCACAGCTGTATCACTCCATGGTAATTTAATCCCTACAAAGAAGTTAAATTGGTAAAAAAAATCGTGGTAAACCTATGACTCAATTATCTCATTTTTCCCTCGACTCTGCCCTAATGCTCTATTGTAAAGGATACGCTTTAGACGTGGGACAAAATACCCTATAATACTTTTACCTCCGCTTCTGCTGCCATCTAGTGGAAACATTTGACTTTGACTTAATATGTAAATAGGGAATAAGAGCTTTGTTGTTTTTAAGTAAAGCTAAAATAATGTTTTTTAAAATGATAATATATAGTATATGTATAATTAAATATATATAAATTATAAAAACAAATTGTTGGACTACATTGAGAATGTAGTGTAATGCTTTTTACGAATACAGTTGAAAAACAAAAATAGGAATGAGTGACACGTGTCACTGTTTTTCTTTTTTTTCTTTTTACTGCGTTCTGCCTCCTGGTGACAGTCTCCTCACTCTCAGTATAGTTTGGTCCTCACCAGAATGCCTGCAGACAACCAGGTCACACGGACATACCTACATACCAGTGTGCACTCATGTCCGACTCTGAACAGCACCTGGTTCTCATAAGGGATTTTCTCCGTGCTCCCATCAGATTACATTTAATTTGGTTATTTTAAAAAATTGAAAACACTGCGACTACCTTTAACCAGACAGTCTGCTGTGATAAAGTGTATTTTCAGACTGAAATCATTCCTTGCACTATTTTTAAAAATATTAAATGTGGTGCAGATGTTGGTTATTTTATCTTCATACATAATGAGTGAGTCAGTCATTACTGTCTGGGCAGACAAGACAAAGTTCTGCCTCCAAGGTCAGAGTCACTTTTAGGAAAAATGCTTAAACTCATCTCCTCATTGAAATACATAAAATACCATTGAGATGAACTAGTTCTTTCTCGCTCTCTCAGCATTACTCAATAAAGATTTTCTTCACATTACATGCGCTGTTAAATCTTAGAGTCTCTGTTTATATTTCTCAATATGAAAGGTGGGAATTGATGAGAGCTTTTTAAAACTAAAATGGCTGAAATATAGCTATGGTTAGAGGAAAAACAGTTGCTGGTTGATGATGATCTTGTGTTAGAGGCTTCATCAGCATCTAACCATCAAAATACTTTCATAAATAATAACTTTTTGTTACATTTTTTTCACATTTTATAGGTTTCCGCATTGGAAAAGGCGAAGGCTACGCTGACATGGAGTATGGAATGATGGTTTCCATGGGAGCAGTAAACGACTCCACTGTGGTGGTCACTGTTGTCCATGACTGTCAGGTGGGTCTTCGCTGGAATTTTGTTTAATTGGAATTTAAATACTTAATCAAGAAAGCCTAAAACTTTTGCACCGTGAGAGAAACTGACTCATAGCTGTGTCTCTTCAGGTGGTGGACGTCCCAGAGGAGCTGATCGAGAGTCACGACCTGATCGTAGACTACATCCTCACACCCACCAGGGTTATTAAGACAGACTGCTGCAAACCGAAGCCACAGGGCATCTACTGGAATAAGGTGTGATTATTATTTTTTTTAATTGTTACTATTAGTTCACAGCAGGACTAGACAAACTATGGCTTGGGGCCTGGATATGGTCCATTGGGTTTTCTGATCCAGCCCGTCAAACACTGGTACAAAGTTAAGGTCAAGCTAACATTGAAGACTGGTTTTAATGTGTCATCCATGGCAGTGCGTCATTTGTAATTTCATTTGATGCCACTAGATGGCAATATACACAATTTGTCTCTGCTGGAGGCTCTCTCTACTTCAGAGGTCCTTAGCTACCTGTAAGTTCCTACAGCACGTAAAAAAGCGCATTTATTTTGGAAAAAGACAAGATTCTCAATTTCATCTGATTGCGTGTACGGACACAGGTCTAGTTTGTGTGATACTTTACTGAAAGGCATGCACACTTTATATTACTCAAAAATTAAAAACCTAATTTTATTTAGACTACTCTGTGTTTGTGAAGCAGGTTTTCCTGCAGTGGAAGATAACTCTGAAGTAAACCGGACATTAGAATTATCAATGTCAACATTCCCCGTCCATCTGATACTGACCAGGAACGCTGCCAAATTATACACCTTATTGTGGCATGTGAGCCAAAAATGTTTACCCCCTCCCCTCCCCCAGTTTACAGTGTATTCTCCATTCAACAGGAAGTCATGCGTTAACGTGTTTTAGAAAAAAAGTTTTTTATTAACTTTGTGTTACTTCTCAAGTGGATTTATTCTATGACACAAAAACAAAACAAACAAATTTTTTAGTTTATTAATTCCATGTTTATTAGACAAAGAATCTTCTCTATTTCTTGAATGGAAAGTTTTTCTCACATCCTCTCCAGTCTGAAGTGTTCTCTAAACTGATTAAGGAGGACACTCCTTTCCTTTCCGTCCTTTTCCTGAGGTCAAATAACGGCTGTGACAGTTGGTTGGTTCACAGATAGTTCTGCATGGAATATGTATGAGGCAGAAACACTGCCCTCTAGGTGACAGAGCAGTGTATGATTTCTCAGTCAAAACAGTCAAACAGTTCAGGTTAATTTACACCTGTATTACAGTTGTCAAAACTGTGGCCCATGGCTCAATTTTGGACTGGTATTACATGGCTTACAACTTTGTTTTAGTTAATAATACTTCACCCTCGAGCTAACATGCAGCTCCTGGAAGTTTTTTCCTTCTATTTTTGTACCTCAATTTTATATGTGCTGCATCCATGATTTTAAAAAAGCCTTAAGATTTATATTCTTTAATAACATGAAGTTGATATTGCTATGTGTTGCTAAATTTAATTTACCAAAATATACAAGTGGATCAGTCAATATGCTAAATGTTACCAAGGGTAATCAAATGTTAGCCAGTCAAGAGGCTCAAAGCAGTGTATGATTTCTCAGTCAAAACAAGTGGATCAGTCAATAAGCTAAATGTTACCAAGGCTAACCAAATGTTAGCCAATTAAGAGGTTCATGGTTTACTGGGGAGGGCAGAGAGGCCAAAATTAAAATACCTGAAGTCCTGTGCAATTGAATATACAGTATGTGTTATTTGAATACCTTAGTATTTCATTTAAAGTAACAAAGGTACAAAGGTTTCAAAGGTACATTTGAAAATGACACGAGGACCTGTTAAATTGTACACAACTGAATACAGTACATACAGTAGGGGTCCCTGCTCTATCTCTTCATCAGTTTGGGGGTCCGTGACCGGAACCACTTTGAACAGCCCCGTTATGAGGTTCCTGATGTTGATTAAAAATGTCAGTAAACTTAGTCGGACATTCTCAAGAACCCCAGCCAACCAAAATAAAACTCCCTCCAGTTTGTCCTTCAGGGATCTGGACTTTAAACGGCCCCTGATTTACTGACACTGTCAGAGACACTTCATGTGTTTTTCCACCTGATAATTTGTCTTTAATTGGACATTATAGCTTATTATTCTTATCATGTGGAGAGTTCTGTGCCTTACCGCAGGGCTTTCCTTCAGACACTTGTGTAAGTAAACAGGACCTAGTGACCTCACAGGCAGGAAGGCCACGTCTGACCATCAAAGGCTGCGCCGGTCGGCCCGGCTCGGCTCTGCAGGGGCACGGGAACGACGGGTCACACAGGCCAGCCTTCAAACAATAGCCCCGTATATCCTTTACAGGACTGGTCAGCTTCAAAGGCTGCCAGATGCCTTTAAGACCCAACAAATCAGGACCGGTCTTTATTTTTAACTGTATAGGAAATGAAATGTCCTGCTGCCGTACGACTGTACACTGGGCTGGGACCAGTCCAGAATAATAGCCAATTAATTTACCATTTTTCACCTATTGCTCTCACTCCTGTGTTGTTGATCTGCTTTGATCAGGACTATCTGTGTTCTGTTTTGCCGTGACTCAGTCTTTCCAGTTTGTGTCTTCAGCTGGACGTTGAAAAGCTGCAGAAGATCCCCATCCTAAAGAAACTGCAGGCTCTGGAGGAAGAGGCTGGAAAGGATGTCACACTGGGGTCGGTGCCAGCTACTGTAGCAGGAACAGTAGCCGCAGCAGAGCCTGCTCCACGTGCAGCTCAACCCAGAAGACAAACCAGACGCAGGCCGAGGCTCAGCTCACAGCAGGAGGAAGAGGAAGAGTTCAAACAGGAGTCCAAACCGGAGAGGAAAACAGAGGGAGAGCAGAACTTTAGACAGCGCCCAGCCCGAGTGAGGAAAGAGAGCAGAGGAGGTGAGGAGAGAGCAACCAAAGGTAGAGGACGTGGAGGAAACTTCAAGGAGAAAGGCCCAGACGAGAAGGGAAGTGAAGGGACCGCATCTGAGCGTAAAGTGCCCCCAACTGTGACCACGGTGTACCTGGGAGGGATCCCCACAGGGCTGAGGGTCAGTGAGCTCAAAACTGTCCTCAGAGAGAAGGATGCTGTTCCCCTGAGGCTCACCTGGCAGGGAGCTCAGCACAGAGCCTTCCTCGACTACAGCGACCCTGAGGCTGCAGATCAGGCCCTGGAGGCCCTGCAGGGTCTCAATCTGGACGGTCAGGGTCTACAGGCTGAGCTGGCCAAGAGTCAGCGCAGGGGCAGGAGGTCTGGACAGTCCGACAGGAGACCAGGACCGGGAGCAACCCAGAAGTTTAAAACGTCAACGACTGAAGAAGAGGTGGAAAAGTCAGAGCAGTGAAACAGAACCGTGTAGACGTGTGCTCACCCACAGGGCTCACGTTCCCCCAAGTGCTATCATACACAGCATTAAAATCCATTTCTGAACAAACAAGCCTTATCAGTTACTAAGCAGCACAAGGGAATACTATGATTTCCTGGTTTCAAAAATTGAGCTCAAACATATCACATAGAAAGCTTTAAGACATTTAAAAAAAACATCTGAGAAAAAAAAGGAAGAAGAGGTGGAAAAGTCAGAGCAGTGAAACAGAACCGTGTAGACGTGTGCTCACCCACAGGGCTCACGTTCCCCCAAGTGCTATCATACACAGCATTAAAATCCATTTCTGAACAAACAAGCCTTATCAGTTACTAAGCAGCACAAGGGAATACTATGATTTCCTGGTTTCAAAAATTGAGCTCAAACATATCACATAGAAAGCTTTAAGACATTAAAAAAAAACATCTGAGAAAACAAAGAAAAACAGCCATTAAAAAGCTCCGACATATCTACGCCAACAGTAAGGTGTCAACAAAGACGCTCACTTTCTCCGCATGACTGGACGAAGAACTCAAGACGCCTTCAGGCCAGACTGACCTCTGGGAAGAACCACCTGGAGAAAGAGCAAATGGACTAGACGCAAATATTCGGTCAGAAAAGTGAGAATATCATCTCGTTAGAATTTTTCTGCGTTTGGAGAAGGAGAGGCGTAGAACCCATAGAACACTGTCTCCTCTGTGGGAATCCTGTGAACCATGAGGGAAAACAAAGAACATTGGAACATTTTGGAAAGCAGTCGTCAACAAACTTGATCAATATCACACTTTGGTGCTTACTTTAAAACTGGTGAAGAACTTCAACCAAATCCTGACTCAGCTTCCAGTAGATTTATTTATGAAGTGAACTGAAGATCGTTGATCATTTAAGGAGAACATGAAATGAGGTCACACGTCGCATAATGAAATATTCAACTGTAACACAGAGGTTACTGAGGGCAAAATATGGCTGCCGGGGTCAGTGGGGTCAACCCAAGAGTTAAATAGCTTATGTTACAGAACCACTGTTCTAGACGGTGTGGCTCATACACATCTTAAGTGCCTGCTAATGGAAAAAAAATTACCATATTAGGAATATTCTTATTTTATTCAAAAGCCTGTTTATAAAGCAAGGTAAAGAAATGAATATTTACCGTAGATTAGATGTCACATTTTTGATCCCATTTAGAGGAAAAAAGGTAATTGAGTGAAAAGAGTGATTCATCATACTTCTTACTCATCAGTTCCTTGATGTACTCCTCTCATCTTCCTAACACTGGTTATTTACTAGCGCAGTTTGACCGCCCTCAGCTGACACAGCTAGGCTCTCCCCACAGTTCTGTAACAACCCGTTACAAATCGTTTACTTTGCCATTTTACAGTACATGAGAATGTTGTTGACCATAGACTGTTTGTACTGTAATATTGTTTGATACGGGATAATTTTTTTTTTACCGTTATTAATACAGCATATACCTGGACGTCCTGTGAGTTATTTTTTGGAAACTGTTAGCAATATTAATTTCCTATTCTTCAAGGGAAATGTTAAGCTATCGTTTGAAATAAGCTATTTGTTTTCTTGGCTAAATTTTAGTTGTGACAAAGTTTTGCCCGTTTGAAGGCTAGCCTTGAATTTACCAACTTGGATTGTGGTAAAAGTTATCTATAGTGTAATAATTAGTAATACGTTTTCTGCTAAATGGGATTTGAAACTATGTTCTTCCAATTGCAACTCGACGTCACATCCATGTCTTACACAGGGTCTGTACATGTACATGGACTACTGGCTGTTTCTGTTGCGCCACCTACCTTGTAGAAAGTGGTGTCATCCACGCTACATGTCCTACTGCACTTGTCATGCATTTGTTTGGAGAATAATTTGACTAAATACTTTGACTTTGTCTGTTTGTAATTTTGTTGGATCGCTCCAGGATTTCAATGATTTTCATGTTGAAACTGACGTCTGTGTTTGTCGCCAGTTTTCTCAGAGTTTGTTACAGTCTCACATTATAAGATAAAACACGAGCTCCTCCTCTGGTGAGACACTTCTGGAAGGTAAGATCTATTTATTGGTGCTTGTTTTTAAAATTAGGAATATAATGAAGAATAATATACTTTACAGTATTTCACCTTTAAGGAAATCAAGCTGGAAACTATTGTGCGGAAAACAATAAAATCACAAATTCAATTTTATCCAATTTTGCCTAAAACTTTTAAGTGACTTAAAATGTAAACATTATTTGAGTTACTGGCTTTTTTGCCTTGAAAATTGTATCAAACACTTGCACTGGAAATGATTTGGCTAACTAAATTTAGTGTTATATTCTGGCTAAGCTTTTCTAGTAGTATTCATTCTTACCCTTCTTTGGCCAGCTTAACTTTTTTTTTTACTTGATATCTAAAGTGTGGTAGCAAATTGCTAACAGTTTTGGTAAAACCTTTAGCAAGTGTTTTAAAGCCGCCTCTGTGGTTTATTGTTTGCTCAGTGCTATCTTTCTCCTCCTCTCTCAACACTGAGGTATTTCAGTTTGTTTCAGCAGTTTTTGCTGTTTTCTGGGCTAACATTTTGAGCACAACATTTATCCACTTTTGGGCTGAAAGAAGAGACGGACAAACTGGTGATTATATTACATTTTTTTTATAGCCACTTGACTAGTAATCAGCTAACTATCGTTTCATTTTAGCTAACGTAGAACATAGCTATTTAAGAGTACAGGTTGATGTTTTAGCCGTTAGCATCATATAATCATCTGTTGCTGAGTGAGAGTGTGAAGAGGGTCATGTTCTGTTGTTGACTAGCTGTTAGCTAATATCCTAGTATTTTTTTTCCATTTAAGCTTGTCTCTGTTTTGTCAAGCTAAGAGGAGGCTTATAAAAAAAAGGCTTCCATGTCAAAGGAATGGAAGCTCTGTGAGACGAGCAGCTGTAAACTGTATAAAAATCACCTTTTCTTTTAATTTAATTGCTCATTTCTGACCCTGCTTTTGCAACAATCACACAGCAGCAGGCGCTATTGTGTGTTTTGAAAGATCAGATCTGTTTTTCGTACCATTTCCATGTCCAGCAGATTAACTCCATACACCCAGGACTGTACTGCTGGTCCTCTGTATATCTGCAGCCTTTTTTTTTTTTTCTTATCAGGCACAGATGTTACCTGTTAAATGCGTCGCCCCCCGGTGTCAGTCGCTGCCGCAGAGAGGTGTCCTGTTTTCCCCCCCGATCGCCTTTAGACACAAGCCACGCAGCATGTCTGTCTGCACAGGCCAGGCCTCGAGCTTTTTATGGAGCTGTCATCCAGGGCTGGCTGGAGAACAGCTGTGGAGACCTCCACCACCATCTCTGTGTGTGGGTGGGGGGGTGGGTGTGCGGCCGCCCG
>NC_024311.1:14259408-14278944 GCF_000523025.1 Cynoglossus semilaevis | reverse complement strand
AGTGTTGTTAAATTATGTTAAATGTGAAACAAAAACGTATTCACCCATTGTCTTAAATAATAATCATTTAAAAACACTTTTATATCCTCTTATTTTAAAGTCAAAATAAGCTTGAAATTTTCTCTTTTTTTCACTTTTTGGCAAAACTTAAGCTTTTTTGTTGTCCTGGGTCATTTGTATTAACTTTTTAGTTCTCAGAATCTCAGAATTTTACATCTGAGTTTAGGAAGCTTTCAAATAGTAATTCCAGTAATTCAGTTTAAATATATTAGTTTTCTGAAATACTGGACAGATAACAGAGAAATCACTAGGACTGTGTGTTGGTTTGACAGTATTTTAAAACTGATTCTTCAGTTTCTTTCACGCAGTAATAATTTTCACTGACACAAACCTGTACAGTGTGACCTGTAGGTGTTTATGTTTGTGACTGGTTACGTTTAAAGTTATATATTTCTGTATTCCTTCACATCAGTGTGTGAGGATCTCTTTGTGAACATGTCATCACTCAGCTTTCTCATTTTCACTTCATTTAAGATCAAATCTTTGACTAGGTTTTAACTGTAGTCAGTTTAATTCCTGCAGCGTTTCTGCACATTCTAGTTCTGTCAAATATCTATCAATTCAAAAAACCCTTTTCCAGTAATAATTCATTACTGATTTGTGACTTTGTGATCTTTTTTTTGTTTGTTTGTTTTTCAGAGTCAAAGTGAAAGCTGCAGCCGATCATCAGCAGTCGTCAGGTGAGGGCGTTCAATCACAGAGCCACATATTGAACCACTTCCATTGACTCCCACTCCTCTATACCTATGATTTGAACAAAGTGAACAACGGTTGCCTAATGACCACTCGTACAGAGGCAACTTCGTGACATCTTAACCTTCCTGTTTCAGTCCAACGGCTGTGATTTTGGGGTTAAAACCTCTCGCTCTTTTCTTAAAAAACAAAACAACAAAACCAGCAGCTGAGAATGTCTCCATGACAATGATTTATGTTTTTTTTTTTCATCTGCCCAAATAATCTGTTTCAAGTCTGTGCCATTTTTTTTTTCCTGGCGTTATGAGCAAACTCCAATCTGTCCCACAGGTGTCTCTGCAGCAGATGTGAAGTTTCTCCTGATTGTTGAACCTAAAGCCAAAAGTTAAGTATTGACTATATATGTTTTCATGTATAAAGAGTGATACATTGTATTCTTTATAGAAATTAAATTTGTTTCTGCATAGAAATGTTAATATCTAACACCTGTTTTATTGGTCAACTCTTTTGAGGGTAAGACTTAAACAGTCGATGGCCTAAAATTAATTTGTAATTTTTTGAAATTGATTTTTGACATTGACACTTGACCAAACAGGCAGTTCAGTTTTTGTGGAGGTTGATAACGCTAACAGGACAAAGTCAACTAATCTAAGTTAGATTTTTTTTTTTTCAAGAAATGCTTTGTTAAAAATCCCGAGGTCTGTAAAAGTCAATGAGGAGCTAATAATTACGCCTGGAATGAAACCCTTAAATGCACCATCTGTGTGTGAGTTCAGGCGTAAAACAGGCCTGACAGATATATATTTTTATTTCTTACAAAGATTTGTCGTAGTATAACCTAAAGGTCGGCCCTCACTGGTGGAGCCTGGCTAGTCTTTCTACCAACATACCATAATAATACTATATACAGTGCAGAATGTACAAGTCTACAGAACTAACACGACACAACATCAGTAACAGAACAGTGCTTACAATATATCCTCCATTTTTCAAACACATTAAAAGCGTTTTTCGGACAAACGTTACCACCAAGAATAAACCTTCTCGGCCAATTTGTCTGAAATTATAACAATGTACTGTAGGCCCTGCAGAATAAATAAACAAGTTGCGCTTATAGGCTAATTCAAAAAGTGCCTTCATGTTTCTTTGTTTTTTTGTTTTTTGTTTTTTTTTACATATTAATCTGTATTAGGACTTAACAGTTTGTGTTGGTTGAGTCCATTTTAATCCAACATCCACAAAGAGGCTGGTCTGTGAGGAAGAGGATGAAAAAGACTAAATAGATTTTTGTTTTTTTTGAGTTCTGACTTTTACTCAGAATTCTGTTAAGATAAAATAAGAAATTTGACTTTTTCAACAGTGGTTGAAGTTTTTTTCCTCCCCTAAATTGTAACATCTGAGACATGTTGTCATGACAACAGTTCAGGTTACAGTTTGATTTGTCTATGTCTATACAAATGAAAATTCAATTCTAAGGGGAAAAAATATGTGGAATAAAACAATAGAATTGTATTTTTAAATGTCGTTCCAAAATTATGATGAGAATTTTGACTTTTTCTGAAAAATTAAAACTAGAGCTGCGAATTCTTAGATTTAAGATTTACTTTTTTTAAAAAAGACGTTTATATTGACATTTTAAATATTTCGTTATTTTCGTTATTAGCATTTTTCCTTACAGTGAAAGGAATTAGTCGACAATCTGACAAACATTACATTTTTTTTTCCTTTTGGTGAATCTGACGTTAATGACCTCCGTGTTTTAATTTGAACTAAGAAATCACTTTTGGCCATAACTATTAAAACTGTTTTTTAAAAACATATTTGATAACCTATTTGTAAAAATTGAGACGTTACCTCTTCCAATTTAGTTTTTTCTTATTTTACATTTGAAACGTTTTACAGAAAACGAAGAGATTCCAATTAAAAATCCGAACTCTGAAAAAGACAAATCCATCTTGTCCTAATCCTCAGCCCCTAAAATTGTCACACACAAAAAACGCAATAAAAAGAAACGTAAAAAAAAAAAAATAGTGTGCATTTTAAAACATGGGCCTACTTGATGAAGAAGAAGAATACACATGGAAGAGAAGAATAAGGGTGTGAAGAGGCGGCAGGGCTGTAGTCATCCGCTCTGCAGGACTAAGTACCAAACAGCAGTCCAGTCTTTGGTGATGATGACGATGAAGAGGAAGATGATGATGATGATGATGATGGCGAGGGGAAAATAAAAATTAAACAAAACAAAAGTTTGTATTATTATATATTATTATTAGGTGATGGTGATGGAGGTGATGATGGGCCTGCGCGAAGAGGAAGATTGACCAGGACGGACGCAGACAGACGGACGGACGGACGGACAGTCAGTCCGGGGTTCGTGTCTCCGTCCAGGCCGCGGGCTTTTTTCGGCTCTGCTCAGTCTCTCAGTGGTTTTTTATTTTTATTTATTTACTTCTGTCTGTTCTTCACTCAGGGTTGAGTGAAGGCTGCCGCCGCCGCTGCTGCTGCTGCTGAAACCGAGCCCCTGTGCTCTGCTGTGTTCTGCTGTTGAGACGCGTCACATGACGCAGGGCTTGATGTCCTGGTAGGCGACCTGCTGGTGGTGGTGGTGGTAGTAGGAGCCGCTGCTTGGAGAGTGCATGGCCGAGGAGGTCATGGCGTTGAAGGAGAAGACGAACTCCTTCCTGTCGCACATGCTGGGAGACTGGGAATGGTACCGAGGAATTCCTGCACATCGGTACGAAAACACACACACAAACACAAACACACACACACTGATTTAACACCAAAACCGTTTGTACTTTGGCAGGAAATCAGTTAAAACCTCACGGCCGCTCCATCAATATATAATGTAATAAAACATGATATGATTCAGAACGTTAGGAAAAAACGACTTCATGATATTGAACTAATTATTAATTAATAGAGTCTCATTATATATAAATATATGGAATATTAGGATTCTTTACTACAATGTAATGCGTCAGTTTTACAAAATATAATAAATATATTTATATATACATGTATAAATGGCTGCCTAATATGACGTATCCTTTTAATACCTGATAATTATTATTTACTGTTATATAAGTGTGGAATTCTGTGTGAAAACATTCTCCCATATTTACAGTTAAATTATTCATTACAACACACTGTTTTACAGTTACTGACCTCGACAACAAATACAATCGATATTTTTCAACAGTGTTCAGAGATTTGGTTTAGTTTCTTTTGCATTTACTTTTTTTTAAAAAATATTTTATTTTTTGCAGAGATTTGGTTTAGTTTCTTTTGCATAAACCCTGATTTGGTTTAGTTTCTTTTGCATTTACCTTTTTTTTAAAAAATATTTTATTTTAACTTCCAATACAACGTTAATGCTTTAATATCTTTAAATTTTTTTCAGTTTAGTTTAGCGAAAGCTTTTTGGAAGAAATTCGAAGATATTTTAATACATGTAACAAATTGTTTTCCCTTCTATTTGATTTTTTTTGACATAAAACAAATATAAAGGTGTAATAAACGAATTTAAAGTTGTAAACATGTATGGATGTATTTGACAGCAATATATAATAAAATACCAATTAACGTTTTCTATAAGACAATTCTAAAATGTACGACTGTGTGTATTTTACTGATAGAAATATTTCGTTGAACAAGTACATTTTGAGAATAAAAACATATGTTTTACAATATGTATTTAATATTTCTATGAAAAGCCGGTTCATATATATATTAGTAAAATAAAATGTAAGTTTAAACTTTCCCAAAAACGTTTAATGTATTCGTTCAACTGCCACAAATGATCATTTTAACCAATACTTTTATGCATTAATACAATAAATTTGAGTCGATGGCACTAAAAAAAACTTTAATTTAATTCCTGGTCATGAAAAAAAACCGTCTGTACGATCCACAGTTCCATCTTTTTTATCTTCGATCTAATCTCTCTAATGTTTCCCCCCTTTTTTTCAACATTATCTTAAAACACAACTATTAAAGAGACTGTGTTCGTTAAAGACTTGACTCTGAGCTGGAGCTTCTATTTACAGCTAATCGACGTTGGCCCCTCATGCACGCCAGTCCCGGAGGAGACTGACCTCAGCGGGGCCTGGGGGCAGTGATGAAGACAGGCTGGACTCAACCGCGCTTGTTTTCCTTTGCCTGGAGATTGGCACGACTTTAAACTGTCCCGGCAGACCCCAACTGCCCCCAACTGCCCCTCACTGCCCCTCACTGCCCCTCACTGCCCCAGTGCATTCCCCTTCCCAGAAATGAACCCTGTTGAGTTTTAAACACCAACTTTTCTATTTCGATAAAAGCAAGATAATTGTATTCATCACCATCAGTTTGGTTGCACGTTTTCTCCGTGATACATCGTCCTCTCGTGTGCAGTGACAGGATTTGAATTTTTCCAAATTAAACACGGTCCAGTTCCAGTCTCACTATTTCCATTACGCGTAATTTGGCACCAGATCTACAAACCTGCAGAGCACCAGGCCCGTTGGTCCACGATATTAGTCTTTTTTTAAAATATATATATATTTAAAAAACGATTTCATTATCTCTAGAGTGTGTCTTTACTTAGAAAGAAAAATGATTGTTTTTTTTTACACGTACCTTGTAAATCTGTGGCGCTGTGGCCGTTCTGGTGCAGGTACGGCTGCTCCAGGGAATGTGTGGGCAAACTGGGCTGTAGCGGGTTCGTCCCCGGGTTGCACGGAGACAGAGGCTGTTGTTTAATGTAAGAAGCCCCGTTATTCAAGGAGGCCGTGGGCGCAGGAGCCCAGGCCGAGGCCGAGCTGGAGTAGACCGGGTGAGGCTCCATGACTCCCCCGCTGGTGAGCAGAGGGGAGGCGGAATTGTCGTGGTGGGGATAGTCGTTCCCGGCAGATCCCGTACAACTCCCCATGTAGGAATGTCCACTGTTGGCCGACAAGTGTGACATGGAGTGTCCGGACAGAGCCATCCCGTCCATGTTCCCTGCCAAGTGTCCATTCATCATTCCAATCCCAGTGTCCAGAGGCAGGCTGTTGGGCGGACAGGACAGGCCCCCGCCGCTGCCCTGGAAGTTGTACGACTCGGGGATGTGGTTGAATCCCAGGCCGTTCATCATGCTGTACATGGGCTTCAGCGCCTGACACTTGCGCCTGAAACCCCGCGGTCTCCTTCTGAAGGAGCCTTCCTCGAACATAAACTCGCTGGCAGGGTCGATAGTCCAGTAGTGGCCCTTGCCGGGCCGACCCAGGCCCTTGGGTAACTTGATGAAGCACTCGTTCAGGGACAAGTTGTGACGCACGGAGTTCTTCCATCCCTGGTAGGAGCCTCTGAAGAAGGGGAAGCGGCTCTGCAGGAACTGGTAGATTTCGCTGAGCGTCAGCCGCTTGGTCGGCGAGCTCTGGATGGCCATGACGATCAGGGCGATGTAGGAGTACGGAGGCTTCTCCGGTCGACGGATGCCCGCGTTGGTCTTCTTTGTCTTAGTGGTGGAGGAGGCGGTTTCCATCACCGCCGTCTGTCCGTGCGGCTTCTCCGGAGCAGACATGGGGCTGCTCTGAGCAGGAGTGTGCGCTGGAGGCTGCTGGATCTCTGCCGTCATAGGTAACAAAAAAAACTACTTCTACTCGGTGTTGAACAAAAAATAGGCTCCTTTCCACTCGTGGAAACTACAGACTGTGACACTTGAACGGTGGCATAAAGAGTAAACGCAGTAGTAAATTCGAAACTGACGCAGATAAAGTCACAGATATTCTCTGTCCACAGTCCTGGGACAGTGCTGGAGCCACACCGCCGCGTCCGAGAGTGGGACGAGGAGCAGAAACAGGAGCCGCGCTTTCCACTTCACTTGGTGTGTTGTCGTGCGTCCGAGGAGCTCACTTTTTACTTATCTGTTGCCATCAGAGCATTGGAAGCTGGATGTCTTGGCCATCCTAATGTTGGGGCCCGCCCAGATCCCTCCTACTCCAGTGGTGGGCTGTAAGTGTGCACATCTGTGCGCCTTCACTTTTCAGGGGGGAAAAGTTTTTTTTCTTCTTCTTCCTTGTTAGCACTTTTCAGGGGGGAAAAGTTTTTTTTTCTTCTTCCTTGTACATTTAAATACAGAAGGTAAAGATCCAGTGTTGGGATTTGTGCAGAATATGATATAAAATGTAGATCAAGGTTTGATTTTTAATAATTTAACCACTAATTAAGTACTTTATAGCCACTCCTTGTCCAAGACTCAGAAAATCTAACATTTTACGACAAAACTCTATAAGTATTTAGTATTTTTTTTTTTATTTTGAATTTTTTTTTAAACTCTAACCCTGCACCCTAAGTGTCGAATCCCGCACGTCTCCTGCTCAGTAGGCCACATGTCTGCTACATCCACTATAGGTCAAGTTTCCAACTGCCCCGAAACGCTCTGAAATATTTCATTAAACATTTTTGTTGCGAACAAATCATTTGTCTTACAGCAAAATAAACCGTCACATTTTTAAAAACCACCACCTCTTGATTCGGGTAAAAAAAAAAAAAGAAGAAGAAGAAGATAGACAGGAACATGGGCAGGATGTTTATACTGCAAAACGTAAACATTTTCCCCCCTGGCCTTCTTTATTTAAAAAAAAAAATCAAGCAAAAGCCAGAGTTAGATCCACTAATAGTCAATGTGATGCGATATGTGCTCACTGCAGCGGCCGAATGGCCCAGATACGGGACGGTTTTAACACAGGAGAATATTGTTTGTGTAACGCAGTCATAATATTTACGCATGGGGACGCAGGAGGGGAGTGCACAGCAGCGCAGCGCCGAAGTGTGAGCACAGAGACTCGGACTGAGAATTAGGATCAACTTCTGCGCCTCCCGTTTCCCCCTCGCCCCAAGGATCCGGAGGAATCAAAGTAAGTGAATTTAATATTTTACCCTCAGACTTTCACCCAGGGAGTCTCAACCCGTTTGGACATGTGTGGGACAATGGAAAATCAGACGGCTTCCATTTGGCATAATTAGAAAAAAAATGAGTCTCATATCATGCCCAAAGCTTCAGTTTGTGTTTTTCTTCTTCTTCTTCTTCTTCTTCTTTTTTACTAAATTATATTCTACGCAGAAGTTCATGCGCCTTTTTGTGTTGTGTCTCCAAAGGAGGAACGTTTGCTTCACTTGCTGCTTTTTTTCTGTTTTTTTTTTCTCTTCTTCTCCCCCTGTAGCTTCTGTGCGTCCCGGCAGCTACTGAAAGACGATCAGTCCATAACCTTACACTGTTGACAGTACGTTGCTTATTGTTCCCTGGAGAGCCTCGATATAGCTGCAGCCCTGCACACCGTGTGCCTCAGCGCGTAGTCAGGAGCTTTACATGTCTCTCTGTAGTCTCTCGTTTAGCAGTGATATTCTATGTTATACGTTACTGGGTGACATACAATAGAGGGTGAAGCGCGGCGGTGGTGGTGGTGGTGGTGGTGGTGGTGGGGCAGTTTTTTTTTTCTCCTGCGTAAAAGCAGAGGAACGTTTGGCGACCTTCATCTCCGTGCGTAAAAAAAAAAAAACTCCTAAGTGTTTCCTCCACTTTTATGGAAACATACTGGAATGAGACTCCGGTATGTAAAAAAAAAATGGTGTCACTCTGGTTTATATCAACTGCCTGTTCCAACTCACAAATCGATACCATGTCGTTTTTGTTTTTTTTGCCGTAGGGGGAAGCGAGAAAACGATTAATTACCGAATTGTCTTGGTCGCGGCGAAGGTGACAGCCGAGCCACTGTTAGCTCTCGCTGTTCCAGAGGAGATTTAAAGCCCCCTTTGGATAAATGAATGTGAGTATTGTTTTAACCGGTGCCTGCTGGGCCACTCGGCTGCAGTGCAGGGACACACATTTATCAGAGTACGAGGGACCACCCAGCGCGCACCAGGCGCGCTCCCGTCCTCCCTCTGCCCACTGCGTTTCATTACACTGCTGATGACTTCATTCCATTAAGGTTCTACCTCTCTCTCTCTCTCTCTCTCTCTCTTTTTTTTTTCTCGGAGCTCTTCGTACGTCGTTTGCCCCATGTCACTTTGTTGTTTGTAGACTCAGGTATATATTTTTTTGTTTTATTGGCCCAATCCCTTCTAATCCTCATCCGGTGTGTGACGCACGGTAACGGCCGAGAGATGGACGTGATGCGCCGCTCGGTCCTCGAGATTGAAACATCCAAACGACAAGTTTTTCTGCTTGTTGTTTTGAAACTCGATCAAAATTACTTACAATAATAACCTGAAATAATAATAATTGAAATGATGACAATTTATCATATACTTATCTTTAATTTAATCCTTTTGTTCTGTAATGCAGCTATATGTGTACAACGTAACGGAAGATTTCAGCAAATTTTTTGCTTTTTTTATTTAAAAAAAAAGCATTTTGTCAGATAACATAAGGAGAAATTAGAATCCCGACGTCACTCGGAAAACTTAAACAAAGAAAAACATTTTTCCATTTTTTACGACTTAAATCAGTGCCAGTTAAACACATAATTGTTATTGTTTGCTCAGTTAGCACAACGGATGCTAACAAAAATATAGCAAAAGTAGCCAGACGATACAGAGATTAGCGATAAGATACGTAGTAGAAAATAATAATAATAATATTGATAAAAGGTTAATTGTATATGGAGTTAGTAACAATGTGGTTAAACCAGCTAAAAAACAAACAAACAAGTGCAGTTTACTCTTAGGCTAGTTATTATATTACAAATATCAATTACTCATGCTAGCCTAAATACAGCCATATATATTAGCATGTGAGTCAAAATAGAACAAAAATAACCAGAGGACAGACAAAATGTTGAAACAACTAAAGTCAAACTATGTAAAAAACAAAACAAAACACACAACTCTGAAGATGTTAGTCCAGAGCTTTAGCCCCTTGTTAGCCAAACGTTTGCCCAGAAATAATACATTTTAGCCAAGAAATTGTAAATAAAAATAAAAACAAAAAATAATCAAACATTAGCATTGAAATAGCCAAGGAGATGAAAAGTAATTCCGTCTAGAATTAACTAACAGCAGAATAATTAATTTAATATCTCTAAAATATACATAACAGGAAACCATATTAATAACGCAGCATAATATGTTGTTGTTGGGGTTTTTTATATATATGTATTAATTGTGTTTGTCTACTCTAATGACAATTGAGAAAAACAGTTGACGTGCCAGGGCTGGCCCTCCAGCCATACTTTGAACATGGACGACATAGAGCAGAACGTACACAGTCTTGGTTGTATCTCATGTGTGTTTCATATATATATATATATATTTATATACAGTATGTCGATTAAGGGCCTATCTGAACACGAGTGTGTGTGTGATTAGAAAACGAGTGTCACCTCTTTGTTCGTCAGGACTGAGGTTCGAGTCCCGGGGTCAGAACCTCCCTCCACTGTGTGCGTCTCCGACGCAGTGCAACACTTTTCCATGACGTCCCTCAGTGAAATATTTGACAGCGCTGCGTCCTCTGGAATGCTCCTCCACTTAGGTGGAGGTGGAGGTGGAGGCGGTGCAGTGATCTGTGTGCTCAGTCCTGACAGTCTTTCCGGACCCATGCGGTTCTTAATTCGCGCGCACAGAAAACAGAACGTGGCCCAGAAAGACTTATTCACAGATTTACACCGACTTAACGGAGGAAACGGAGAATTTGAGGCCGGAACTCGGGACTGGAGGCCCGTGAACCTGTGTGTAGGAGTCACGTCACTGCAGGACGTCATAGGATGTTGTTGATATCACAGTCAGTGTGATGTGGCCGCGTCATCACAGCAGTGGTTAACTCACAATAACAGCCTATTATGGACAGTAAGAGCGGACGGATCACAGACTATTGATTATTGATTATTGATTATTGATTATAGACCGTAGATCCATCAGTTGAAGCGTTAAGCAGCCTTCACTCGATTTGGAGGGTTCACGAGCCTCCAAGTGTTTTTGAAGGGTCATATATATATTTTACATTTTCTTTACATTTTTTTTCAAACGAAATAGAGAGAGAGGGGCCACAGGAGGTCACCCAGAGGTCACAGGGACTCTGTTTGTAGAAGAAAGCGTCACAGCCATCAATCAGCTGACCAAACCTTGAACTTGAATTTATTTACATGTTTGTTTTAACAGGAATTAGTTATCCTTCAACTGAAGTCTGTCTACCTTTTTACTTTTTACCAATCTTTATTTATTATATGTAAGTGTATATGTTGTGATACTTATATGTGGTTATATATGTTTAACAATATGTGTTTTTTTCTTACTTTTACTTTCAAATCTAGTAAAATGTGTTTAGTCAGATAATTCGTTTTTAGTTAATGTTAGATAATTGCCTTCGAACTTGCAGTAATTTGTTGTAGTAGTAACAATGATAATAATATCATATATTAATTAATATATTGGATTTAAATGATTATGACTTTTTTGATTTTCCTATTGGTTTGTTATAATTGGCCTTCATCACATTTTTGGCTAACTTTTAGCTATATTTGTGTACATGCTAGTTTTTAGCTGCTTACGGTGATAACATGAAACTGTCATTCAGAGTAAAAAACAAACCCTGCTGATTTATTTTAACAACGTTAAAAAACTCGAAGGATTTATGTAGTAAAATACACGTTTTTAATAATTAATGAATACGTTCAGTTTATTGAGGTCGCTATTATTAACTGCCTAAAAATATCACTAATAAATCACTAAAAAAAGATTAAATATATTCTAAGGTGTATTCTATAGAAATATTCATTTAAATCCAAAAATAGATCCTAAATACAGGACCGTATTTTAAATTGTAGAGAAAAGGAAAGAGACGCATTGAATTTTTAGATTTGACAAAAAAGTGATTGAAGTAATGAAACAAAATTATAAGCAGCAGAAAAATAACAATAAATCACTACATTCTAATAAATACATACACTATTTATGGACAGAATAAAAGAAACGAGTTAGAATCAAAGCAGAAAAAACTACGTGTTAGCCACAAGATAACTAGAAGTTGGTGCGGGAAGAAAATCCTCTCAATTATCTAAAAAAATATTTTAATATATTATAGTTAAAAGTTAGAGTAAGAATGAAAACGTTAATTATCATGAAATATTGAATATATTGAAAAAAAATCTCCCCTGAATTTAACATTTTTCTTAAATTTTTAAAATCAATTCTGAAACACACAGAGATCAGATCATTTTTACTTTTAAATGTAATTAACTGTGTATTAAAGTCACTTCAAAAAGACATTAAGAATAAAAGCAGATTTTCAGTTTTCCCAGTCCCTGTGTATCCCTCCACCGTGGCCTTCTCCTTCTCCTCCTCCTCCTCTTCCTCCTCCTCCTCCTCCTCCTGCTCCTCCTGCCACCCCCTCCTCCTCCTCCTCCTCCTCCTCCTCTTTCTCCTCTTCTTCCTCCTCCTCCTCCTCCTCCTGCTCCTCCTGCCTCCCCTCTTGTTGTGCTTGTGTAATTGAGAGCAGTGTGAGGCGGAGGTGCACGTTCCCTCCTCTGTAGGTGGCCCTGTATATTTTCTTTCCTTAATGTGCAGTGTTTATGTGAACGGGAAAGGACGGGATTGCTCACACAGCGCCGCTGATTGCGCGCCCTGCGCGGCTGCGTGCGTCTCCACCGCGTTTGATGGGCACCACCACCACGTTTGGGGGGGCCCCCCCCCCCCCCCCCCCCCAACCGCCTCCCAGCTCCTCCACCTCCTCCACCCACAGTGTTCACTAATCAGCCGCAGCACCACTGAGCACTGAGCTTGGCCTTTTATAATTCGCACGTCGAGATACCATCACACACCCCCTGACTCACCCCCCAACTCCCGCCCCCCACACCACACCAGACCCTTCTATTTCATATTTATTTAAATTAACTGGTTCAAAAATACCAACAAAACGAATATGTCCCTGAACCCGTCACTGATCCCAGATCAGCCAAACCCCGTGGGTCTGACGGGGACCGGTCTACCAAACCCACTGCACCACAGTGGGTCAGTGGGTTGTGCAGATGTGGACCTCGTGAACAGGTGTGTGTTCCACACCGGTGTGTTTGCTTTAATCGTAAAGCTCCGTGTTTCCTCTTTTATTCTATTTATTTAAATAACGTCAGCCGAGCATAAATATTTAGACACGTTTTTCAACCGTGATTCAATTTGAAATAATGTAAAAAAAAAACTGAAACATTTTTATAGTCAGGATTAGATCTGCAGAATAAGTAGAAATATTTAAAAAATATTATTTCAAGAACTGTACAAAATATATACAGGTTGTGGTGGGAAACTGTTACACTGATACATAAACCTACTGTGGTGGAACTGAGGTGGCGCCACCTCAAGGTTATCTCAGAAAAAAAAATATTTTTGGCTAACCTTTAGCTTTTTATAAGCTAACAATTACTTGTGTTTTAGCTGTTAGCTATCTAAAGATATCAACTTTTTTTGCGTAATATTTTAGCCATTTTTGACGAGTTAGTAATAATTTTACTTTGTCTTCATTTCACCTAATTTCTCTTTTCTTCATATGATGTTAAAATGTAATGCTTGGAGTTCTGTCCATAACAAAACACACATGAAATGATACATATTTGACCTCTTAATCTGATGAATTGTGTCAAAAATGCAGCTCTTGTCTTCAGAGTCTGAAGTTACTTGTGTGTTACAGTGTTACAGAGCTTGACTCCAGGCCTGTTACCTGTTACATTCCATACCCAGAAAATCTTATTTAAATGACCTTAAACCTTAAATGTTTCAGATTTTTCAAAAAGATCTAAATATGTCAGTTTTCAGCAATTTACATATTTAGTTTTTCATGAAAAACGTTTTTTTTTTTCGTTTTCCTTTTTTCCCTCCCCTCACGTACAGTAAAAGTTCAAACAAATGACCAAACAAACGGTGGATTTCTGCTTGTGTTGCCTTTTTGGGACGCTCACCAACTTTCCTGGGACGAAAGGATTTGTTGGAATCTGTAATTCTGATGGAATATTTGGCTGTGCAACGTCAGAGAAATTAAAACTTAGACTCCCGTGATGTATTACTTGTGTTTGATCGTCCTGGCAGGCCATAAATAACACACAGTCAAATCAAGGGCCACATAAAAGTCCAGGGCCCCGCCCGTGGATTACAGGAAAGGCCCCCAGGCCGGACTTTGGACTCACAATGGTTTAAAAATTCACCATCAAATATATTTAAAAAAAAGAAACAAAAAACATTTTAAACACAAAGATTTTCTCTGATCTCGGAGCAGAGTTTAATATTATCCCTGTTCCTTAAGTTAAACAGAGTGAGGACCACACAGCAACTCCACACAGGAACATATGGAGGCCTTAAAAAAAAAAAAAAACTCTTCATTTTCAATATTTAACCCAAACGCCTGTGTGATTAGCCTTCATTAACTCTTGGCTTTCTTGTTTTCTCATGGACAGGCTCTGATCCGTTGTGGTTTGTAAATCAAAATGAGACATTTTTATTTATTAAAAATGTACTAATTGATGTAGTAACCGACATCATAAAGGGTTTTAGTTTGTGATAAAAGAGGAGTCAGTATTTCAGTAGAAAATCCTATAAAAAAAAAAATCTGGTCTTTTTTTTGTTACGTCTTTAGTTTTTTTTTTTTTTTTTTTTGAAGTTTTCCCACTTGCTGAAGTACAGATCTGCTGTGAACAGGTATGTCAAATTTGTGGAACATTTTCGCTGCTACTGTGAACCACATTTAGACAGTGTGGACTCTGTAGAAGAGTCCGCAGCTGCCAAACCTTCCCCACTGCTGTCCTTCACCTCAAATTATGTGGTGATGACAAAATAAACCAGGGAGAATTTTACACGCACTGTGTCTTTACTCTTGTTTTTCATTTTTAAAAACACTTTTCGTCAAAGACCTGTCAGTCCTGGGGAAGGAAAAGGACAAAAACGTTCTTAATTTGTAACTTAACTTAACAGACGACCGTTACATACTGAATACATGGTATGTGTAACTTTTACACACCGACACCTAGCTGTTACACGCTGTGTACATGACTGTAAACACAGGATAGTTGACTGTTACACACTGTATGTACAGTATGTAGTACACTGTATGAGGGACCTTTGCATGATGTGTTACATACTGTTACATACTGTAGTTACTGTTTGCATGATAATTTCACTCTTGTGAATAAACCTAACAAATTGATAATCTAACTATCTATGTGACTGTTACACACTGATATGGGACTGTTACACACTGATATGGGACTGTTACACACTGATATAAGACTGTTACCTACTGATATGGGACTGTTACATATTGATATAAGACTGTTACATACTGATATGGGACTGTTACACACTGGCTAACTTGCTGTGTTGTTGTTCATGTTACTGTAACTTCGTCACTTGCTTGTTGTAATGTTAAATCCCTATGAGTTGTGTTTTGTAAACCAATTTTTTTTCCAAGTATTTTAAATTACATTTTTTGAAAATCATAATAATTCTGCTTCAGCTAAATATAATTTTAAAAACTAAATCAATGCTTTTCAGACTGTGATGTTTACGCAGAGCCACATTTGTAAAGTCAATCTTTTTCACTTCAGTCTGGACGAAGGAAACTCGTTATGTGTACAGTCAATGAATCAAACAGGGAGGAGGTTCTTATAAAAATTTTGGGGGAAAAAAAAAAAAAACCCCCGAGACAGTCGTGGTATAGATGAAAAATCTCACGTCTGTCTTTGCCTTATAAGGCTAAAAAGCACAAAGACATTTTTCTGCAGATTTCTGCTCTGTGTCGTGTCACTGCACCTCTCTGGAAGTAAAGTCAGTTCACAACCTGAGTGGGACCCCACGTCCGTGCTCACCCACCCCCCCCCATTAACAGCTACAACATTGTCTCATGGGAGCAATGATGGAACAGTGTGTGTTTAGATTCAAACCAACGAACACTGGTTTAGTGATATACTTTAAAAACAGAAAATAATTCATTTGTAATATTTGCTGTTTTCTATAGCTTTTCACTAACCTGTAGCTAACACAGTTTGCTATTTTTTGCTTCCTGTCTATGTTCCATAAACTCCTGGTTCGAAAATTCTTAAATTTTTTTGTGGTTACATTTTAGTTACTTTTTTTTAATATGTTTGAGTCACTTGTAGCTAACTTTAAGTCATTTCTAGAATGACCTTTTCTTTTTGCTAACGCTGGATATTTTGCTAACATTTTGCCTTTTCTGTTGTTGTTTTTTTTATTCTCTTAGCTTTCATTTGTTTAATTTACTATTTGTCCTGCAAACATGTCTTATGTCCATTTAGGGCTAACGTTTAGATCACTTTTTTATATTTCTGATTATATTTTGCTCCCAGAGTTGTTCATGGTTTCTTCAGTATGTTGACTATTACGTTTGTAACCATGTCAGTGCTTTTAGCGATTTAAAGTAGTTAGTAGTAGTAGTGCAGTAACAGTTTATCGGTGCTGTACTACTGCAGTAGTGATCAGTTCTGACGGTGTTTCTGTGAGTGACGCACAGACGGACCACACTGGGTCGAGGACAGGCTTTTGCTGCTCTGATCAGGTGATGATGGCAGTTTGATGGGACTGTATCAGCCGATGTGTGTGTTTACAGTAATATCTGTGGTGTTTATGCACAGCTCTGATGCCCCCCCCCAACCCCCACCCCTCCTTAACGCTGAAGGGGGTTTTTCCTGTTGCAAACTGCTTCGGAAAAAGCAATTAAGAATTCCCAAACAGAACACCACAATGGGGTTTGCTGTGCTATCGCCTAAGCGGATGCAGCGGGAAGGTGGCGGGGGGGTGGGTGCCACGGCAGATGTCTGTTGTCGAGCTGAAGCTTCTCTGTTCTTCACACAAAAATCTTAATGAAAAATGCAATCAATGATCAAATCTGTGAACAAAGTCTGTCTCTTTATCAGACGATAATTTTATTGTTGTTGACAAGAAAAGTTCATTCTATCATTGAGCATAAAAGATTTTAGAAATTGTTGCTGGCAACGAACAGGCAATTTTCAGATCAAGTTTAGGATCGAGACACGTTTCATTTGTGTAATTGTTTCCTCTCCTGTTTTTGTGAAGTTTCAGCAGCTGGTTGTGTGGTCTCAATATCAAGTGTAGACACAGCTGGACCGCAGGCAGGCCAGTGAGGCTCAGACGCTGAAGAAGGATTTTTTTGCCCACCTGCTTCTGGCAAAAAAAAAAAGCAAGGCAGATCTTGGTCTTCCTGCCTGAAAAATAAAGTAATTTTGTACAAAAACAAAAGTAAAGATAATGCTTGAAGACTTAAAAGCCAACCAGCTTCTCTAGCATCGGTGTTTGTCTGCTCTGTGTCTAATGCGACTTCTTTTCTGGAACTGACTGACTGACTATTTTTAATGTGAACCCACCTACAGTCAAACCACACAGTGAATAGAGGAGGGGGAGTCGGGGGGGGGAGGCTGAGTGGGCGATGCAGATGTCTACTGTGGAGCTGAAGCTTCTCTGCCGTTCACACCAACGGCTCTGGTCCACATTCAGACCTGGTACCTAGTCAGTGTAGAATGAGGGCATTTCCTCATTGTCTGTGGGAACTCAAAGCCAGGCCCAGTGGTCAGAATCAGTCAGGAATGTTCTGGGATGGTAACTGGATTCAGTTGTAATGCCCTGCTCTCCACCGCGGAACACTAGGGTGGGAAAAAGGCCGAGAGCATTTCCTGAGTGAAGGGGGGGTCCCAGCGAAGCATCACACGCATGGGCATCGTGTGACAGCGATCCTGCCAGGTTTTAGCCCGTGATCCCGAGTGAAGAGCGCGGCGGAGGGGTGTGCAGATGTGGGTGAGGTGCATGGGTGACGTGGGCCCTGCCACAAAAACCAAACAACAGGAGAGGGAGGGGGGGGGAGTGAATCTGCAATAAAGAGGAGGTATAAACTGAGGGAAGAGTCGGGCTAAAGGTGGGGGCTAAATGTTAGCCAGAACGTTGCTAATCTGGAAATAACTGGATTGGAAAAACAGAAAGAATTTGAAATGAGACAAATAAAAAAAAAACTGCTTTATGGTTAATTAAACGCTAGCCCAAAGTTAGGCACAGGGTTAGCACAGAATACTATTAATAATAATAACAATAATAATTCCTAAATAATTTGCATAAAACATTGTTTAAAATATAGTATATATATGTATGTATATATTTTATACAATAAATTAAAACTTAAAAATTAAAATCACTGAGTTAACCTGAAGGTCAAGGAGGATGAAAACGACCCTCAGTTTCTTGTAGCCTCTGTCTCACTAATATCTGTGAGTCTTCGTTTCTCTGTCTGTGTTGACTCCAATCGCAGCAGCTGATAAATCTATAAACGTGCAGGTGACGTATTCACCCACGCGGGCACTTGTATGCGTTTACGTGTTCAAATGTGTTTTCTGCGTGTGTGCGTGTTGGCAGCCGTGCTCTCCTGTCGCGGCCTTGTGTAAATGTTGTGAGGATTTTTGGAGCCCACAGTTGTAAAAGGGCTTTTTATTTCCACCTGCCGTCGGCCTCTTTCCGCTGTTCTGCTCTATAACAATGGCAGTGGGAAAAGCTGCACAGTGATTGATGTCCGACTGTATTTGGCCCTTCTTCACGTCGGGGCCTGACAGGAAGTGGACATTCCTCCCCAACACCGACTGCCCTGCCATAACTCAGGCCACAAGAGGCAGCGCTGTGATCACATTAGACACAAGCCTTTATTTTAGGACTGAGCACTGACGATTATAAAGACGAGAATTATTAAATCCATCCAAATGTTTTTATATTTAAGGATCGGCATCTAATAATTCTGGATACGTTACACTGTTTTACACTTTGTTGTCAAAGTCTGGTGTCGCTGAAACATCTGCTGGTAGATGCTGAGGTCTGATAAGTTTAAACAAACGTCTTCAGACAGTGATGCGACTTTTGCTCCAAAAACCTCAGAAATCTCCAGCTTTGGAGGATGATATTTTACACTGCAGTGACTGTTTGATCCATTTGTTTCCCGCCATCGGAACATCTGGCATCTTAAATGTCACAATTCAAGATGGCAGATGTTAAAGAATGGAAGATTCTCATTTTTTAAGATATTTCTTCAAAACTACAGGAAGCCGTGCTTCTCTTTTGGCAGTTTTGTGTGATCATTTCATCTTGTTTTCACAACATCCAGGGATTTTCTCAGTGACCTCACATGTGGTCAATTTGAGCTACAGACTTTTACGATGAACGACTACTGACAGTTATTTTGTATCTCACTCAGTTTGACAGTTAAATGTTGTCCTGTTTCGGTGCTCGGCCTTTAAAGAAGACACCACTGGGCTTTAGTCGCTTTGTTGCGGTGACATTAAATGTCCTCAGGCCTCGACCACAGACACCAGTTGTTGGACATTTCCAAACCGGGTGTCATCATTAACTAATTCATTTGCCCAGAGATGACACAGATCCAGGGTAATTTACACCGGACTGTTGAACCCGGCCTGATCCTCTCTGTCTTGTCTCCAACTCCATCACTCTTTCTCTCGTCCTGTCTGGGGGAAAGCGATAACAGGCTCATCACGACTGCATTCTTTCCATTTTGGTGAAGAGCGGCGTGGCAGAGAAGATAATCTGTCATCTAAATTGTCCGTCCTTGGCGCTCTCTCTATTTCTAACTGTGTTTCTCTTTCTCCTTCCTCCAGCCTGGAGTGGGCAGGCAGTGCGGCTTTGGCCACAGGAAGCAGTGAATTCTCTGCCGAGTGGAAGATGTCTCACAGAGAGACGTGACCGCCCCCCCCTCCCCTCCATCGCCACCGCCACCTCGGCCCACCTCGCCCGCCCACCCACCTCACAATCACCCCCCACCTCTTC
>NC_024311.1:14225979-14255975 GCF_000523025.1 Cynoglossus semilaevis | reverse complement strand
AGCCAGTGAATTCTCTGCCGAGTGGAAGATGTCTCACAGAGAGACGTGCCCGCCCCCCCCTCCCCTCCATCGCCACCGCCACCTCGGCCCACCTCGCCCGCCCACCCACCTCAGAATCACCCCTGACCTCTTCTTGTGTTTATATCAGAGCGTGGAAGTGAGAAATACTGATGAGTCACTCTGGATGTGTGTTTATACTCCGGAGTCACGCAAGGAAGGAAATCAGCCACGGTCTGCTAAAAGTGGCGAGGTGACAGAGAATAGCTGCTCAGTCCCTGAGCTCTGCACTCGTTTTTTTTTACTTCACGAAAGCAACATTAATTTCGCGTTGTCTTACGTGCGAAGGTTTTTTAAGCAAAGACGGCAGAATTTGTAGATTTGAGCCGTTCGTCAAAGAAATGACAAAACTGATGGCAACGCAGTAGTGGTGAACGTAGTGCACATGTGCAGCAGGGGTCTCTGAGATCTCTGATAAAGAGACTTAGAAAACATCATAAAATTCTAATTAATATAATTAAGAACACTGTATTTATACATCTTATTGAATAGTTGCAATGTTAGGCTACAGGCTACAAAGGAAGAAAAATGTGTCTAGAATTCAGAGTGCAAATTAAAAAAAAGCAAAAAAAAAATCTAATCTAAATGTTAATAACCTAAAGTACAACGTCAGCTCAAAAAAAAAATTCTAATCTAAATGTTAGTAACCTAAAGTACAATGGCAGCTAAAAAAAAGCCCACATATTATTGAGCATCTTTTTGTTTTGGGCCTCAAAAATAGTTTCACAAAGGGCAAAACAAATATCGATTAGCATTAGCTCGAATGATGGCTAAAGTGAGCTACATATGCTAACAAAAGGGTTAATCAAACCAAAATGGAAAAAGGTAAAGATAACAGTTAGATGATCAATTCTTGTAAAGGGGTAAATGTGCACATATGACACAAGAATAATGATATTGTCTTTGTTAGGTTTTAGCTAGTCAAGATAGCATTTAGCTTTCAGGCTACCTGTCAAGTACATTAGCTTTACCTGTAACTGTCTTTTGTTTTTTTCTTCTGACCTTTACCTACATTTCTGCTGGTTTTGGCTAATTTATTAGCTTTATTTTGTTGTTGATAGACCTCATTTAACTATAGCTGTACCACATATTTTTGCTAGCTTCGAGCTTGTTGTTGGCTAATCTTTGGCCTAACGGCAAACAAAACCATGTTCAAAGGATGAATCGATTGTTTTCTAACAAAAGTAGGTCATGAGTGACAGACTCAGTCCTGTCCTTATGGTACATGTAGGCACATAATCACATTTCCCTGAACCACTCCGTTATTACACTGCGCTGTTCGGGATCAACACTGTTTACTGTGGCTGAGACAGCGTGTCATTGTCGTCCCTCACTTCCAGATTGCACAACCGTCGTCCTCAGGACTAACAGCGTCAGCCGCTGCAGTCGCCGTCTGTAAATTCAAGTGACACATTATTCTCTTCTGTCACTACATTGGTGCGAGTAAACTCATCGTACGCGGTGCTTTGGCTATCCCGTTACACACTCCCACACGCACTTAGAGCCGCAATAAGAGAGTGAGCAAGCCTTATTTTGGCGGATCTTTCCTGAATTGCGAGAGCTGTCACAGGCTTTGATTGATAGTTGTGTTTATCACCATGCTATTAAGTTAAATCAAGCTAACCACAGCCGGACCTGGAGCTTCTTAATCCCAGCTAAAACATGCAGCGTCAAGCTAAATAAAGGGTCGGCGGATGTGTTTATTTTTAAGATTTTTCTTCAAAAAATATATAGTTCACTGTGTTTTTATCTGATTGTTACTTTTGTTTCTTGTTTGGAACGTGAAGAAGTGACGTCCAGTGTCGAAGCTTCATCACCAGGAGAAAATGTATAAATAGAATATTTACTTGCATGATACAGTGGAGAAGCAAGATTAAAAAAATAATTAAAATGAATAATAATTCCAAGTTCAACATTGTTAGCTGTTGTTCTTTCTTTTCTCATTTCAGGATTCCTCTGGTGTTCCCCCCCCAAGGGACGCCGGCCTAAACCTTGAAAACCCCAGGTCTGTACAACTTTTATCTTTATCTATTTGACATTTTTTGGCTTAGTTAAACCTTAAACTTTACTCTTGTCTAGTGTTATAATAATATTAACAATGATAAGCTATTTGTTTTAGCCCTTATTCAGTTGGAGTTTCCTTGACATTATCATGTGTTTGTTCAGTTTCCTTCTGGAGATTTAGGCTCCAGCAGCAGTACAGCACCAAAACAACAGTAAAAACACACAAATATTGTTGATGAATGTTGTAAACCTGAACAGTGGATGTTAGTAGAAATAGATAAAAGTTGTTTTAAGGCAGCCTGTGGTTGTAGGTTCGGGCATGTGATCGGCAGTTTAATGGTTCAAATCCCACCACCGGCAGTGCTGTGGCGTGTTGAGCAAGCAACAAAAACTCCCACCAATCCCGAGGGGGTGTAGTTAAAAAAAAAGTGCAACCCACTTCTTCCGTGAGCCCAGTGTTGATTATGGGGTTAAATTCAGAGGGTGTCCTTTTTTTCTTTGGACTCATAAACAATTAAAAATTTAAATCTGATTAATCACAGGGATGCAGCAGTTACATCAGAATTAATTATTGATCTCGATATATTATGATTAAAGAAGATCTAAATATGACAAAAACATCTAAATGATGAACTGATTAATGTGGAACGTTAAAGAGGAACTAGAATTTTTTTTTAATCAGCAGACTGATACTGTAGACTGATATGAATCAGTCTACAGTTCCTCGTCAGTCGTAGACTTACCTTCTTCCCTGTGAACTTGAAGTTGACTTTTGTGTCCGGACTTTTCTTTAGTATTTGAAGCTGGAGGTGCGCCAGTGAGATGAATACTTTTCCAGCAGCGTGAGCAAACAGAAACGTGTGTATCGACCGCGTGTTAGTCAACGATAAGTGGACGGACAGTGGAATTATGGGATATACAGTGCATGCACAAACACACGCACACACACACGGCTAAGAGCTAAGAGTTTCTTCTGGCCTGTTGTATTAGAGCAGTGGACTTTTGTGTATCCCTGAAGTAAACACAGTCATGGTAAAGTGGCCACGCTGCTGAGTGTGTCCTGACTGCACACACAGACACCGTGGCACTGACGGCACACACAGATCTGGGATCAGATGGTTTTTTTCAGAGCGCTTGTTTACATTACAATATAAATGCGACCGCCATCAGACTCAAGTGTGAACGGTCGACAGCCCCTCATGACGTCACGTGCCGTGTTCAGGGAAGTGAATGTTGATCTGACACATGGCAGTTTGTGCATCCATTTTTTAAATTTTTTTATTTTGCTGTTTTTTGTCAAACAGTTTGATCAGTGTGTCATCATTCAGAGAGCCTCCGGTCGCTCCAGGGTCTCCGTACGTTAACGTATGTCATGGAAGCGACACTTTTTTTTCTCGACACTGACTCGGCCTGTCAGTGGAGTTTTTCCATCTTTTGTCCAATGTTTATTTTTGATCTTAGTTCCAGCTTCTCTGGCACAGAATTCTGACATCTCTGGTTTTGTCATTCGTTCTTTATCTACTGCTGACTCTGTCACTGTGTCGGTGAGGGCCGGGTACTGGTCCAGTCTGGGGCCACATATTGAACCAACTAACTCCATCTATGTCACATTCATTTCTATTCAGAGTCTGAACCTAATTTTCTTAATGAGCTTGTTTTTTGGACTTCAGGGAGGAAACTGAAGATCCGTCGGAAACCCACGCAGACACCGGGAGAACGTGGATGATCACCTATAAAGACTGTTGGGAAAACTATGGCCCATGGGCCAGATGCGGCCTACTGGACTTTCTAATCCGGCCCAAACATTGGTACAAGGTATGGTAAAGATCCAACTGTAATTTCCGTTGATGCCACTAAATGGCGACAGAAATCAGAGGTGCCAAATTAACTTTGAAAGTTTAGGTTTGTTTTTGTACATTTTATTTTAATTATTTCACCCAGAATTCTACATCATTGTTTCCCAAAGACTGGGTTGTGGCCATGAGGTGGGTCACAAGAGATTTTCTTTTTTTTGGTTGTCTTGCATCATGTTTCCTTTGACTTTTAAAATATGGGTCTCCAGAAAAAAAGTTTGGGAAACACTGGACATTGCAGAAAAAAAGTTTGGGAAACACTGGGCATTGAGCCAAACATTTGTCCAGCCCTGGTCCAGACTGAGGATGTTTTGAAAAAAAAAACAAAAACCCCATCAGATTCAGTATGTCTCCCTTTTTGTAACTCATATGAATTTAGTCTGGATTTGATTTGACAAAAATCCAGTCTGTTCTGTTCAGTCTGTCGTTAAATCTCATGCTGTAAAGGAAAGAAGTCAGATTTCAGCCATTTGCCATGTAGTCTCCTGCAGTGCGAGCGGAGCCTACGAGGGACAGGGTTAATATGATGAATGCTGCTTTGGTAATGGGCCATAACCGTATTAGAGTGAACACCTCTTTTTAAAAGCCCCGGCTGGAGCTGCAGCTACGGGCCATTAGATCCAGGAACCATCCAGGTGGCAGATGTTTCATGTTGGATGTGTCGGCTCCACCCTGCTCTCAGAAGTCTGTGAAAAATACTGTAGAGCCGCGCAAACAGCAATCAAACCGGGATCCGACTTCACCTGGTTAGAATTTTGGTCTTTGCTGCTTTGTTTAAAAGTTCTGGACTGTGTAAATAGACAGGTTAGCTCTGAAGGAAGGTGAAAAATGGGAGAGTGGGAAGATCCAGCGTGTTCAAAGTCTGGCTCTGGGTTTGGTTCAGTCACTCGGACAGGTTTGATGTGGTCTGTGGTGTTTCACTGAGGATTTATCTTTTTAATTTTAAACATGCCGTCGTTAGCCCGATCAAGTGGGCCACATCATTTCCAGAACAAAATTTAAAGGTGCAGTCTGTGAGAGTTTGATGTCGACATAATTGCTGTGTTTGGGTGTTAGCTCCATCTGAAGTATGAATGAGTTTATTTACCATATTCTGAAGTGAGAAGTGACATTGTTTTTTTAACCTTTAGGAAAAAGGTTATTCTTTTGCCGTTATTCGTTTTAAGGTGAACTTTGACCTATTTTAGCATGCTAAGCTATGCGATGCTTCTTGATATGTGGTAAATGGTTGATTGTTGATCTTCACCTTCGACTGTTTCTTCATATTTGGTCCAATCAACACTACATCTGTGTTTCTGTGTCTTCCTCTCAGCTGGCTGCTGTTTCTAATGTAATTTAACATTTAATTTAACATTTAACTGTTCGATTAGCACTAGATAAATACAGCAAGCTTCAATTTACATATTATTAATACCTAGTTTTTCTATTATTTTCTGTGTTTTCCTTTTTGAACCACTAGGGTTTAAATCCGTACTTTTAGTACAAACACCATCTTCTGTTTTTAATATTTTAATTCCCAGATATTTAGAATGTTAAATATTTATATGTCTATTTTTTCAATCCAATTTTCATAAACACACTTTATAAATAAATCCCTGATGGATAAAATTCATAGTTTTATTAGCCTAAAACAATTAAAAGAAAATTCAAACTTAACTGTTAACCGAAAAAATATATATACAGGAGTTCATTATGTTTTTTTGATTTTTTTTTGTGATATATACAGGAGTTCATTATGTTTTTTAAATTTTTTTTTTTGTACGATCATGCCTCTCATGTATGCTATTATTGTAAAACTGATAACCTTTTGCAAATAGAAACAAAATAAATAGTTTTTAAACATATACATATTTTACATTTTTAATTTACATAAACAAACAACAACAAAAAACTCCTAAATGTGGAAAAGAACAAAACCCAAAGAAGACGTAAAAAGAGCTGAACTGTTGCGTTCTTCTCCTCCCTGTGATGGTGAGCAGCTCTGTAAGGTAAACAGTGTCACACACTGATTCAGCAGTGTTGGTGGTCCTGCTCTTTGATTCACACTTATTAGTTTTCTGCGGCAGGTTAGGGACCATCGTTCACGTACTGTCCATTTATCAGCTGCCGCTGAATGATCAGCTACTTAATCAACCTAGCGGCTATCGCACGCTGACCTCAGACCTCTGCTTGGCCAATAGGTGACTCAAAAGCTTACGCTGAACACAGCGGCTTCAGCAAGCCACACAAATATTCCAGTTTTAGTCCAAAATATTTGGCACAGACCAGTTCTGACCAGTATTTGGCATCAACCTAATGTTGTGTTTGTAAAGTGTGGCCTGGCCATAACTGAGAAAACATATTGTTTAGGGTCACGGTCCTGGGGTCACGGTTTGTTTAAATATTTTAATAGAATGTAATATACAATTGTCTGCAATAGAAAAATACAAATAAATGCAGTTACTGAAGTTAAATAAAGATTTTAAATCATTTACAGTTAGAATAAAATTATACTCCAATCATCGGTCTATTTTATACTAGATTTGATGCTAACTTTTAGCTGTACTTGCCATTATTACTATTATTATTATTATTATTATTGTGTATAACAACAAATAATTTTTTGATTATTTTCAGGGAGATAAAAAAATGTAATTGTTTGATCTATTTTTGACCATCGTGTCAACAATGAGCCATTTTAAAAAAAAAAATTTCTGTCCCTAACTTTCTCTGATTTAAGATTCTTTTAGAAAAGATTTTGAGCCATTTGAAATAAACTACACTTCTACACAATTTCCAGCCAAACACACTTATATTTTGCTAAACGTTTTTTTTACTGCTAACCTTTAGCATCTTCTTTAAGCTCTTTACTGTCATCTACTGGGTCTAATTGTTTCTGGCACCATCTCCACCTGAATCCTGTAGTACATATATCATACAGGTATGAATTCAACACTGTCTCATCGTTCGGAGTAACTTCCTCTGAAGCCTATTAAAAATATGATATTCCAAAGAATATTCCAGAGCATCTCCAGGCCTGTCGTCAGCTGCTGCATGGCAGCGGTGGTGAAAACAGGAGCAGAGCCTCCGCCTCACTGCTGCACTGTATGTGTCCCATTATGGCGGTGGTGTGTGGACAGAGGAGCTCGGCCTGCTCACCACAGCTTTATTTATTTTACTGTCTTTCATCTGCAAACCAGCACCAATCTGCATCACAGGGAACTCCGGGCTGTGTATCCCACAGGTGTCATTTAGGATTGATTCCCTGGAATTAGCAGACGTCAAAGTGGAACCATGTGTCTGTCTGTCCGTCCGTCTGTCCATCTGTCTGTCCTCACACCAGCACCTGAGATACGAGGCCAGGTGGACACACACACACAGAGAGAGAGAGAGAAATGGCTCATCAATAGATCTGGGTTTTTATGGCTTTGTTTTGAAATTCATGAAGATTTGTTTTAAACATTAAACGTGGTCAAATTTAGCCCTGAGTCGTTCCTAAATCTGAGGAACACGTTAGAACGTTATGTGAAACCCAACCTGATCAGAACAGAATGCAAACATGTTTTGTCAAAAAAAAAGAGATGCTGGCGAACAGGAAATGCTCTGAGAAGATGACAGGAAGTGGAGACTGTATGAACCAGTGAGTGAGGAGAGGGCAGGAAAACTGACCAGTGAGGAGAGTAGGACACATGGGTGTGAGGACGTGGTGTGTCCAGTTGTCTTGACTTGGTTTGATGGACCCTGAAGTGTGTGATCCGTCGTCAGGTGACGTGTGTGAGTTAGTGTGAACCAACTGAGCTTTTCAAACTCTCCAGAAAGAGGCAGATAAGAAACAAAAAGAATCGTCTGTCGTTTTATTTTATAAATGCTGCTGACATTTTGGTAAAGAAATCTCACTGCAGTGTTGTCTTTGCTCTGTGTGTTCCTGATGCTCTGCTCTTCGTCACTCTCTCCTCATGTCCGTTACGCTGCTGCTGAAGCTCTTTTTTTTAAATTTTTTTTTTATTGTTTCCATCTTGAAACACAAATCACAGTGAGACGTATCAAGTATCTGTTTAACCTGCTCCAATCAGCCTTTTCATCAGCTGTAGTGTCTGACGCTCAGACCACAGTAAGAATAGTAATGGTAAGACAATACTGCAGTACTGGGCCGTCTCATCCTGGAACACACTGGAACAGACCAGAGTACTGTGTAACACTAGGTAATGTGTAGTGTATGTGTATATGGTATAAGTATAAAATATATCTTCATATAGTTTATATTTAAATATGCAATACACACATATATTATTATTATTATTATTATTATTATTATTATTATTATTATTATTATTATTATTATTATTATTATTATTATTATTATTATTATTATTATTATTATTATTATTATTATTATTATTATTATTATTATTATTATTATTATTATTATTATTATTATTATTATTATTATTATTATTATTATTATTATTATTATTATTATTATTATTATTATTATTATTATTATTATTATTATTATTATTATTTTTATTATTTTTTATTTTAGTACAGCATATTTATATGATAAACCGATAGATTATAGATAGATATGTGTAAAGTTTATTTTCCGACGTTCAAACTGATTCCGTCTTTCCAAACTCCAAACTCCAAACTCCAGCCGTCGTTCACTGGTTATCAGAGTTTTTGTCACTGGTGCCACTGAGGTGATTTGTTCAGGCTCTGGTCGCCTCCCGTCTGATCCACTTTAACAAATCACTGGCTGAGGTCTGGTTGAACCCGACATCACACTCATCTCCGTCTGCCTCGCTGACGCCCACAGTGACCAGTGCAGCTCCAGATATACACTGATACGGAGCAGCAGGTCATTAATAAAGATCAACTGACCACAGGTCAGCACTGCTGCTCTCTCTCCATGTACTGCTGTCAGGCTGAAGACTAATGAGTGACCTGCCAATGTCCTCCTCCTCTTCATGTATACAATCATAAAATAATAACATTTAAAAACATATAGTAAATAATATAATATCAACATGTAATAAGAAAGAAGTTGGTAAAAGTTAGTAAAAAAAAGATTAAAAAATGTGTTCCAGCAATATGTTAAATTTGGAAGAAAATTAAATTTAGCTAAAAGTTAGCAAAACAGAAACAGTAAGTAGTAAAAATATGTTAGACGATTTTTTTTACCCACAGAAATAACTGGAATAGTTTGAGTTTGAGCAACTTAAAAACTTAAATTCTTAACATTATTCCTGTATTTATTTCAAAACTTGGCAAAAATATAATACAAATTGCTAAAATTGCAGCCTGGAGTATTTTTTTTTTTAAACTTAGCTTTAGCCAAGTCAAATTTAGCTCACCAAAAATGTAGCCAAGTTTTTTTTTTTCCATTTAATGTCGTTTGTGGTTGTTCTGATGTTTCAGACATGAATTTGTCTCAACAAATTCTGTTTAATCATTTCTCTGTTATTTCAAAACGTGAGCCACTGTTTGTGTATATGCGGAGTATAAAGTACACGTTTTATGCGGACGGAGTATTTATCCAGTGTGTATAATACAGCGTGGCTGTAAAAACCCTCGGCCGTTTCCACGACCGACACCGTCAAACCCATGTTATTAAGTTTTCATTCTGAGGTTCTGGTCTTCAAATGATATCGTTCTATGATTCAGCGCCACACACACACACACACACACACACTCCTGTTCCACTCATGTTCTGTCTCTGGTCCCCATCATGTCAGGATGAGGATCTTATAAATAAACCATATACATTTATTAACATGAATTTGTTATTATGGTTTAATAATTTTTATTATTTGCTTTTATTTAGCAATTTTAATGCTCTCTCTCTCTCTCTCTATATATATATATATATGTATATGCAAATAGTATTTAGCTATTTTTAAAAAATCTTATCTAAACCAAATTAAGTCAAAATATTGTAAAAATATTTTACAAATCTTTTAAAATCTTGTATAAATTAAAGCTAACAATACAACATAAATCAAAGCTCAAACTATGCACAGATCACCACAACATACAGGAGGCAAACTAATCACAGATCACCACAACATACAGGAGACTAGACTGAGCAAACATTTGAAATACATTTCAAATAAATATACCTTAAAAGTTGTTTTTTTTTACTACAGTATCTTAATGTTCACCTGAAATACATAAATTATAAAATTGAGCTGAAATTGACAAATATTGTCTCACTGAGATTAAAAAAAAAGTCTCAAAATAAATTGAGCTGAAATTGACAAATATTGTGAACTGAGAAAAAAAAAAAGGTAAAGTGGCCTAATGGACCTGTGGGCAGGACATGGGACACGACCCTTATTGTTATTATCGTCATTGAGAAAAATGACAAAGGGGTAGAAATATGTTGGTTGGAGTTCACGATGTTTAACGTTCTGTGTAAATATGTTGATGTTTAAATAGTGCTTCAACCCGTGGATTGCGGACCAGTTTGGGGTCGCTCTGTTGTTAGCTTTGCCAACGTGACACGTCAGATTCATTTTAATCTCTGCATGAAGACAAATGGCCTGATTAATGTCTTTGCTCCTTCCGTAGATCCGTCCAATCCCGTCCACTCTGAGACCGAAGCTGAGCCGTGAGGTTTTACAGTGATGAAGGATTCAGTGACCACCACCAGAATGACCCCGTGACCCCAGGGCTCAGGGTGATAAGACCTCCATAACTCGACTTTATCCCTCTGCTCATTATCAACCTGAGTCCAGGAGCTGCTCTGAGCCCCGGGAGGAGCAGCAGGAGGTGGAGGAGGACGTGTGCAGCGTCCACAGCTCTGCACGGCCTGGAGATTACTGCAGAGACACCGAGGCTGAGTTTAATGACCCCCAAACACAGACGTTAGGCTTAGACTCACTTCTCATACGGACACCGAGGAATTCCACAGCGTTAGAGATTTGTAATTGTCAAGGGAGACATTTGCCGAATCGAAATGTAAATAATCTGTCTTTTTACATATATTTTCTTTGACTGAACTTCCTAATGTTATTCCTGGTCCATTCCTGTTCTCCTACTGTAGATCCGTCAGCCCGTAGTTTTCAGCAGGTCCTTCAGGCAGCAGAAACACTGCAGTGTTTTTGCTTGTTTAACTACGATGTGCGTGTTTATTTATGAAAGATAACCGCCGAACCGTTTTTGGGTTGTGATTTATGTCTTTCATAAATCATAACTTCCAGTGAAATTAAAGCAAACGTCGACATATGTATTTTTTAAATTTTTTAATTTCAGGCTTTAAATGGTTTAGAAGTTGGCCCCTAAGGATTTGGAAATCTACCAAATTAAAGGCAGAAATTAACAGCTGCCTTGAATATCTGGGTGTGACCTCTGTATTTTCCTGGGGTGCCTTCCAAGTCAAAAGTCTAGCTGGACAAAAAGTTAGCAGAAACAGAAAAAATAGCTAACAATATGGCTGGAATTGACAAAACAAAATATTGAAAATAATTGAGAAAAAAGAACCAATCCTGTAAAGTAGCTGGATATCATTTGAGAAAATGATAAACTTTTAAAATGTGGAGCTAAAAAGTGAGCCAAAAATACCAGAAAAGCTGCTAAAAGTTGAAGATAACAGCAGAAACTGAAGCCTGCCTATGAACCACGACTTGGCCCAGCGCCAGAGGTTGGACAAACAGCCTCTGGAGGACCATGAAGCCGGGAGAAATACTGGAGGGCAGTGTTGAAGAAAAATATTTTTCAAGCCTTTTTAAAGTGTGGATTGACCGCGATCCCACTGCCTGTCGTGATCCTGACGTTGTTCAGAGTGAACGACACGCTCCTTTATGTGAACAGTGTCAGTGTTGTGTGTAACTACAGTCTGACGCTGAACAATAGTTTGGCAGACGCGGCGGAGCAGAAGTCAAACCCTGGACAATATTCCTGCTTCATGCCTGAAAATCAATAAGGCAGACCCCAGCTGTGGACGCACGCGAGACAGACCCCACACAGCGATGAGGTTTTCCTGCCTCCTCCCCCGCACACCACCTCCATCCATTCTTCCTCCTCAGACCCTCTCCTCTCTGTCCGCTGCTTTTCCCCTCTCCTTCTCATTTATCGCTCTCTTCAGCAAACTGAGCGACGGAGGAAATAGCTCCGCGGTGATGCTGCCTCTGGCTGACCTTTAAAACAGCGGAGAGTGAGGGGGAGCACAGGGGAGACGGGAGGGAGGTTTGTGGAGGAGTGCAAATTTCTTGCTTTAATTTCTCAATTGGCTCTTAACCAGGGGAGGGCTAAAGGTTAGCTTAGCACAACAGCGCTGACAAGATAAGCACCTGTTTGAGCGCTGGCTGAGGCCGGAGCTAGTCCTCTGAGTGAACCTGTGAGAGGAGCTGTACACACACAGCACGGACCACCACCTCATATCACTGACACTCCTCTTACTTACACACACACCAAGGTCTGGTGTGGGGGCCAGCTGTAGCACTCAAACAGGGTTTAGGTGGTCCATGCTGTAAGAATATAATTCAGTTTTTTTTAACTATTTTTTTTCTTTTTTTGGTCCATGCTGTAAGAATATAATTCAGTTCCTTTAGCGATTTTTTCTTCTTCATTTTTCTTCACCACCTTTGGCTTACTGTATTATAAGCTGTGTCTGGTCTTACGTAGCAATTTCGAATGCTAACCTTACAGTTTTGGCTTTGCTAACAACTAGCCATTTCTTGGCTTACAGCCATAAAAACCCAGATCTTGGCTTACCTAATTGAAATTTACCTTAAAGTCATACTTAAATAGACACAGATAAATAATTAAATAATGCTGTGAGCAAAGTTAGCTAATCATTAGTCCAAATAATTACAAACAGTGTACAATTAGCTAAAAGTAGACAAAATAACACCAATCTAATTAATTGTTATTTAGTAGCCATAATAGTCAATAATAATGTACTGGGGTGTACTGGAATTTTGATGGGAGCAAAAGAAATTTAAATTACAACCAATTCAAACATTGAAAGCAAAATAGTGTACAAATAAATAAATAAATAAATAAAACCCTGTCTATGTAAATATTATAGCTTTTCATACCAAAAATAAAAGATGTAGCACTACTTTGCATCCTTATAGCTTTTCATACCAAAAATAAAAGGTGCACTACTTTGCATCGAAAGTTGCTCATGGAAATGTTAACAAAAAAAAAAAAAAAAACCTGTGAAAGCAAAAAACAAACAAAACAAAACAAACGAACAAAAAATCAGCACTTTGGGAATTGGGTGTAAACTAAGAGGTATCTAAAATCCACACCAGAAATAACTAAAAGTTCCAGGGCAGTGAAGAAACCCACTGCACATCCTGTCCTGTCTGACAGCCAGCTCTTCATCAACACTCCCGTTTGGCGCTGCTCGGTTTGGCTCGTTAGGATCAAACCTGCAGTTTAATTTCAGAGGCTGTTCTTTAGTCTTTGACGAGTTTAGGAGAAGGTGCTGCCACAGGAGACCGCAGTGGTCAACCAGACCAAGCTAACCATTGGCACTGGGCTATTTTTAGACGCAGTGAAAGCAGCTCTCTGTGCCACAGTTCGGCAGCAGTCATTTAGCTCGTGTTTATTCTGCCGCAGGTCGGTCTGATGGCGTTTGTTTTGAAGCTGGTGGTTGATGAGGAGGCTCATCAAAAACTGTGACATCCTCTGAAATCTGAAGAGCGTGTTTACTCCCCGTGCTCCATCCATCACAGGTGGACAGCACTGGTGTTAGCGACGGCTAACTACAGAGACGATCGGACTGGTGCTTCTGATGTATCGTTAAAAACAGGCTTTCCGTTTTCTCTGAACAGAACTGAAGTTTACAATTGTATTTCCTCACAGAGTTGGACGTGTTTTATAAACTATTGCCTTTGTTATTAAAGTCAAGTTTCTGATCTTTTTCTCCTTTGTTGTATCATATATCATAGCTTTTGGCTAACTTTCTGCTAACATGGCTAAGTTTTGCTATTTTGCTAAATACCTTTCACAAACTAGTAAATATTTACCAGCAACATTTCTGGCATCTCATTCAAATGTTGCCAACTTTGTAGGCTAACCTACCAAATATCAATACTGGTTAAACCTGGCTGTATTGCTGAGGATTCCTTTGTATGAACGATACATTTCTAACCTAGCATGTTCTCCCTGTGTTTGTTCGCATATTCTCCAGTTACTCTGGTTGACTTCCACTGATGGAAAAGACATGAAAGATTTGGCTAATTATTCACAGTATTGTGACGGTCGGTGTGAAGGTCCAGATCTGTCCTGTGACTGCTGAAATTGTCTATTTAATATCTATTTAATATCATTTATAATTGGATCGCATCGGCTTTGAACCAACAACCTTCTGCAAATGTATTTATGTAATGTTCCACTCTTAAGCTCCCTTTTTTTCTCTTCAGGTTCAGTGTTGGTTGGCAGCAGGTATTTCATCCTATATTTCATATCACAATCACTTTGTTTCCTGCTAAATGTTACCTTTTTTTTAGCTTTATTTACATTTCCTTAGAACATTCATGGCTTAGCATAAAGTAGGCATTGGCTAATTTAAGTCGAACAAGGTATTTTTGGCAGATGGAGAAAAAGAGAGGACCTCTCTCTCTCTCTCTCTCTGTGGTCTCATTAATCCTTGGCTTCCTGCTGTATTAATGCTGGAGTCTGTAAATTAGGAAAATCTTGGAATAACCCATCCATCAGGCTGCTAATCACTGCTAATCAATGTCCAACACTGAAACCACTGGAAGTCACTGCTTCTAATGGAAATATTAAAAGAATTTTCCTCTCACTGGTGACGGTCCACTTCGGTTACGAGCTACAGTGTGAGGGTGCACACAGGTACCAGGTGAATCAGTCACGTCAGATTCTAACACTAACGGTCCACTTTGGTTACGAGCTACAGTGTGAGGGTGCAGACAGGTACCAGGTGAATCAGATTCTAACTCACTGACCCAGGATAGAAATGTCAATGTGGTCCAGAATCAGCCCAGTCTCCCACAGGTGACACCTTCATTTGGCCCATTATCTTTAAAATATATAAAATATGTTCACTTTATATGAGTGAATATATATGTAATGTTTTCATTGTAGAGAGATCACTTCAGCCCGGTCATTTGAATAGTAGCTCCCGTGTGGACACCCCCTGTACTGCAGTTTAACATCGGCCAAAACATTTCTTCATTTTTGGACCTCACAGTTTGAAACTGACTTTGTAAAACCTGATTCAGGCTTGTGTGAAATGAGAAAAATTGTCTCCATATTGGTGCTTTGCTTCCCGTTTTCTGCTGCTGCCCCCACCCCATCCACCCCCCCAATAGGGAGACTTGAACTTTTTTTTAAAACTATAAAACTGCTATTCTCATTGAACAAAGGAAATAAAAGTAGTAATTATCTTTCTACTGTTGGACAGACAAAGAAAATATTCAATTGTAATTCATTTTTTTCTGCGCTCCTCTAGAATAGCACTGTGTCCCCTGGAGGGGCCACAATCACCACTTTAAGAACCACTGTGTTTTCGTAGGCATAAGGATTTTAAGTTGGTATTTGTAATCGTTAAAGTAAAAGTTATGGGCTTGAGAATTTGTAATCGTTAAAGTAAAAGTTATGGGCTTGGAAATGTTTATGCGTGTGTGTGTGTGTGTTTGAGACGACCACTATCGGCAGATCTGATAAGAGGGGTCGGTCCACGTGAATGTGGGTCAACCCTACAACACTAGAGTGGTGTTAGTACAGAGCCAGTCTGGGTGAGAACAGACCTGCGGGTCACAGCCGACCCACAGGTCACTGAATCACACAGACTGGGTGTGTAGCTGTACATTGTTCTGTTCCCTATAAACCACCAGCATGAAAACAGGTTCTCACTATTGTCTGTAAGAATGTGTCTGCTCATGACTTTTACGCTGTGTCTCACTTCGGCATAAAACCACACGCTGACTTCACCGACACTTTTTAAAGCAAGGCCAGAATTCAGTCATGAGAAAACGGCCCAGGGTCGACGGATGAGGACAACATATCAGACTGCTGCAGTCAAAATAGGCAGATAAGATAAAGATAAAATTCACTGTAAAAATAATGAGTTGTCTGCGAAGGTTCTGAGTCATCCAGGTCATCTTTGAGGGCAACCGGACAGAGTAGGTTTCTTGAAGACGTTTCACCTCTTATCCAAGAGGATTCTTCACTTCGGAACTGAAAGAAAATATATAGCGAAATATAATGTACATAAAAAATTAAACATGGGTCAGATATAGTTTATAGTTGTCAGTGTAGGTCAGACCGGGATGAAACGTCCAATCATGATGCAACGTGATAAAATCCTTCACTTCACCTTAGAAGGCATCGTTATTATTTAACAATATTTCCTGATTTTGTTTCCTCTTTTTACACCAGTGGCCATAACTGTATTATACAGTACTTATATCAGACCACCCTGACTGTACTGCAGCGCTTCATCCAAACACATCTATTAGCGCACATAGAAGTAATTGCTGTAATTGTTTCGAGTTCCTTCTTTTATTTCTACTTTAATCTTTTGCATGATGATATCATGTCATTCGACCTTCAGGTCAGAACTGAACAGTATGGAGGCCAGAAAACATCCCCCCCCCGCCCAACTCCCCCTGCCCCCTTCTGTTGTCAAGCCTTTGGTGCAAATGTGTGAATTTTGGGATTTGACTACAAAACGTTACAGTTGAACTGTGTGTGTTTAACACCAGTCATCACGGTGGTTTTACTGCCTGTTCGTGAGGCTGATCAGGCTTCAGGGATGTGAGTGACTCATCAGACCGTTTCTCTGGTGGGTGGACAATTATCGCAAATGATCATTTCCATCTTGGGTTAGGGAACATCAAGACGGCAAGTTTTTCCTTCCTGATGTTTTAAGAATTCCAAATACTTGGTACAAAGTATTAACTTACTCTAAAAAAATATTATCCATCAATCTACTATTCAGCATTGAAACATTTCTAAAAAAGCTAACGTAAGAAATAAAAATGTATTTTCAAAAACTGAAATATTTTTTCGCCCAACTAGAACGAATCACTTCTTCCATTGTTGTTCACCAAAGCTTCTTCTGGCTGGCAAACAAACGTAAGGTGTATTTTCCGCCCCCTACTGGCAAGGCGTTTGTACATCAAGGTTATGACAGTGCAGAAAATCAGGAAACTAAGTCATTTTTTAAATTGATATTTTTTTGCTGTAAAAAATTTCCAAAAATTATTTTTGTAAGTGGACATCCTGTGATTGGAGGGTAAAAGTCCAGTCAACGGTGGGGAGAAAGAAAATGTCCTTATGTTTACATGTCAGTACGTACAGTGAGGAGTAGCTGCTTCCTCATCTTCCTGCTCCAGTTTGATGTTAAAATTTCTTTCGCAGATGTTTTCGTTTCATTTTCACGGCCACGTTGACCGTCTGTTGTCGTTCATCACTTTGTTTCGTGTGAGTTCTCTGTTTGCTGTTGTTTGTTTATTGACGACTGTGCAGATAAAAACCCTCACACTAACGGGTCCCTTGCATGATTGCCCTCTAATAGGGGCAGGGGGTACCAGGAGGGTCTGTCAGTGTCATGCAGCGCTGGTTTGTCTTGGCCACTGATCCGCTGCTATGGAACACAGATGTTCACAGTCTCTACAAGGTTCTCAATTAAGGCATTAATCCAAATCAAGGAGGAAGATCGCACACAGCGTAACGCGGCTGATGGAGTCTCCTCTCTACTCTCACACTCCCTGTTCTTCCTTCTTTAAACGTCCGTCTCTTCTCACCCTGTGGCCTCTCTAATTGTCTCCATCACCTTCTTCGGTTCATCAGTGTAATCCCCCTTTGCCTCCCCCTCTGTGATTACTCACCCTCCATGCATGCATCAAAGCGGCCAGTGCTAAATGTGGAAAAACTGAATGTGGAGAAGAAGAAGAAGTGAAAGACAATAGCGCAGTGAGGCTTTGCTCCTTCTACCATTTCAGTTTCCACTACAAACCACATCAGCAGTAAGGCTTCTTGGAAATACAACGTTAGAAAATCTAAGTATTTGACTAAGACTTCTATTAAAAGACACTCTGAAGGACTCAAGACTGACGGATTGTTAAATATGAACATAATAAGATTTTGATTTCTGCAACAGAAGAATGACACAAAGACAAAACTAGGCTAAAAGAATCGTACTGTACATGTACATTTCCGAGAGGTTCCTCATTGGGTTAGGATTAGATTAATACGTGTTAAAGGATCATTCATCACCGACTCTTGTAAACAAGAGTTAGCGATCACTAGTCAGTTTGAACTGTCCGTAAATTTTAATAATGAGAACTCAAAGTACGCCAACTTCACCATTGAGATTTATTAATGTCAAATGGATCAGGAAGTGAATGTGTGTAAAGGCTGAGGGTGGAAACTGCTGCTGAATGTGCATCAAATGACTGCACAAACAACCCACAAACCACTGATCTTCTTGCTATTGGCTGAGAACCCTAACCACCCGGCCACTGTCTTGCTCTTCTTAAGAAAACCACTTTTTGTAAATGGGGAAATGGAATCACTGATGGGAAGGCTTGTATTTGGATGTTACATAACCTCACTCTGTATATTTACACTGTGGAGGAACTGGTTAGAGCCTTTGTCTAACAGCAGATCACTAGGTCATTCCGTGTTTTATGAATGGATGACGGTTTGCATCCTCTTCCCATGAGTTTTCTACATTTTCTCTAGCTTCTTCCCACAGTCCAACCACGGAGGATTAGATCATTGAACTGATCGTAGGTCGGATGTAAAGGTGACTGGTCATTTGTTTCTATTTGTGGTTCTAGGGCCAATCACTGATGTCAGTGGCTGCAGCATGGAGAACGTATCATTGCCTGGCCTGCCTGCAGTCCAGATTTATTTTGTATTAAAGATTTCCAAAGCAGTGATTCTCAAAGTGGGGGGGACTTTTTTTTAAAAATTGTGAATAAATTGGAGTCATTTGTGGTGGTATTCCCTCTGTTGACAGGGAGTAGCAGTGCTGTAAGAATTAAAGTGGATTTTATTCAAACAATAGCCATGAATTAGAAAACAGTATCAGGCTGTAAATATTATTTTTCTTCTCTCCCAGACGCACGGCTAAAAACATACAGTAGGAAGATCCAGGGATTGTGGTTCTTTTGCGTGCACATAAAAATAAACCTTTCCACTTTACTGTATTTTATAAGATTGTACCGTTGTTATTTCCCTCTCCTTCTGCTCCGCTGTATGTCACTGAACTTCACCATGTAATTAAAGACAATCACAGATCTCAGGCCCCTTAACGACAGCCTTTAATTCCCGGGGATAATTCGACTTTTAAGGGCAATGCAAACTGTCAGGACGACGAAGTCTGCGCCCAAACATATGTGCACATCGACCCAGCGTCCTCCCGCCCACACACTGCAGTCATATGCATTCTCACACAAGTCGAGGGCCCAAACATCCTGCTGCAGCTCACACTAACTCATCATGTGTACAAACAAATGTCTCGCTGGGCAAAAACGACACCCACCTGCGCAGGTCAAACGGTTCACCAGTCAAAGACCCCAACAGATAATGTTTGCAAACCAAAATTGGTCTTTTAAGGCCGACCAGATACAACAAAAGTACCAGAGGTTTTCCAGCACATTTAAATACTTCAAATACACAATACTGTATTGTACTTTGAACACATTTACAGTATGCTAAATACTTCAAATACACAATACTGTATCGTACTTTTTTACAGTATGTCGTGCTTGTAAAGGGAGACAAATATTGAAAAAGACAAGGCAGAAAGTGTTTTTACTTTGCTAAAAAAATCATTGAAAAAGACAAGGCAGAAAGTGTTTAAAATTATAATTAATCAAAGTTTTAAAACAAAAATGAAATAGAAAATTGTCAGTAAGAGCTATGATAGAAAAAAGTAACAATTTGTTAACTTTAATAAGCTAAAAAGGCCACATTTGTGCTAATACAGTCAGGCCAGAGACAACTAAAAGACAACTAGCCCGAACCAATATAAATATTAATTTAAAATGTAAAAAAAGGTTTTGAATTTAGGAAATACTGATATGCAATTTAGCCAAAGGGAAAATAAAGTTGTCCAAGAACAATATTCTACATGAAGTCAGAGCTGAAAACAACCCAAAAAGTCAGCAGAACTTATTCAATGGGCCTCAAATAATTGTTATAATTGAGACTTTCTTAAAAAAAAAAATTCTTATTACAGGCCATTATTATTATTATTAGTTTAGAGCCTAGACTTCAAAGTCAGGACAAGTCTGCTATTCTTTTATTCTAAAATATGTTCCTGAAAGTGTTCACATGGCAGAAGTGGCCTAACAACGGCCAGATACGGAGGAATTCAGGATAAACAGTCGAACATGTCTGCAGGCGGGCAGAGGATGGGCAACATCTGGAGACGCTGGGACCAGATGCCCACAATTGTTTGTATGTGTGTGTCTATGTGTGTGTGTGTGTGTTAGCAATGTATATGCATGTGTGTGTGTGTCTGTACACATATGTGAGATGACAGTTGTGAAAATGAAGACGTTACAGTGCAGCATCTGTGTGTGTGTGTGTGTGTGTGTGTTCCTCTGTTCCCCAAACCAAACACAGTTAACAGTAGCCTGCTGTCATAACAGCCTGCCATTCCACAATGGAGGCTGCTGCTCAGTCTAAACAGACACAGAGCAGCAGCAGCAGCAGCGACGGGTGGGCAGCAGCAGCAGCAGCAGCAGCAGCAGCAGCAGCAGCGGCCGGTGGACACGATAAGAGAGTAAAGGGCGGAAAAATTAGTCTAAGTCTAAGACTTAGTCTTAGACTTTCTTTATTGTCATTGCACAAAAACATCTGGCAACAAAATGTAGTTGCTTGGCAACCAGAATACACAGTACACAACCTGTAAGGCCACGAGTAACTAATTTGAGTTATGGCTATATATATATGCATATATATATACTGTATATAACTAGTGCAAAAAACATTGTTCTAAATCTTTTTCTTTCAGTTTTGCAGCGAACACTTTCGGAACCTCCTGCTTGACGCCAGCGGGGAGAACAGTCCATGGTCGGGGATGGGGGGCTAGGGAGGCTGTGGGGTCAGAGTGTATATAGAGATATGGTAGAGCTGTGAGCTGGAGGCACAGACTCAGGAAGTTCAAATGTCTGCACAAAGTTAGATAAATACATTTAAATAAATTGATTAAACATTTAAATTCATAACCCTGTTGTCATGTGTATAATATTTAGAGTACACAGTAAATATTTTCCTCTAAACTTTGTCCAAAACTTTGCAGAGACACAGACTGGACTGGACTTCTGCTCGTGCGGCTCAGACTCACAGAAACGCCGCAGACTCAGCAGGATTTCATCTCCATCTAACGAGCACAGATCCGAGCCTGTGTGAGGTTCCTTTTCTTTTGTCTCTAATCCAGTCTTTCCCCTGTCAACTGTGGTAATCTGCTGGATTACAGGGCCGGGACTGCCACTCTAATCACAGGCTGCAGCGTCATGATACCTGATATCTCCTCTGCTCCTGTCATTGTCATCCACGCTGCATGGCTCTCATTTTCTGTAAATATAGGTGAGTTTTTTTTTCTCCCACCCAAAATTACTCTCACTGTTCTCTCTCATTTAAATCAAGCCAGAAAATAAAAGCCACTCTTACAGTGAGATGCAGGGGTAAGTCAAAAAGTTCTGAGACAGATGGTATAATTTCAGGTGTCTGGTTTATAAACAGTTCGGACACATCCAACAGCTGACGAGTTTCATCACCAAATGTTTTACATCAGGGTTTTTAATTAAGAAATCAAGTCATTTATCAATTAGACTTACAGAGCTTTACAAATGTCATATTGTGTTGAACACTGAGGACACATTTCTCAAGGGCGAGGGAAATTCACCAGCCCAATCAGAAGAAAGGTTAAAAGGTTAAATTAACCATTCACACTAACATTCACACCTACGTTAAATTTAAAGTGAAGAATTAAAATCCTCCTTGAAGTTTCTGCTTTACTCTGCTATAAGTCAGAGTAAAACACAATGTGTTGATTCAACTTACCAGTATTAATTAGGGAGTGTGTTTGTTCATGCATCCAAATTATTTTAGTTCAGTGATCATGTTTTTCATGTTTTTTTTTTAATTCTCCCTGGTGAATTATGCTGTTGTTTCTCGGTAAATTTCACTGATTGTATTTTTCACTGAGGATGAAAAATGTTCTGGTCGTCATTGTTTTACACCCAACAATCTGTTGTTTCAACAGACGTGTGTGACCTTTAATATCCACGGCAAATGTGAAAGGCATGATTTCAAATCATTAGAGTATTGATCAAAGTACAACCTGCTCCGAGAGAAAGCAGCCTGAATCCACAGCAGATGGACGTTGCTTTTCTTTTTTCTTTCTTCAGCCTTAACTCTGGTCAGGCTGATCTTGGCAGCGGTGCTGGCGGACATTTTTCTCTGTCAGGCTGCAGGAGTCAGTACAGCAGAGCCAGCTGCCGAGGCTCACAGCCTGGCCTCTAATTAAAACAGTGGAAAATGAGATAACTCCATAGATCCATCATGGCCGCCGTTGGCTGTCAGAGCGCTCGGGGGCTGCCACCCACCGTATGTTTACACCAGGGCCACTCGGCCTCTCTGCTCTCAGGGTGTTTTTAGAGTCCCGGCCTGATTTCTCTAATGGGCCGAGAGGTTTTTTTAGCCTCCTTCCACCCTTGCTTTGCTTCGGACCCCTCGCTCTCCCATTTTTTTTTTCTGATTCCCACCCCTTTCTTGGAGTGTTACTGAAGGGGCTGGTGGAGGCCTGGGATGGCAGGCCGCCACCTCCCCTCCCCTCCATCCATATTTCCCACCCACTCTGCCTCGTTAGCCCTTCATTTATTAGGTCCTAATGGAAGCTGGGAGTGCTGTGATGTCATGTAGTCATGTGTGTACAAAGAGGAAAGAGCTTTCTTCAGTGTTTTTTTTTCTTTCTTCTTCTTCCTTCATCCTTTTTAGTGGTGCCTCATGTTCTTCATTTTGGAGAAACGGTCCATTTTGTCCTTGAGTGCTTCTGCGAGGAAATTCTTTTCATTAATTGTAACATTTTCAAATGTCTGCGCAGCAGAAAAGAACATTTACACAAATATTTATGTGTATCTGAAGGGATATTTGACCAAACCAATGTCTTTATCCATCAATTAGCTCCTTTTATGCTAACATTTAAAAACATTTCTGGTTTAGATTTTCTACATTAAGATAAAGAATTCTGCAGTGTTTGTTCTGTGCCAACTTTGATTCATTTTTGCTTTGTGTTTATAGCTTTTTTTTAACTGTTTTTTTGGCCAGATGTTTGATCGTCTCTGTGGTTCTTCTTCTGCTTTGCTTGCTTAGGAGGAACCTAACTTATTAAAACATTTATTAACTAAATAGAAACCCACAAATATTTATTTATATATGTAGGCAATTTTGAGTCATTTCACTTAGCTTCTTGAACTGTTTCCAGTTAGTTACAATAGATACTTAGCTAGCTTCAGGCTAATTAAGAAGTACTACAGTTAAATCGATGTTAAAATGTCAGATTCAAATATTCTGTTAATAATTTCTCTTATGTACAGACTTGTCATCTAATACATGTGGCATTTTATTAAACGTCTAAACCGTTAAAACCTCAGTGACCAGGAAAACATTTTAGCTGTCAGGGCTGCCTTTGGAAAACCTAATTTAAGGAGTTTTTTTTTTTTCAACCATTGACATTTTCATTGCCGCTAACAGGGTGCGAACACGTCTCCAGCTGTGACGAGTCCTTCAACTCTACCTCCACATTCCTTCCAGTGGTAAAGAGCTGCTGTTCTCTCTGCCTGTGAAGGGGAAACAGAGCTGGTGGCTGGATTCCTCTGCCGTGTGTTGGCAGAGGATGTGGAAGAGGCCTTAGGATCATTAGTGAGGCTGGCATGAGAGGCCGAAGCAGATCTGCTAACACTCTGCCATTATTCAGCAAGAATGAAGGCACATTTCTCTGACTCTAATCACCGCCGCAGTTATACTGGCCTTTAAATGGCAGCTGTCAAAATAGGTCTTTTCTACACAGACTAGCACAGGCAGCCTTGGCATGTTCCAAGACCCTGCCTATGAATGAGCTGCTGACCAAGGTGTGATGAAAAATGGTCTGTTCTTCTGAACAGAATCACTGAGGCTCTGCTCTTCTCTCTGCACAATATCTTATATAAGAAGGACAAAAAAAAAACTTAAACTTAAAGACGACATTATTGGACTGAAGTCTGTGATTAAGTGTCTCCAGGAATATGAGACAAGCTTAAGGGCCGACACCGTTCTCCTTTGATTACTCAAGCTCATTGAAATGCATGACAAATTTAGTGCATTACATTTTTTGGTTGAATTGCAGTACAGTATACAATAATTACAAGTCTTGAATTCAAAGTTTTTATAAAAATTTAACTTGTCTTCTACACTGAAAAAATGTAAGAGAAAGCCAGGATAGTTTGGCACTTTAATGTGGATATATTTTTGATCAAATTTTTAGAAGAAAATACAGAACTTGTTACAGAAAGGGATTAAAAATTGAGAACTGTAGTTAAAATAGTTAAACTACTATATTAAAATAAACTTAGTACAGAAAAAATTTAAATTGACCTCAATGTAAAAATTGAGAACTGTAGTTAAAATAGGTAAACTACTATATTAAAATTAATTTAGTACAGAAAAAAATTAAATTGACCTCAATGTAGTTAGAGAATGTATTACATTTAGCAGAAACTAGTGAGGTTCTGCAGAGACTAATACATATTAGGCTAAATATGGTAACTAAAATAACAAAAAAATATATATATTTAAAGGTTAAAAAGGACAAACAAAACATATTTGTAAATTCTAAAAATCTAAAAAAAAAAGACAAAACTAAATATCTACGATTAAAACAAAAAAAAAAATCATTGTCCATGTTAAATATGTTTTGGAGCATTTTCTGACCCTGGGGCCAGACTTTGGACACGCCTGACTTGTAGGATGTTTCCCTTTAGCCCAGAGCTGATGAGAGCCGTGAAATCATATCAGTTTCCGACTCTTTACCATTATTTTAAATCCATTGGTCACATTTGAGTCTGCATTACTTCATTAGACAAAGAAAACACGGAGCGACGCAGGAGAGATGAGCAAGCTGTGAGTTGTGAAGCGTTTGCGTGCATGTGTGCGAGGCCACCCAGCTGCACAGCTCATTACTTTCAGCAACACATTACTTCATGTTTCAGGCTAAATATCATTACACAAACCCCCCATTGATCAAGCGGGCCGCGAGTGCAGCGCGGCTGATGACAAAATACCACAAATGTGATACTGTGTCCTGTAACGTGATCTATGTTTTTGTTCTCATTTCAGAGGCGTGCACGCCCTGCTCGCTCCGTGGCATGTGCCTCATTTAGAAATCAAGCCGGGATCATTAGAAAGATCTTTCTCCTTCTCTCTCTCAGTAGTGGCCAACACGTTCACAGACATCAACAGATGTCAAATTACTCCACAATTAGTCCACTGGGCCTCATTGCACCGCTGCATTGTGTGCTTTTGCTAAGCGAAAGCATAGAGGAGCATGCTTTGATTTCTAGGAGATGACAAGTCATCCATCAAGCTGAACCAGCACTCTGCCCACTCACTGCACAGGATAGAAAGTCTACAAACCCCTGTTCACTAATGGCTGGCTGTTTAGTTAAAAAAAAAACAAAAAAAAAAACGGTATTGTCCTGCTAAAAATCAAACTAACAATTAAAACGTTTGAGTTAATTTCAATCAAACCAAATAAAATTAAGATACAAAATTAATGAAACAAAATAACTCAGTTCTGCCTGTGTTCATAAACAAATACTCACATTAAAACTAAGGCACATTTTCCAGTGAGTAAACACCTGCATTTGAATAAAGAGACTCAATTAAATGATATTTTTATTCGGATTAGCTAAGCTAGTTTAGCTGATAAGACTTACAGTAGAAAAACCAAAAGACGTTTTTATGTTTTTATGTGATGAAGCAGGAATAAATAAATTAGTATAAATGTGTATAAAGCAGATCCAGATGAAAATGTGTGGGTGGGTCAACAAATTCTAAAACATATGGTAATAATTTTTTTGTTACATTTTATTTGGTCAGGTTTTTCAATACTCAATAAAAACCTTGAAATTGTAACCATGCCACCTTGCAACAGTGTTTTTTTAAACTTTGACATGTTTTAAATAAAAATAGAAAAACAAAACTACAATAATGATAATAATAATTTAGTAAGTCAAAATTATCTAAACAGGTTACACAACTACAAGTTTACCTGGTTTACTAAGAGAATAACTCTACAAATTCTCAAATCACTGTGAAGATAATTACTAAGGTTCAAAAACATGATTTTCTACAATTTAGTTTTCATAAAAAACAAAAAACAAAAGCTGTGTGGACCCATTGTTTTCTTTCTCTCTTCACTGTGATCTTCCGTCTCACTCTCTTCATCCTGACCTCACTCCACTTGCTCCCTCTCTGCCCTCTCTGACTTTCTATCCCCTCCTCCCTGTCACTCTCAGTCAGCACGAAAAAAGGTCATTGCGAGAGTCGGCCCAGAGAAAGAACAGGAGAGTAAACAGGGGAGAGAGATCAAGAGCGTTTTACACCCGGTATAAATATTTGTAGAAATGTGGCTGGAACACGTGGAACACACATGAAGGAGGAGAGGAGAAAAAAAAGGGAAGAGAGAGAGGGAGAGAGGGAGGGCGGGGAGAACATCGTGGCTGTAGGATTTCTGCACACATGAACACAAGAGCCACATCGAAGCGTGGACTTGTACACAAATCTACAAAGTCTTTCTCCTGCTGATGGCATTCGGGGTAGCAGAGCAAAGACCACCCTCCAACCAAAGAGCTCCTGGTACAAATGCTGCAGTCAGTAATGCTGCAGTGTCCTTGACTGCCGTATCAAATGCCTCCTGCTCCAGATGCTTCATATGAAAAACTTCCCATGTGTAAATCAGCTCAGCTGTGATGATTATTACTTTAAGAGTCAGAATATAATCTCATGGTGAAATTATGCTGGATAATGTGACTTGCAGACATGTTGGAGAGCTTTAACTGGCTGTCATCAGAGAGGCCTGTCAGGCCCCTGTCAGCTGACGGACCGCTGAGTTCAAATTGCACACAGCTGCTTTCAGTCTCGACACCTCAGCCCTTAATGACTGATAAATGTGCACGCGCCAGCGCACATGCACGCACACACTCTGTTGTAATGCTTCTGGGGTTCCAGACTGTGATGGATGGACAGGTGAGAAGACCCCGGTGCAGGGAGTGTGAGAGTGAATGTGAAGCAGCCGGGTGTTGACAGAGAGATAAGTCTGTATGTGTGGACGGCAGATAACAGGACAGAGAAGTGGAGACCTGATCTCATGTGTCAAAGATGGACACCGATCACGAGATGAAGCAGTGATCAAGGCATTGTAGGAGCAAACTTTTTTTTTTTCAGAACTCTCTCTCTTTTTTTTTTTTAACTTTGCACGCAGGAACCACTTTTGATTTCATCACAGCACATACCACTGATGAATGATGAAACGGTATTTTGTTTGTAAATTTATGTTTGCAGTGAGTTTGGGGTTTGAACTGTCTTTTGGAAAAGCACAAGGTCATAATTAACTTAGTTCGTAATTGAGGGAAAAAACTGTCAAAAGTGCCAACAACTGGACTGTGAAATTAGCGAACTAAACTGGAAGAGTTGTCACCAGCCTAGTTGCCAGGTTTACTTGTTTTAAGCAGTTTGTTTCTGTGAATTCCCTTAAAAAATGTTGATACCTTTGGGTAACACTTTTAGGCCTTGTTTATGAAGTCTGCCTTTTAATGCTAGGCTAAAAAAAAAATCACAGACTATTGAAAATTAATTGGTTTCTTTCTCATTCATTGTAAAGCCACAATTGTCGTTGGTTGGTGCGTCGATGATTTGCTTATCTTATAAAATCTGGCAACGTTGGTCTCCCGACGCACAGTGGGCGGAGTCTAGTACTAATCTGCTTATAAATAATAATTGCACGCTAAACTTACGTTTTTTTTTCTTCAAAAAAACAGCTGGCCATTTAATTGGATAGCTAAGTAAAACACTAACAACAACATGACAAATATAAATAAATTGTTTTTAAGCACGGAGCTTACGCCTTGACGTGGAACGTCTTAAACGTGGATCGACGTAAAAACTGATGACGCAGTTTGTAAATAATCATGAACTGGCGGCGCGGCTAGTTGTTGTTGGCTAACGGCTATACTTTACGAACGAGTTTGTGGAAATATTTAAATGGAGTCGAATAAAGTCTTGACTTTGACTTATGGCAACACTGAGTAAGGAAAAGTAGAAGGATTTCTTTGTTCAAACCACCATATCAAGAGGAGAAACTACTAAAACTACTTCCGCTGCTGCTGCACCTGTTACAGAGATTGTGGGATATGGAGGTTCCTGTTAGCTGAGCCGGAGAGGTCCCATAGCCGGGTAGGTAAGTATAATGAAATATGTGATTTAAATAAAATGGCTGCTAATGGGACCGTGGTCAATGAAGCTAATGTTTTGTTTTTTGCTAATTTTTATTGTTTTGAAACTGTCTGGTTTTATTTTCTACATTTATTACTAAAAATGATTTTTTTTAAACTGTACCTGCACTGAAGAAATGTCTTTATGGCTAAGCTGGGATATCAATTGCGGGTTTTAATTCGCTTTGGGAGAATTGTTGAAAGTATGTGATAATGAAATGAAAGAATAATATACTAAATAATACTGTATAAAAATAGCAATTTATTAAGTTAGAGATACATTTCACGAGATGGCAGGTACTCTTATCCTGCAGTAAAAAAGTCACCAGTTTGTGAGTCCTTTTGGAAGAAAAGAAAAGTGCATGTGATACATGAAGAGACACCTGTGGCTTGCCATTAAGAGAAATACTGCATTATGATAATTGCAAAAATGTAGGGTTTGCCCAAAGTCATTATTTAGTTTATTAACTGCTCTTTATTTTTTTAAGAAAATCTCAGAGGGACATGCATCTCTTTGGAGCAACATCCATCAAAGTGCTGCAGCTTGACCTTCACAAGAGTAGGACTGATTACAATGAAGGTAACTTTGCTATTCGTTAAGTTTTTATATTTTTCTTTAAGAGAATTACTCTGAAGGTCGATGAAATATGAACAGTTTCCTCTAGACACACTCACTTTTGCTTAATGTATTAGAAAACAATTTTTAAACTAAAAATAAATATTGGTTTTGTTGGAATTTGGCCATGGTTGCTATCATATCTACCTTGACAGCCACTGGCTGGGGACCATTCACTTGCTCTCTTCCGTTGCACTGCTGATCATCACTGCTGCCATAAAAGGAGGGAAACATCCTGTGAACTCAGACACAGACAAGAAAAGAAAAAAGATGGTAGCTCTCTGTGTCCCTCTGTATTAGTCACATTCTCACTGAACTCTGTTCTGCCGCTGTTTCCACTTTCCTGACTCTGTCAGCGAGTATACAAAAAATCTACCAAAAGTATATGTCAGAGTTGGGTGTAGGCCTTTTTTTTAACCTAAAACTATCAAAGACATACGTGCTGTTTAATTCTATTAATCCTTTTTGCACACTTGAGACTAAATCCACTTCCACTCCTTCACTGGTTTTCACAGAGTCAAAAGAGTTAAAAGACCACCATTAGCCTGTGTCTTCTCAGTTCAGCCCAGTGTAACCCCCTGGCCACTTGTCTAAGGCTTCAGATGTCCTCCTCAGCACAGGGAAATTGAGTGGTGAACAGATAAAGATACTAGTTGAGTAGATCTGGTATGAGCTGATGGGGTTTGGGGGTGGGGAGGGAGTCCCAGGAGCATGAGGGTCATTTAGCTGCTCTCTCTGGTTTGGCAAAGGAATGTCAGAAACAGCCATGATGGATTGTAAAGTCTTAGCCTGTGTAGTATAATTAGAAGTGTTTGATCCTATGTCATTTGTATTTGTTTGGAAGAAAAATAAGATCAGGAATACGTTCAGTCTGATCAAAGGGAGTGTGTAACGGCTGCTGGTAGAAAGTCGGCAAACTGGGTAAAATGTGTGTGGAGAAAATGTTTTATAGGTAGCAGTTGTTACGCTTGCACATACATTGTTTTGACTGTGACTGAAACTGTGATAAAGCAGGAC
>NC_024311.1:14172716-14225825 GCF_000523025.1 Cynoglossus semilaevis | reverse complement strand
GCTATTAGTTGTCATCACCTCCTCACAACCATCACGCTCTGCATCCCCATTGCAGCTATGTAGAAGCTGTGGCTACATGTTGTCTCCTACTATTCTTGGGAACTACATCAGCTGTGTTCAAGGCTGTGACGTCATCTTGGGAGCAGCTGTTTTTATTCTTATTTCCTCCTTCCTCACACCCACACACGACCTGACAGAGTGCCGAGTAATAATTTAGGAGTTTTTCAGTTTCTTCTTACCAGTCCCCAAACATAGGTAAAATGCAACTTCAGTAAAGGACTTTAAGTATATGTCAGATATTTCTGACAGTGCTATTAAACTACCATTTCTTGCAGTCCTATATATTTTTTTCCATTTGTTTTCAGTTTCCATTTTAATCATATTCCAAATTTCCTTAGAAATTCTTCTTCAGTTAGATAATTACCAGTGCCTGAAGAAGTCTGGACAACAGACTTAATCTTTCAATAAATCTGCATACTGCAACAAAACCATCTACAGTTTATATTATTTCAATGACCTTAAGAAACAAAGTAATTCATTTTAACTTCCAACAGTTAAGACAAGTAAAAATGTTTTTGGGTAATACTTTCAGGGGGGAACTAGAGTCAACAAGAAGGGGTCTTAATTGCTGACATGCATGAATTTACTGCAATTTACTGAAAAAAGTTTTTGTCATATTTAGGAATGGTGATTTATTTCCAATAATTGTGATTTGCATAACCTTTAATGAATCCAATACATTTTTTAATGATTTCAGAGCCTTAGTTTTAATTGACAAATTGGGCAAGTGTTGTACGTCAGGATGTAGCATCTATGTGGCGATGTGGACATAGTGAGAGTTTTGAAGTTGCAGGGATAATGAACCCTGGAGTCTTGTGCTGGCCCAATAATGGCCCGGTTTTTATCATCCTACGACTTCCTGTAGCCTCCTCTCCTGGGAAGCCTCTGCTGCTCCAGCTCTGCTGGAAGCCCTCTGATAAAAACAAAAAAAAAAACTCTGGCTGATGTTCAGATGCTGCTGGGAACAAGGGCAGTTGGGGGTGGAGGCTGGTGGTCAATGCAGTTTCAGTTTTTAACATTATCATGCAGAACTGAAATATTCCAAAGACAGTTGCCTTGTAATATGCTCTGGATTCTGTGATCAAATGCGATGTGAGGTCGTGGTGACACTGCCCACGAGAGAGATGTGTCACATGTGGCCGAGTGAACAACAGAGGAACACAGACCACAGAGTAACAGTGAGGAGAGGAGGGGAGGGCAGATTGTTATTTTGGTGTTTTTGGCCTTAGATGAGAGTGAGTCCAGTCAGAGCATAGGCATGCTACACGCCAGGCATGAAAAACCCTGGGAGCAGGGACCAGGAAAAAGACCTTCAGATGATCCCAGGGTACCATGCTGGCTTCCTGTGTTGGGAAACAAAGAGTGGATCGGGGTTAAAAAAAATAAGTGCAGAATTGTATTGAAGTGAGGAATGCATGAGTGGTATTTCTGCTAGAAGACATGAACAGTCACTGGAGACTACAGTTAAGAGAGGAGGAAGGGGAAAGACACAGAAGATGACCTGATAAGAACCCTGCTGGCTGTGCACTGCTCCGCTGCTCTGCATGTATGTGTTATGTGTAAGTGACCTGACATTGACAGAGGTCAGGAAGGTCTTTGTGTGTCACGGCAAATGAGTAAATCTCATGGCAGATTCTGAGCTCATGGATGACATTTTCTCACATGTCTGAGGAGTGTCTGCTTTTCTTTAAGATGGAGCGCTGACACACAGTTCATCATATGCCTTTATAACTATGCTGTAACTTTAAGTTATCACACTCACCCTAACCCGCGTTTAGTCCTCAGGAAAACAGGAATCCACGGCTTGTTTGTGCATATTAATCTGTTACTGTTTCCAGATGTTCAAATGTCAACTGAGGCAAAGAATTAAACTTTTAACACAGAGATGGAAGAGTTGTCCAGTCAAGTTTCAAACCACCTGTTAATAACAAATTATTGTTGTTAACAGAAGGACAACAAGAACAATATAAATAAAACATCAAAAAAGTTCCAAAGTGCTGATGCATCGCTGGTTGCACAATTCTGGCAGCATATTTGTCTGTCATAGCAACAAGGATTGTCATAGAAACAAGCCACAGTAATAAATTAGAAGAATCTGGTGGAACCCAGACAGTTCTCTCTACTGTTGGATAAGTCTGGCTGGTCTTGATTAAGGACCTGGTGGACAAATGTCAGAGGTAATGTTTGTAAAATATTTTTTAATTTCACATTATTTGCCCAAAGATGTTTCACATAAATGCTATTTTTGATATCACAATAAAAATGTACCTTTAATTTTAAGGCTTTTTTTTTTTTTTTAGAAATGTATTCCAAATTGTTGTATTTCATTGAATAAAAACAGGCTTTAAATTATATATGGGAGACAGACTTGTGACTTTTTCCACTGTTTCCTGTTTCAACAATAAACCCAGGTCCTCCGTGTTAAAAGGTTTACACAGACAGTGCTGTGAAAAGATTTTTTTTAACAGTTTACTTCAGGGAGTGATGGGAAGTTTCTCACATCCCACTCTAATACCCTTTACTTAATTTTATTTTGGGACTGATAAGAGGCTTTCCTGATATCTGGAACAGGAAGTGTGGTTTCTCCTCTGTGGCGTCTGGGGTGGAGCTGATGCACAATGCTGAATGAATTCCATTAGGACCCAAATTACCTTTAATAATAAAACAACAGGCAATTACTGGGGCGCCATTAGCATGGTATAGAGGTGTTTGCTCATGCGTGCGGCGCGGGCCAAACATATGGTTCGGCTCACAGCGAGCCCCGCATTATAAAGCTAACATTGTCATGACTGATGTATGGTGGCATCATAGTGGGCTCTGAAAGATCCATTTGTCTTCTCAATTAAAGCTGAGAGGGGGAAGAGAGGAATGGGATATGGGGGCAGGGAGGTTAGGGTCTACCCCCTGTGCGGTCCGCACTTAAGAACATGTGGTTAAGAGCTGAGCTGTGTATGTTTTTGTGTGTAAGTAAGTGAAAAAGAGAGCGAACAAGTGTGTGTTGGACACTTGGATGCATGCCAGATGAGGGCTGGGAGTTGTTTTGGCAACTCCTTTTCACCTAAATGCCCCGACTCTCCCACTCCACCCCCTCACTTCATATCTTTTTCCTTGTCGTATTACCCACCCCGCTCCATTTTGCCATGTAGTCAGGAATCTCTTCCCTGGGGCAGAGGCTACTTTAATGTGGGAAGCTCGGCAAAGGCAATCAGAGAGCCAGACTCTTCCACTCTACCACACACGTACACACACATTCACACAGAAAAACACACACACACAGTCATTGTGAGTTGCGTCTTATCAGACCTGACGACATGGCATGCATGTTCTCCATTTCCCTCCATAATCTTACACTGTCTCACCACCAAGCACTACAACCCAGTAGATAAGAACAAATGAGGAAAGAAGGGGGGGCGGGTCACCAAGAGAGGACCCATTACTGCCACACTTAAACTTCACAAATCAGTTTTTTTTAGCTTATGAGTGTGTACCAGATTTTTAACAAGTGGTTAAATGATTGTATTATCTACAAAGACTGTCTTTGATGCTTGTCAGCTCGTCCGGTTCATACATGTGGTTTCTCCTCTTGTGTTATCTGATAAATTAGGTTAAGTAAAGCACCACTGATGATGTACTATTTTCTTTACCCATGGGGTAGACAATCACTCGAGTAAGTCACTCACTCTCTGTTTGACGTGTGAAAGTGAAGCGATCATCTTCCCAGAAATGCCTTTGGAGGCTTAAACAGTGGCATCTTGTGTAAAAACAAATTATGCGGCTCTTAGTTGATTGTTAATGAAATTTTCCACTGCATACACTGGAAAAACATACCAGGGATTAAGGGTGGAATACAGAATGTTGAAGTGGCAGTCTATGTTGGGTGCTGAGTACCAGTCGGAAAATATTGTGTGGATTTTCCTAACCTTATAATGGTATTAATACGGGTATGCTATATTATTGGCCATAGCCAGACGATTGCCTAGAAGATCTTTTATGATCAAGTTCATCTTAGATTGATGTTGCGCACCTTATACATGTCATTAAGTACAGAAGGGTAAAGCAAGCAGGTTTTTAACATATTGTACATGAAGTGGAATGTGATCAAGTATTGACTATAGCTATAATACAGATTTATATTTCTTATACCTGGTTAGAAGGTGTACTGACTACTCTGAAAACGGAGGGTCTACACCAGTTGCAGCCAGTTCACCATCTCCTGCCTTACTGCACATGCGATTAATGGCACAGAGATAAACCGCCAAACTGCTGTCTATGACTAGACTGAGGCAAAAACACAAACACTCAGCAAACCAAATCTGTCTTTGTCTGTCATTCAGAGTCTGAGGTGGTCTGATCTAAACAACCGTGGAGACTAAACAAGTCATTGTCGTGACTCATTTGTTATGTGAAGTAGCCTTTCATTAGCATCACGGCCTGAAAAAGGCACAAATGGTCATCATGTGTACGTTAAAGTGCTGCAGAGTGTGCATAGAAAGTGCATAGAATCATATGTGTTTTGTTTTCATGAATTGTCATGGATAGTGTATGTGTGTGTGCATGAGTATATAGCTATAATTGTGAGGACATTTTTCTATTTTTTTTCTTAAATCACTATTGCTCTGCGGACACTGTGTCCTTGAGGGGACATTTTGCCGAACCCCAGAAAGACAAAGTTATTTGTTATTTCATACCAAACAGTAACAGTACATAAGTTTAGCCCTTAAAAATATAGATGGATATTTTTCTATTTTTTTTTCTACATTAATTTACTTTGATGACTAAAGAGCATTTTCTCTTCAGTCATCAAAGTATTATGAAGCATAGGAAAAAGGAGTAAAGGTTCATTAAAACATTACTTCTGAGTACTTGAATAAATGCCTATAATCTGACAGTTCATCTTTGGTGGAAAATACGTACAGTTCATTACTTTTTCTGCTCCTCGTACCGACTCAAACAAACTATTTATTGTTCCTCATCCAAAATATAATTTTCCCCCTTCATTATAATGGAAGATAAACGCAGAAAAGTTTATTCCAAGGTAAATTTTCGACTCTGAATTCACACATAGAGCGTGGTAAAGCTGCTGAGAAATCACAATAAAGGCAGTATTGTGCAGAAATGTCTCCTACCGTCCAACAGCTCCTAATTGGCCCTTCTCATTCCCCGCCTCAGTGCTCCACTGTTGGTGGTATGCAGTGTAATGGAATAGCACTTCTAAGGAGCAGAGGGGAAGTGAACTATATGCTCTGTGTGTGATGCTTTTAATTCAAGGTCTCATCCAATTCCCTGTAGCTGCCTGTGCTGGAACATCTGGAGCAGGCCTGAGAGTTTTTTGGGGGCTGTAATAGCTGCTGGCACAGAGAGCAGACCCAAACAGAGCTCACTACTGTCCACCCAGGCTGTGCTGCATTTACCTGTGACAGTGGACAGTATACAGGAGCTACATCTGCAAATTTGTTCCGGGGCCATGAGATGTTAACAAATTGTAACATGATTGTGTAAAGACACCGCAGATTATTTCCAGTTCTTGTAACAGTGGGGCTATATCTGGGAAAACATGGTGGGAACATGATTACCATGAACCACAAGTCTTAAATCAGAAACTTGTTGGGCCATTGCAGCCTGACAATTGATTTCTTGTGGTGCCCCACTGGGAAACAATAGTGAGATTAACACGTTTAACAGCAGTTGGTCATCTATCACACAAGGCACCCGCTGCCACATTTGCTTGGCCAACTGTGGTGAGATAAACTCACAAGTGGGGGCAGTGATGCCTTCACTGTTGTAGGACAACAATATCATGACAGCTTGCCCGCCAGTATTTGTTTTGGAACACGCCCAGAGACATCCTGTTATCGACTTACCGTCATATTTTAGTTTTTTTTTTTTTTTTTTTCAGAATAAAATGTGACTTTGTGATTTTCACTGAATATAGAGGAAAAAGCTGCAGTGGCCACAAACAGTTTCAAAATATTTAAGAACATAAGCATAATTTATTTTAAATAATTCCTTATATATTTGTTTGAGTTTTTTTTTTCTCCATTTTCAATCAAAGTAATTCAGTGCTCCGACCAGACTCGGTGTACTTTATCCTCATGATAATTTTAATTTAAGATAATTGTTAAAATAGATTATGGTTAAAATAGATTATGGCATTTTTAAGAAAAATCTCAGGACAATTTGGTCTTTGAATTAAATCATGAAACATTTGGATGTGACCTCAAATATCCAGTCAAGTTGTACCATACTGTGCAGGTGCATGTCACGCATCAATGAAAGTCTTAATTTATCCCATGCCGTTGGTCTACCTCATGTACGGCACCTTCAGTAACCTCATTTAAACTCCCTGCAGCTGCCAGACACCAGGCGCTCTTCCTGGCTGTCTTTTTCCAGATACTTTAAAATAGAGAATAAAGTCACATACTGAAGGATGGTGTGAGCTCTCATCTATCATAGACTGAGGCACATGACAGAAGACCAACGTGAACATGTTGTGGGCTCATGAGGCTTCAAAACTAACCGTCTTCTAACAAGACTCTGGCCACATTTCCTCTTTTATTTATTGTGAAAAAATATAATAACTTAAGCAAGCGGTTTATGGTGGAAATGGATTGAGCACAGTTCCTCTGGTGTGAAACTGAATCCTCCTGCTACATTTTGGAAACGTAAAGCTCAGAGTGAGGGCAAAGCAAACTGAGGAGGCTCTAATAGTGGTGTGCACTTTAATGAAATCAGCAACCCCAGGCCTCAGGAATGAGATCCATGCATGGCTTTTTATTCCCTACATCCTCACCCAAGCAGCCTTTTCAATTGAGCATTCCAGTCTTGGTTTTTAAGGAGAGGCGGCCTCATGAACCGTCTGACTAAAAGGGATGGAAGAATATCTCGGAATCAGATGCACTTTAGTAGTTAAGAACCACTGGGATTTCTGCCTGGGTCAGATTGAGAACAGAGAGAACGTGTAGTGCACTGACTCATAGGCTACTGTCTGTACGTACTTAACGCACAGGCTTTGAACGGCGCACTGAAAGGCGAGGCCAAGAGTTGTAATTTGAACTTTATATGGATGGTCTGATGAGAAACAGGACAGAGTGACAGAGAGAAAGACTGGTCTGTGGATATGTTTGTCTCTGTCTTTCTTTTTTGTCTCACCACAGTGGCAACACTGTCTAAACAAAGATGAAACTCCTGTGCCAAGACACAATTGTCTTTTTCTGCACTGTCACAAAGCAAATTGTATTTATATTTTGATCACTGTTAATCAATTTGTTGCAGTAATTAAATATAGTAGGATGTTGAAGTTTCAGTTTTTAATTTTTTCATATGTATTTCAGTAAATATATATACAAAGTTATGTGAGTATAAAGTCAAACAAGGTCAAAAAGGTAAGACTGGACACAAAACGAAAGAAAAAAAAACTATCACTGGATTTTTAATTTAAAATCTATACTATATAAGAATAGAATGATAGTAGGGGTTAGGCCTGTAAAAAAAAAAAGCCCAACAACATAAAACATAACCAAAAACAGCTGTTAAACCAAAGATGACTAAATGTTAAGGATTACTAAAAGTATAGGAAAAAAATTGCAGAAGCAAATAGAAAAAATAAAAGCTAGTATTTTGTAAAACAGCTTACCTGTTTTGGCATTGATGATAAAAATTATTAGCATTATGCAATTATACAGCTACTCAACATTTTAAATCAGTTCACTGCTACATGAAAATGTTGTTCAGTTAAAAACAAACAAATATAGCCATATAGTTAATATTATAATATTAAAGTTCAAGTGGTCGAAGTAATGAATCAGATGTTTTAGAAAGGTAAATTGAAAAATCAAAGTAGCGCCACCGTTGGGAGGAAGTTGTAGGTTAATTAGATTTGTCCGACAACAGCGTTAGCCTATTCCACTTCAAATATTTATGGATCACACGTCAGGAAAAACAGACATTTGAGACGTCTTGGAGAGCTAAATAACACAAGCCTGTCTCCTATGAGTGCTGCCTACCCCCACCCCAACCCACACACACATTCACACAAACGCACAGTCTTTACAGCCATCCGTCCTGAGAGACTTTTTATATAATTCTGGAAAGTAGATTTGATGATACTATTTAATGAGTTGATGGCAGCGTAATGTTCAGTGTTTTTCTTTGTTTTCTTTTCTTTTTTTTGCTGAAACAGAACACTCTGGGATGCTGATTGGCCAAGTCGATCCAAATTTAATCAGAGTTTCAGCCATATAAATAATTTGCTATTCAACATGCTCAAAATATCAATACAGGTGTTGTGCAACATACAGTAAAGCAGTTCCTCTCTGCAGTCCTTTTTAAAAAAACAGCCTAAATCTAGTGTTTGCACAGGCAATCACAAATTTCTCTTCCATCAAGGTCCACTCTGGTGCTATTTCTTTTCAGTTATTATTAAGTGGAGACAACGCTAGGTGGACATCAGTTGTGGCGTGTGGCGCATGATGAACACTTTGAGGTTAAGTGTCTTGCCCAGGGAACCATTGAACCCCTTCAAACCTCTGACCTTCTGGTCGGACAAAGAGCCTCTACCCACTTAGCTGTCAGTAACATCAGTTTTAATGCCAGAACTGGTTCGTAATGTGTAACAAAACACTGCATACGCTCGCATAGCAGAACACCAGGCTGGAATTAAAGTTCTTGAATGTCTCCCACTAATTAGTGGCACTGATCCACTCTCTGACCGTAATGGGGGCTGAAGAATTCAGAGAAAATATAAAATTAATGGCTGTGATTCATAACCTATCTTGCACGCAAGACTTGTGTCTGCATGTGAAGGAGATCATGGGAATTCGGAAACTTTGAAACTTCATCTGTTTACCTTGATACTGCCCTGGCTTGTGGTGGAGGCTGTACCTCTGGATTCACTTGCTGCATAATTTTATTTGCATGTCAACACCCCGCAGTTTCTACGTGTGACGTCAATGCTCGAACTTTGTTTGTATGCCATCTTATGTATGTTTGCATCAGCGTATGCTTGCGTGTTCCTTTTTTGTGTTTTCCATAAAGGACAACTGGATGAATAACAAATAGAGGGATAGTAAAGGTTTGGTCGTAGCCACTGTGCAGGATTACAACATATGGGCTGCCAGCAGCTGCTTATATAGAACTTGGAGCAAAGTCTGTCATTCCTTTGCATGCATACGTGTGTGTGAGAGTGTGTCTGTGTGTGTAGCAGTTGATTTGTGAACGACACTTCAGCGTGATAAGAACTCCCTGTCGACTGTTCTGCTCAGCGTGATGGGTCACAGGAGGCCCCTGAATCTCTGTGACCCCATTCACCACTTGAGGGACATTCTGGTTTCTGTTTTCCAGATCTCGACTTTAACAACCCTCACCTCACAGACACACACAGACACACTCAAACAGACGCACAGCTATTTTTGCTGGGACTTACAATTGACTCCCAACAACCTAATCAAATCCTTCCCTCAAACTTAAACCGTAACCAGCTAAAAGGATTTAAACAAACCACCGTTCAAATATCATACAGTTTAACCAGAATTGATTACTCAGAAAACAAGAATCTGCCTCATCAGGATCTGGTCTTGGTGCCCATAGACCTCTAGTTTTTTTTTAACATTAGTTTCCATTGTTTGTCAAAATTAACATTTTAATCATGATTTCATTAATAGTCTGTTTTAAAGAAACAATAAACAACAGAAGCTTCAAAAAAAGTTAATGCTTTGGTCTCAATTACCTTAAAGTATCTAAGTATTTTAATAAGGCAGCAAAACTAGTTCAGATTACAACTATTTGATTTACTTAGTGAAAGGTTAGGTGAATAGTTGCCACGTGTATTGCAAATGTTTCTAAAAGTTTGCCCAAATCCCTGACAGAGTGTCTTCACAGCTAGTTAGCTACTTACAACTTGAACAATATACAACAATATACAAATAATACAATCTTTTAGTCAAAATAAATTGAAGATTAGTTTTGCTTACTTTATTGATCCCACACAACAATCTCCCCAGTGTGGGATCAATCTAATCTAATAAACCAGTATTTAAGTAAACAATGGTACAAATGAACAAAATATAATAAAAGTTACTACTTCCCCTAAACTATTCATTCATACATTTACAATTTGGACACATGCAGGACCTGTGATGAGTGTCTGAACACATTGTCATGAGAACATTATGACACACACACACACATAAGTGCTGTCACAGAATGTAAGATTAATGTAGAAGTCAGATAGCACTGGAGAAAAAAAAACAAAAAACGGGACAAAGCAGAAACAAAGAGAGTGTAAAAAGTGAACGTCTTTGAGAAAAAGCAATGCAGAGACTCAGAGGAGTCTTGAAGGCAGCCAGACGCCTGTTTGCATCCTGAGAACAGGCCCGTCCAACTATCTGTGTCTCTGTCCTTTACAGCTCTACAAGGCCTGGGAGACGTTTTATAGTCGCAATCACTCACATCGCTTTTGGCTTTTATTCCATCTCTGGATGCCTCAGGATTGCACTTTATTACTGTGTCTATTTTAAGAATACAGGGAAAACACAAATAAAAATCTACATTTATTGAATCCCTTTCAATGGAGGCTGAAAGAAAGATAAGGATAAGGAAAACTACCTTCTCATTGAAAGTTATCCTGTGCACCCTAAGGATACAGCTGCAGGTCTGTACTCTTCTGTCAGAATGCCAGTTTTTTCAGAAAGTGTCAGTATTTTTAGGAATATCTTATTTCAGAACTTCCTCAACTTTATTTCGTTCTATAAATTGTATATTTAAATAAAAACAAACCAAATCCTTTTAGAGCTGCAACATTGATAAAATGAAGAAATAAAACCATAAAATATGTTTATGTGACTGCATAACTACATGTCTTTCTTTTACCTTTGTGAATGAAGAAATAAAACCATAAAATATGCTACATACTGTATGTCTTTGTTTTAACTGTGTCTGTATTCAGAATTAACCAATCACCTTCAAGCTTGTTTAAATCCCAAATGAAGTTTGGGAAGGTTTTGTAGTAGAATTGTAGTAGAATTTTCTTGTCACGTACTGAGTTAACTATTTAGATATGTTGTTGTTGTCGTTGTTTCATAGATGTCCAATAGGATGATGTTCTCACATTATGTTGACACTGACGTTGTTAGTTTAAATGCTTCTCTGGTTTGACACGCAGTGACACAAGTCTTCTTTTGTGCTGGGGTGTAGATGGGAAGTGAAGAGCAGTGTTGTGCTGCCATTTGATCCACAGAATGAATGTTTTTTCAGTCCCAGGGTGCTGGAGTTGGGGGCTGCTGTGTCTGCTCCGGACCACACAGGCCACAGAGTCCTGGACTCTGGCTTGGGAGACTGCAAAACGTCTGTAAGAATAAGCCTTGTACTCCCAACCCTACATGACCTCCCTCCCCATGTCACCCTATCCCCTCCCCCACATTTTCTCCTGGCAGGACTGTTTTAGGCCAATCGTTTGCTGCCAGCTGACAGGCAGATGCATCAATTATGAGCATTTAGTGCAGACGATAGTTGTGGAAATATGTGAAAGGGCACGGGTGTCTTTGAATGATGGACTGCTTCAAAACAAATGTTTAATGGGCGAGGTCTGCTAAAATAGAATAATTCATGGACAGTTTATTTGAAGCTAACGGCTATCTCTTAGCAGATATGGCATTCTTCTCCTGTAAATAATTTAATTTTACAATTTAACTTACATTTCTGACATCTTTACAGTTGTGTTTGCTACTTGTACTCAATGTCTTAGCTAATGCTAGGCTATCCTGAGCTGTTTCTGGGCAAAAATTTAGTTTTATTTGTGGCTTATTACATAAAATAGACAAGGTAAAATAGTCTACCTTGACGCTGTTTTGCTATATTTTTTTGACAACATCTGGACTTACAGTAATGTGTGCAACAGCACCAGTGCTTTTACCATAAGAATAAATAAAAGTACATATTGACCCATAGCCAACTGCAGTAAGTGTTTCAGTGTTGTTAACATTTACACATTTCTTACTGTTCTGTCAGTTACCTGACTTGACATGCATAAGGAAAAGCTTGATTGTTTGGTAGAAATCTGTCCAAAAAAAATGAAATTGGATAAATTCACCTGTATTTTGTTACATTTTCAATTAAACAAAAGCACATGTGAGGCACTCGGCAAATCAGTTGTAATGCAGTTAATTTGTGTCACCTGATTATAAGGTTAGGACACCTGGGGTTTAGTCTTTATGGATGTAAGTTTGGGAAGGGTCTTTTTTTCTTTTTTTTTCTTTCTTTTTTTTTTCTTCGTTCATCATATTACTTTTGGCAGTGTTTTCATGTCCAGTGGTCATCTCTGCTCCAAAATCTCACTGAAACAAGCTGCAAATAAGAGAAAGCTGCTATTTGTATGAAGTCATTTAAAAAGCAAATTACACAGCAGTTTTTTGTCAAGGGCTTTTGACACAGACTTCAGGAGAGCATATGTACGCCATCTAGAGGGTCATGTAAGTAGTCATTCACACTAACATGGTTATACACACAGTTTAGGTTTATCTCCACATCCTGATAATTCTGTAAACATTATTTATTTTAAAAACCTTAGTATAATTCTGTAAACATTATTTATTTTAAGTACTTAGCAAAGGGAAATAATTTTGATTGACACATCATTTTAATGTTAAGATTTAAAACATGAAAACAATTCATAAAAAAATAAATCTAAGGATCAACTCGATTAAAATCAAAATACTTTAGCATTACATTAGTTTGTTTATTGGCTATCTATGTGTTTAGATTATTCTTTTTAGTCATTACTACAGTACTCAAAGTCAAAATACTAGAACAATTTGAGTCATCATTTTTATTTTTTGAACTTATGTTGACTGACAAAAACTAGGTAAATTATTTTAGCTTTCAACATTATATGGGGAAAAAGGCTTTAATATTATTTTAACTGTAAAAGCAACTATGGATGTTTGTCAGGATTTTATCCTTCTTTTTTTAAATTTGTTTTTATATAGTATAAGAAGCATGCTTGATATTGGTACGTATACATATAATGTTTTTAAAGTTGTGTTTTAATTTCCAAAGTTATAACAATTGAACTCCTACAGTTATCCAGGATATGGTTAAATGATAAATTAGTTTGTATGAATGTTTGGGTTTCTAATTAAGGTTTCATTGCTGCAGCTGTCTCCCAGCTCCAGTACATTCTAACAGGTGCTGCCTTAAGTGCAGATTGTAATGGTACACGCAGCGCAGCGTGTTGGTCACAGCTGAGGTTCTGCTGGACTGGTTAGACAGAAACAATAACACACGGGTGGAAAAGAAGGTGCTGTCTGCTAGAGAGCAGTGAGCGCAGCGGGCAGAGTCGTTGACAGAACCCAGTCTGTGTCCACTGTTCTACAATGGTCCAGTCTCAGTCTAGGAGTTGGAACCCAAAACTATACCACCTGTAATTATTTGTATATATTGCACCTAGAGTATAAAGTATATAACGTATAACCTACAGTATAAAGTATAAAACATATAAAATAAATTGTTATTTAGTTTAGAACTATTGATGTAGTGATTTTGAATTTTAATCCCTTACATTTTTATATGACAACCCAGCTGTCAATTTAATATAATAATCAATCAATTCTACAGTCTTTTAATCCCTTACATTTTTATATGACAATCCAGCTGTTAATTTAATATAATAATCAATTCTACAGTCTTTTTTTTAAATTCCTAACCATCAAACTGTCATCCATTTCATCATTATACTCATTTACAGAAACACCATGTATTATATGTAGTTAAAGAAATTCATTTTGAAAATATATATATTTTTTAAAAAGGAATATGAATGTTTTTAAATTTCAGTTCCTGACCCATCACTAAACAAGGCCACAGTAGGTCTGTCTATTTCTTATTTAAGATTATAAAGGTGTAAGACCAAAATATTTGCAGTGTTTTTTCTTTTTTTTTCTTTCATTATTTTTCTGTGTGTAATGGGATTTTTCGGACGTCAATATCCATCTACCCACACAAACAAAGTGATTCATGCCTGGGGTATGAACCTGTGACGCAGCATTTAGCAAAAGCTCTGATGCAGACCTGTGTATGTGTGTCATAACAGTTCAACCATCAAATGCCCATATTTGAAAAAAAGAAGAATCTCTTTGTAAATTAATTCTTATTCTTGTTATTAATAAATACATAGAAAGGAGTTTTATGTCAGATGGATGTGCAGAGTTTCACTTCTTTTCTTTGGCACCAGATCATAATCTGCCCCTTTGTCTTTGGCCTACCAGATCATAATCTGCCCCTTTGTCTTAAATACATTTTTAAGAAAATATAAATATATATTTTTATTTTTTGTTAAAGGCTGTATTTTTTTTGGTCAAAGCCCAAACATTGCCTACAGTGTTCAGTAGTTCTGTTTCAAGACTTCATTCTACATCTCAATATCTAAAGGGTGATGCAACGTGGGAAGGTAACCCAGGCAATTGCCTAGGGCACCGAGCTGGAAGGGACCCAGAGATGTTGGGAAGGCAGGAAGGCCTCCATGGTCCCTCTTGCCTAAGACCCCCAGGGTTTCTAGAAACGCCCCTGGTCCTACTGTTTTGATCATTTATATCAAATCTTGAAGTCTTTCTGTCCCGACAGAGATATAAAAGAAAAATCAGGCAGAGGGCACACTCAGTACAGATTTAGCTTCATTGACTTGTTACAAATAAATATTGAACTACATTTACATGCTCCCATGTTCTTTTCTTAAACATTTCAGAAAACTTTGGTTTTGTGTAGTGTGTGTGTGTGAGAACTTGGTCCCAACCTGACCTCAGCATGTTGCCCAGAAGAGACCCAGACACTTTTATGGTGCAGCAGGAAGAACAGTGTCTGTGTTGTTTTGCCCCTCTACCTGACACCTATATATTACTGTTCTGTGACCTTCACAATGGCAGACAAGTGTCCACCCCCCAACCACACCACCACCTTTACATCTACATGGCTACAAATCCTGCAGATGACCTCGTCTAACCATCACGACTCTAAATCATCTGTGCAGCATTTGCAGCCTTTTTAGACTGAGCTCTATCCTCTTCCTCCAACAATCCTCTGTGACCTGGAGTCACCTCCAGTCTCCTGTCCAGACAATTAGTCCCGACTTGCATGTCCTCATCAGGTTTGACCCCGGAGGCACACACACTGTCAACTTCTACTTAGCTCAAACTGCCAACGTCAGCTTCAACATCAGACGTTGTTAAGGAGTCTTTCCTTTTTCGCTTAAAGACCTTGAACCACACGATCAACCCAACAATGCTTTACAAGACAAGACAATTAAGCTGCTCTATCCCGGGGTAGTTCACAGGAAACTCACCTTTTTTTTTTCTTTTTTTTTAATGGGGGCCTTTAGAGAAATGTTGGTACATTTCCTAAAAAATCTTTTGATCTTTGAATATATTATTTTAAACAGAAAAAAGTACCAAGCTATATTTTAACTTTTCTCTAAAACATTGAATATATACTGTATATAAACATATATGTCAATTTAACTAACGGACATATCTTAGTATTTACATTATTTTTCAAATGTTAAATTGTCACCTGCAATATTTCAATTTATCTCACGTAATCCGTCTATTTTCTATTCTCCTTGTGCAATATATTAAAATTCTAATGGTGTAATATTTAAATTTCCTCATATTGTATTCAAATGTTCTAATGAAGTTATGTGCAATAGTTCCATTGCATGTAGCTGTTCGGCCCAATATGATTTAATCCTTACAGTATATCATTGCTACTACTGAATTATATATATATATAATTTTATTGCTCATGAGATACTTTACTAGCACTCCTTTTGTAGAAGTAGACTGTGATCTATTTATTGGACACCGCTGCCTCATGATGTATAATCCCCTCATTAACAGACAAATTCATTATTAATTGAATGTCAACTGTGAATAAAATGAGATAAAAGTCACATTTTTGGCTAATATCAATGTTCATTTTGGAATCCAAATTTGGGCGTTGGCCAGTTGCCAATCACTGGTACAATCTATCTATCCATGTCATTCAAGTACACAATAGCTAACCTACTCACACTACATGTAAGAACAGAAAATAAACTTTGTATATTTCTTGACAACTCACCTTTACAGCCAGATATAAACATTCAGCCAACAGGTTGGGCTACTCTACTCTGTGTTCAGGATTTATCGAGACCCAGAGCTGGACGTAAGAATGCAGCTGGTACCGTTTTGAGATAAAGGCCAGATGAGGAGGGATGACAGCTCAGCTACCTGTCATTGCTTATCATGAATATATTATTAAATGCGCAGATAAGCGATGAAAGGAGAGGGAGGTAGGACTGTGTTGAGGATTACTGGTGTGTTGTAAAGGAGACTGGCTCAGGGTTGGGCTGCTCTCTCTGACAGCTGCACTACATCCTCACTGCAAGTGAAGTCTGGACTCTGAGCCTTGGAGACGAGGAAGTACGGCCGCTTTCTGTGGAAATGTGATGTGATTCACAATGTGTGTGTGTGTGGTTGTGTGTGAGTTGAGGTGATGTGAAGCAGGGAGTAATTGTGATTGAAAGCATTACTGCTTGCGTTTTTGTACACACATACTGGTCTTTGTGTTCTGTGGGCACTCACCTTACCCAAACCTCTAATATGGCTATAATTTTGAACCTAACTCAAAACAATATTCAAATACCTTCTCACTCAGTCGGGACGTGCAAAATGTCTCTACAAGGACAACGTGCCCCAGGAATATTCTGTTCCAAAAAATGTCCCCACAAGTATACATACACCAGGAACATAAACGCACACACCTCGACCATTTCCTTTGGGTCAACCTGACACTGTCCAGATAAAGAATGAGATGGATGGTGCTGTGGTAGGACGTGTGTGTATTTGTTTGTGTTTAGCCTGTGTGTGTAAATGTGTTTCCCCTCAGTCGAACCAAACTACAGTAGAATGAGTTGTGCTTAAGAAAATCATATATTTTTTTTAAGACATTACAATAATAAACCCTGTATGATTTTTTTTAATGTTGACCTTTATTAGCATTTAAGCATCCCTACAAAAATACATACATTTTTTACTGTGGAGAAGGTGTTCCTCTGATTATCTGGCTTCGACCTTCTCCTCTGAACATTGTTCCTCGTTGTGACCAATGGGTTCTATGTTAAGACTTAGACTGCTTCAAGTCTCCATCATTTTTCTCCAGGTGTTCTTAGCAGACTTCTGCTCAATTTGAAAACATTACTTTAAGTTGAGCTTTTTTGATCTCAGAACTTATTGTCCATTAGTATCAAATTCCCTTGTTTAAAGATACCTCAGAATGACTTTAGTTAGAAAAAAAAAAGATTTTCATAGAAAGTTACTGTTATAAAATAACAACTCATGACTCTGGCTCATCTGCCATAAGTGGCTGTTGGTTTGTCAACACGCTGTGATTTCCCAGCTAATGTACCAGTGTCTCTGCTCCTCTGGGGAGAGTGCGTGCTTCAGGCCTGAAGGCGGGTGCACTCATCAGCCTGCACTTTAAAATTTGGCAGAAGAAAAATTAGTCTACTTATGAATCTCTTCCTGTTTGTGTTTACTCTCTGCTGTAAAGCAGGATTATGTGTCCAGTCACCAGGTCAGAGCTGCCAGTTTCCCTCTCACACTGGGGTGAGGTAAAAGTTTAGGTTCGGCCTCTGAGACCAGTTCCATGCCAGCCTGTTGTTTCTCTGAGCCGCTTCGCCCTGACCTGCAGCATGCTTTTGCCCGCAGGGGATCTGCGCCGATGGGGCGTGTGCTTGCGTGCATAGGCCCCTGAGCCCCGGCCCCTGTGTGGTCTAGTGCTACGTGCATGTGTGTGGTCTTGCCGGCCCCCTGCTCATCTGTCCGAGGCCTGCTAACGGCCTGCCCAGTGACCACGGCTGTTTACTTTACTTCTGTCTGCACCAACTGAACTCTGATCGCTCGCTTCCTCCAGCTGGACCAAATCAGGCCCCAACTCTGACACTCACAAGCCCGTGGAGAGGTCCCAGAGCCTGGGACAAGACACTGGTGTCCTGGGTGGATTAAGACCTCCTCAGACCCAGTCCCATGTCCTGACTCTGCCTCTCTCTCCAACTGGTAGCTGCACCCAGGCATTTGGTCGCTGCGCGGCAAAGATGTCTGTAATTATGCTGTCAGAGACCAGTCCTGGTTGGTCAGGATAATTGGTCTCTCTGTAACAGTCGGTATTAGAAAGGACTCACTCAGACAGTCAGACGTTGGAGGAAACATCTCTTTTTCCAAAGCAACAGAAGTGGAAATAATGCAGGGCAGAAATGGGATTAGTCAGCTTTACTCCTCAGCTCTTCAAAATATTTCGCAACTGGTAGAAATCTACTGTTGAAGTGACTCACAATCAGCATCTTAAAAATATTTTTTTATATTTTAAAGGACTGAATCAAAGAATCCATACGTTGAAATTAAAATATCAGTAATAATTTTAACAATAAATGATAGTATCATTGTCCTGTATCATTGTTAACAATAAATGATAGTATCATTGTCCACTGCAGATTTGCTGTATCATAATTCACAGTTTTTCTCTTAATTCCTTATGAACCGTCTCCACTTCATTCCATGGTCATTTGAGTGTCAGAGAAACTGTCATTCACATTTGGTGAGCCATAGTTACACTAAATAAAGATCTATTTAATCTTTATTCAAGTGTTTACAGAGCTGGGCTTTTTATTGTTAGATTCAACTTTTGTAATGTGATCTATATAAATGATTACTACCAAACTCCGTTCCACCTCAAATTTTTAAACTTGCTTTCTTTAGTTTTCTCTAGATATAAGTATGTTTTGAATTAAAATCTCTAAAGGATAGGTTTCATTAAAGTTTAAGGGATTCACAGCCCTGGTGTTATCGTCAGCTTCTTCACGTAAACTTACCAAACAAACTTTTGTGAGTGAGTGATGACGTGATTCACCATGAGTTTATCTGACCCACCCTTGTCATCAGACAGTACAGCTTTGCATTTATTAATTTACTTATTTACAGTTTAGGTCAAGGAGTTAAGCACCAGAGTGCACCGCTACACGCAGGGCATATGATCCTACATAAATCCACTGAGTAATGAGGTGGAGATGGCGACATACCTGCCTCCACCTCCTGCTCCCTCCTGCCCCTGCCTGGGGTAATTTTTCTTATTAGGATGGACTGGTGCATACACGCTCGTGTGTCAGACTGCTCTCAGAATGGGGGAGTCGAAGGGAGATGAGGGGAGCCAGGGGGAGGCTGGCAGTGTTTAAGACCTGTGTTTGGCCAGGGAAGCCAGGAGAGGCCCTCTGGGGTCACCCTCTACCACTTTACAAATTGAGGGCTGTAGCGGCAGGCGCCAGGACAGAGCCGAATGAGCCAGCCTGCTGACCTGTGACCCCCGTTCAGACCCTTTAGCATGAGCCTCTCTAACCCAGGAGAGGGGTCACATACCTCCTCTTCCTCCTCCAGGGCTGCAGGGGACCCTTGGTTCTCCAGCACCCATCCTGCACAAATTAGATTTAACGCAGACCATTCCCAAAATAAACAGCTGCTTGTATTTGTCCTAAGGATCATGATGTCAGATGTAAAAGTGCTGATGGAGTGAAGGATGTGCTGTTTCTGACAGAAGAGGAGAGAAAGTAGTGATGGTTTGGTTTGGATTTGTATATCTTCAAAATTAAAGGTGGAAATATCAATATTTTCAGTCAGGAGGCTTAAATTTGGCAACACTAAAATATCCACAGGTCAGGTAATATTCCCGTCACACCTACAGAAACCTGTTGAGTCTCACACGAGGGTTTTCAGTCCAAATTGAATGTTTTTTTAAATTTTTTATTTAATGAATGTAATGTAATTCGAATGTTAAATAAATACATTTGTACAATCTGCCAAAGGTCAAAGGTGATATGTAGGATAATAGTACAATGTGTTAATACTGTATAACAGAGAATTAGCCAACATAAAATATAACAGAGTTGGTTTTCAAGAAATCCTGATGAAGAGGTGTAATTCAGCTCAAAACCCCGTAAAGTAGCAAAAAAAACCCATAAAAATAACATTAATAAAACTAAAATAAATGTAAGAATTAGCTGCATATAAAGAAACACAATTATTTCAAGAAATAATAAAACTATACAAAAATTTGAAATATATTTTCATCACTTGGTCAGTGGGAAAATTCTGTCTTCTGTCTCCACCAGGCGCCTCATTTGGCTTCGCATAAACAGCCCCCTGACGGCGCTGCAAACTTAGTGCTACGCTCTCTGGCCACCGCGGCTTAATAGTAATTGCTTCAGGAAGTTTGATCACCATGGTTCAAGGACTCTCTAATTCTATCAGAGGTTCAGGCAGCAGTGAGGGAGAGAGGAAGAGAAATAAACACTACATGTGAGGAAGACAGTCGGGATGAGCAGACGAGCCCAGAGTTTTGGTGTTTAATAATGTAACTGTTTGGTGTTTAATATTGACTGTTACAAAGACTGTCGCGATCTCCATTTGACTCCTTTTATAATTTTAAAAGGGGAAAAATCAACGTAAATCCCAGGTTACTTTTCATTTTGGTCTGGAAAAGTGTCGCCCACAGTGCAGTCATCTGCTGGATGAATTACTCCACCTAGTGTTATTCAACAACTCTGTGACCACTGAGACGCCAGTGACTTGTTCCTCTGCAGTGTCAGAGTAAATTTTGTCTGAAGAAATTAAATTAACATAGAAAGATGTTTTAAAAAAAAAGCTCTTAAAAAAAAGAGCAAATGTGGAAAATTAAATCCAGGTTCACGGTTTCATAAAGAAGGAGCTAATATTTTAGACTGAATGAAGAAAGGGGTTCTTTGAAAAGGGACAAGTGCTGAACTCTCATTTTGTAATATTAAGAAATACAACTTAATTTCAACTAATGTAGTGAAGGTATTTTACTGTAGAACTGGCAACACGATTGAAGTAAATGTCCTCAAAATTATTACATTTCTGGTTCATTACAGGAAAGAAGTCATAACTCAAATCAACAAGCAAACAAAGGTTTTAGTTAACAGAAATTAAATGTATAAAAAGTATGGGGACATATTTATGATTTACAGTTACATTTAGAATAAGGTGATATATCTTAAAATATAATAAAAAACATTTCTAACCCAGAAATAAAAATAATTCACAAAAAGGTAGTTAGCTGCACAATAGCTAAGTTAAATATGTAAGCTGCTAACTTTTTATAGGGTATCCCAGCAATAATTTAAATGTTGAAAAGATTTCAAATTGTATAGAATTAAATTCGACCCTGAAATTAGGAATGATTTAAAAAATTTGACAAAATGACTCACAATGCTCCTGCAGCAGTGAGTGTGGAAGAGAAGAAAATAGTTTGTGGGCACATAAAACCTGACCAAATTCCAGGGTTTTCCCTGGGCCGGACTTTGGACATGAGGAACACATGTACTGTACATATCTGTGTGTGTGGCCTTCGTGGGGGAGGGGGGGGGGGCAGCATCTCTACTGACACCCACTAAATGAAGAGGCCAAGGGGTGCTGAGAATTTCCTCCACAGGCCTCTGAGCATGTCCACATCCACGGTTAGGGCTGGGCTGTGGAAACATCCTGCCCCATCACGTCAGCCTCTGGCTGCTGCCCTCCTCGGCTGCACTGGGTGGCAGCGGCACACACAACAAAAGGTGTCAGCCCACGACTCCGGGCTGGTATACCTTACCGTACCCGTACCCGGACCCGGCCACTGATCCTGCATATTTATCCCTCTTTGGTTGTGTGCAGCATGTTTGTGTTTGAGAGTCTGTGTAGACTGTGTAAGTTCAGGCATGAAACATGCCAAAGTGTGCGTGAGTTTGCGGAGACAAATCTCTCTGCAGCCCGGGCTCCCATAAGCACCCTACTGCAGTAGTCCCGGTGACATATATAGAACAGCAGGAAGAGGGGACATCCGAGGAATTTTCGCCATTATATGCGACTTCGGCCGCTGCTGTTCTCCCACGTGTGTCAGAAACGGAAAAACAAATGGTGTGGAAACGACCATCTGGTCTTTCAGGTGAAGTGGATATGTAAAAACAAGGGATTTTTTTTCTTTCAAGTTTTAATACATTTTCTATTATTTATGGTGATAGCATAGGCAAAACCAAAATGAGTTTAGGTTCCATTAAAAAGTAGTTTTTCGATCACAGCTAAGAGAATTAAAAAAATAAAATAATTTGAAGCAGTGTAATACTACTTAACAACATGAGTTATGTGCAAGGTTGCCGTGATCAGCCAAACCAACTGTGAAAGGTTTATTTACCATGGGTTAATTACAAAAGCTCCAATAAAATATGACACACACGCAGAGAAGCTTAGAAATGAATGGACGGACTAGAGGAAAACCTAATGCCTGTGATCTCAGCTGCTTCTGGCACAGAGGCATAAAATTAAGCGTCCTCCAGTGAGCTGTATGTAGTGAACTGTGAGTGGCCTGCTGCTAGATAGACCATAGGAGTTCGCTCTGCTCCATATCTGTTTACTACCCCCTGACACCTCACAGCAAGACTCCTTATACTGTAGCTGCAGCCATTCTCACACACACACACGGACCCCCACGAACCTCTCAAACCGTACGAAGCAAAACATTTATTCTGATTAGAAGGTTTTCTATAAACTATGAAATTTCAAGTACACTGTCTTTCATTCCAAAAACGATATTGCAGTTTTATTTTGTACACAAACAGTTTAGCCATTTCATACTTATTATTGTGGTTGTTTATGTTTTGGTCGCTTTTTGGCAGATTCAATGTATTTTGTGGTCAGCAAAGAGCTTCCTTGGATATTTCTAGTTAGCATTTTTTTTCTGCTGCAATGACCTCATTATATGTCTTGGCAAATTATTCAAGAGGATTGTGAGTGTGAACGTGATGAAGTGTGTGCATTTAGTTTAGTCATATTTACCAAAGTTGGACCAGATTATATAATTAGGTTTGGATACGGTTGCCATATAAAAAATGGAAAAATCCCAGTGGTTGCTGCATGAAGGCCTGTTGTGAAGCAACCTGAGCTGGATGTTACCCAAAAAACTAGTATTGTTTTTTTTTAAATGCTATACTATGATTAAATGTGGCCTGCATGTGGTAAATGTGAACACACCAGCCCACTGCTGTCATCATAATGACCATTAAATGTATCATATGTGCTGGATATCGCCCAGATGTTGGTCACAAAGGTGTTCCTATATTGAGCTTCCTGCTGTCAACTTCTGCTTGATTGACATTTGTGTCCAGAGTTCAACTTCACTGTACAGGTTGTCTTCCACAGCCTGTCTTTTTAATAACCTGGGTTGCCCTCTAATACCCTGTCTTGGTCACTTAGGTGTCCCATTTGTGTATTGGTGGTGGTCAGGTCCAGATGTGGGGTCTGTAGACCTGTGGTTATGTAGACTAAATCTGTGGGGAGTATAGCTTCAGGCCTACACGGCCTCAGCTCAGGGCCTCAGCTGCAGGGCTGGGTCGCACATGTGCACCGTCCAGCCTGGGCAGCAGTGAAGAGCTGATACACTCCATTTGAAACAAAAACTTGTGATTAGATTTGGTACATCGCAGCAAGTGTGACAGGGAGGAGTGAGGAGCCACCAGGCTGTTGGTGAAGAAAAAAATATAAAACAATCCTGACACATGGATATAAAAAGCACATGGATTTTTTTATTTTTATTTTGATTGATAGTTAAAATTCAATGACAATAGATACAAAGAACACATTAATCTTCAAATTTCTTTCAAATACTTGGGTGGTTGTTCATCAATCAGTTCCATAAAGTTCTATGCTAATCTTCAAATTTCTTTCAAATACTTGTGTGGTTGTTCATCAATCTGTCCCATAAAGTTCTATGTGAGTAGTGTAGTTACATAATCATTTTAACATGTGGAGAAAACCTCTTTGATATTGTTGTATATATTAATTTCTATTGTTGTATATATTAATTTCTATTGTTGTATATATTAATTTCTGTTGGTAGTGAATGTTTTAGTGTAGGAGTTTTCCATTGTGTTGTTGGAGGTGTACAGCCTCACAGCAGTGTCCTAACATGTTTTAGTTCGTTACAAGGTCACTTACCCTTCTATAAAGATCAGCTGGTACTTGCAGTACAGGGCAGCAGCTCTTGTTTTGCTCTGATAGCATCATTAAATTGTTCGGAGATTTGTATTACAGCAGAATCAGCAGTTATCCTCCCTCTGGACTTGAACATTTCCTTCCTCTTTAACAATTTGTTCCTATTACTCACTTCCTCCTTGGCCTCTGCTTCATACCAGCCAGCTCTGAGACAGAGATACATGATATTGTATCTCCATTATAACTCTACAATTAAGATTATTGCGATGCAAAACAAAGTCCTGCCTCCGGGGCTATATTCAACCAGAGGTCAGAGTCTTTGGTCTGAATGGAAAGCTACAGACCAGCAAAGACGTGGTGTGTTAGCTTAAGTTAGCTGTTTTAGCTCATATGCTAATGGCTCTGCTGTGACACAGGAGTGAGATGATGCATTTATTGGTCAATTTCATAGCCTGAATTACATCATCTGGATGATAAAAAATAAAATAATTCTAACCTTTCTTTAAACATGTCTTGCCTTCAGTGGGCATTCAGTTTTTTTCTTGATGCCACCCAGTGGAGCTGCATTTACAGTTGAACTGCAGTCAGTACTGTACGTTTGGTGGATTTCAGGGAGGTCTCTCAGTGGAGGCAGGTAGAGTCCAGACTTCTCCTCTGATCTCATTCCCACTGGGAGAATTCTGTTGCTGTTGTGGCCCCTGGACGTTTGACGATGGAGAAATATTTTCATAACTGATTGTCTCTATGTGTGTGCCTGCGTGTTTGAGAGGAAGAATGAGCGGGAGCGCGACATGTTGTGCAAATTGACATGGAAAAAATGTAGCTGCTCGATAACCCCAACCCTCAACTCCTGTTCTTCTCTTCCTCATGGTCGTGTATTTGTGTTTCATGCCAGAGATACGGGGAGATGCGGAGGAATGCATGGTGCTCTGGTTTCTGACTGAAAGGCGGTGTAATACTTTTGACACTAATCACAGAGTTCACATATTGGCTTGATTTGTGTAGATCGGGCTCTAATGGCCAAACACTCTCAGGGTTAATCAATGTATGAGTGGATGAGGTGAGCCCGGGGCCTCACCGGCACACGGCTCGCTCTGTGTGTGTTTGGGTCTTGCTGCATGTGTGTGTTAGATTCTCTGTGTATGTAGCAGTAAACGTGTGAGGACGAGTTGATGTCTTCTCGCTGATCCCAGGTCACCGTCTCTCATCCTGTGCGTCTGAAGGAGCCAAGGCTGATGTGTGGTTTCTCAGGCTCAGGTCTGCCGTCTCACTCAGACACAGCTGAGTTTTCAGAGTGCGAGTGCTAATGGGTTGTATGTGAAGAGACTCCAGCTGTGTCCACTAGAGAAAAGTTAGATCATGACACAGTCTCTCATAACTTATAGGTCACAGGTTCCTTTAAAGCTTCTCTGCAAACAGTAATAAGACAAGAAAAGCTGTAACCTAAAATACAAGTCAAGTCAAGGCTGTCGAAAATAATACGCTAAGTGAGGATTGTTAATTTGTGCAATTAATCAAATTAAGACTTTCAACAAAGTTGAACGCCTGGGCTGAATCGTTCACAGTGTTTATCCAAAGAAAATCTACTCTCAATCCACTTGTCGTTGCTCAAATACACTGTCAATACACATTTTTCCATTAATACAACTGTGAGAGAGAAGTTTTCATTTCACTAAAGCACCTTGAGTTTCAAATACTCTCCGGACACTCACCGTTCATTTGTAAAAGCTTCTTAAAAAAATCCCAGCCTCAAAGAACAATCTCTTTTTAAATGTCCTTCACTGTCATTTAGATTTGGATCATTCTTAGATCAGAAGAAAAGTAAAATGTATTCTGTATCTGTACACTGCAGTGTTTCTCAATTCTTGACACTTAAAGGTTAGTTCATGGAAATGTGTATTCAGCTCTTCAAAAATGTGAAGTATTACAGATATGAGAGAAAGGTCAGATTGTGTAAGCTGAAATGTAAAAGAGGCAACAGGGCCTGCTGTGTGGCCCTGCTGCTCCAAGTGAGTTTAAACAGATAATACGTCTTTTTCTACTGACTGATCCGCACACACATACACATTCACACACACTCTCACAGACGTTACCTCCTCGTGGCACGCTGACTGTGTTTATCTGAGCTCAGGCACTGGCCGATAAAGCATGCTTGTTGTCAGCGCCGAGGCCCGCCTCTATACTTCACTTTGCCCCAGCCTGGATGAAGACGCCTCGATGAAGGGCCCCCTCCACTGCAGAGCTCTTGCAGATGAACTGATGGGCGACATCATGTGTTTATGCAATGCAAAACTGGCTGTATCTTAAGTGACAATGGGGATGATCCATTGTGGTCCAGTCCCCGTCTGGTGGGGAATAAATATCTGGATGGCCGTGTGCCATGAGAGTCATGTGGTAGAGCGGTGGTTGCCAAAATTGGGAAAGCAACACTGAGTAAAGATGCCTTATTGATGTAACGCAACAGTTTACTGAAGGTAAAAACGTCTGCTGTTACAGCACAAATGACCACATTGCATAAAAATCAAGTTTTACCCAGTGTTGTATGAGCCACATCCCGTAACTAGTTCAAAATGCAATTACAATTATCGCTGCACTACAGTACATTACAATAATTACAAATCCTCACACACACTGGAGGACGTGTGTGCGTGTGTGTGGTTGTGCATGTGCTTGAACTTGTTTTGAGGCAGTGTTTATGTTCAGCTGTGATTAACACCACCCAGGTGCTCTTGTTGGCAGCACCGTTCCGCAGCACTTGCAGACGCTCACACATTTTCCCTGTGCTCAGGCCTAGTCATCCATATTTACAGAGCTGGACGAGCCAACGAGCTGAACTGATGACCACCATTTATTGTGGATCTGTCTCATGAACTGCTCTTCACACTGGAAAGGAAACAAGAGCGCATGCGTGGTAGTGAGGACGTGGGGGAAGACGAGGTGTGGGAGGAGGAAGATTCCACACTGACATGAATGTAAGTTCAGCGGTGGAGGATGGAGCGTCGAGGCAGAGAAGGACGCTGTTTGGGAGGAGGAAGATAGAGGGACGGAAATATAAAGGTCTATGTCAGCGATGTCTATACTTTTTACGAGAAGATCGTTTTTAGATAATAATATAAAAATATCTATGCTAACTGCTCCTCCTGTGATACTGATTATTATAATAATCTGTTTTATAAATATTTAATATATAGCTGCATTCCAGTAAAAATTAATTTCAATTGTAAAAAATATTTTTAACTGACTGCAAACTAGAGATACAGTAATGTTTGTCAAAAGAACTCCTTAGCCAAGACAATAATTTTTAACTGGGGGTAATATTTCAGGATAGCCCAGAGGTTTAAGATAATTTGGTAAAAATATAAAACATTTTTTTTGCTAGAAGTATGTGCTAAAAGTTAGTGAAAATACACAAAAGTCAAAGCTGTCAATATTGAAACAAATTTGTAAAAACACGGCACATAAAAGTAGAAGAGAATTAAATGTGCCTGCAGTTGCACATACTGGAACATCACATATAGAACTATCTAATACAGTTGGTGTATACTGTATTATCATCCCTGTCACTGCTGGTCAAGACTAGAAAACCACGGCTTCACACAGAGCTGGTCTGTGGTCCTGGTCCTCGGTCTGTTGCCTTTTGTTTTTTTTTCGTGTAGGTAGTTTAAGGCTCTGTCAATAAAATGTTCAGTGTGGTTTCTCACATGCACAAGATGTGTCTCTGTGAGTCTCTACTGAATCCAGCACTGAGTGAATCCATAACCAAGAATATGTCACGGACTGAGGAGAAACAGTGAGACAGGAGGAGGTCAGCTTAAGGTCAGAGTGAAAAAATCAGCAGAGAAATGAAGTAGTGCTACAGAATATGGTATTGCAGTGTTGCAGTTTTTCTGCTGACTGGAGGTGACAGGTTCAGATATGTGGGGTGTGGTGGGGATTATGGTCAGGGTTTGGAGTTTACAGTTCAGCTACAGAGGAAAACCTATCTGAGGCGGTGAACTGAAAACACAACAACATTGTGTAATAGTTGGCCGTGTTGGATCAGTGGAGTAATCACTGCATGACGACAGTCTGGGAAACCAAGCAGACAAAAATGCTCACAAATAAGTGCTTTCACAAGCACTACATTATTAATTACTACAGATTTAATTATGGGAGTAAGTAGATGAATGATGTGATAAGAAATTAAATAATGATGGTGAAGGATAATGCTTTTTTTCCCAATAAATAATTTTCTTTTTCCCTTTTATTACTTATATCCTAAGTCAAAGACCTCTGACAGGACCCTTGTTTATGCATGAGAAGTTTAGGAGTGGCAGAAAATTACATGAGGGTGGTGCTCGACATGAGGGCAAAAGGGCAGTGTAGTAGTCATGTTATTCCTATCTAAATTTGAGCTAAAAGTAAATGAGAAATATGGCAACAACAACAAAAAAACCTTTATCAGGCAAAGAACTGTAAACTGCATATTTATTATATTTATGTTTATATAAAAAGTGTTCAACTGTATAAACTTTAATACATAATTTAAGTGGTACATAAAAGTACCTAAATATAAAGATTTAATATTAAAACTATAAAACATACAATTTTATGTCACAAAATCCTTTAGTAAAAATCGTAACATTTTCCATGGCTAATTAGAATAAGAATGGTTTTAATTAGTTGGCAGCACTTATACACATATGAACATTTGGCAGATGCTTATATCCTTAATTACGTCAGGATGAAATCTGTATTTACGTGGCCTCTGATTCAGTCCAGAGTTTAACTGAATAAATACAAACTTTAGCCATCGTTAGGTAAATAGCAGGCAGACGTGAATAAGCAGAGACAGGTAAGTTCAGTAAAAAAACACTGAAAACACATCTTGGCACTAGAAGTATTTATGTGAACAAATTGAAGACGAGTTAAAGACTTCCTGTTGTAACATAAATATGGAGTGAGACACATGGAGCCTATTACTCTGCTGTGTGTGATTTAATTACTGAGCAGGAAGATTGGAATCTGATTACAGGTGGATTTTTAGAAGATGAGTTATTATTTATATTATGGAGCACAGGTATCTTACACTAAAAAAAATGGGTTTCAAATCATGAAATGTAGGTAACAAAAAGGAGCACAGGTATCTTACACTAAAAAAAAATTCAAATCATGAAATGTAGGTAACTAAAAGGAAAGGATTTTAAAGGAAATAGAAATAATTTAAGTTATCATTTAAATTTTTTGATTGTTTTATGACATTTGACTTAAGGCTAATTATCTTAAAACTTGTGTTTTTTGAGCGTACATTTGACAAATGACTAACTGTAAATGTTCTCGCTAATAAATTACTACTTGTTAGTACATTTAGCTAGGTTGATTGTTTTATGACATTTGACTTAAGCTAATTATCTTAAAACTTGTTAGTACATTTAGCTAATTAATTTGTTGATTTCATTTTGTCTGGTGTTTGAATAAGAATAGCACAGTTATTAATCAATCAATAATGTAATTATCAATTAACACACCTGTTTTCTCACACCCATACAAACTTTTTTATTTAATAGACAGGCCTCTAGTCAACATTCCCATGTATGCATTCAAAAAGGCTGCAGCGCTCCCATAACCCTGCTGCTCTGATGGACACAAGAGACTGTGCACTTTTGATTAAACTGCCACAGCTCCATGTTTACTTCCAGTTAAGTGGAGGTCACAGCCATTTTTTTTTTTCATACTTCCCTCACCACCACCATCTCCATCACAACCAGTCTAATAAATCTCCATCCGGTGGGGCTTAGGAGCGGAGACTGGGAGCAGGACGGAGCCCCCCACTCTCGGTGGTCCTCTGTGAGAGAGGCAGGAGCTACAAAAATAAACTCAGCTTTCTGGCACTGAGGGTGGCCGATGCCACTCTGCCACAGAGGACTCTGGGCTCTGCTGAGTGTTACTCAAGTGTCACTGCACCCCCACCCCCGGTACGTTAACCCCCATCACTCCAAATCAGTGTCCCCCTACTCCGGGCTGGACCAATGAAAGATAAAAAAAGGAGGTGGAGCTAAATTCCATGCATTCCCAACCAATATTTAGGGGCATGTAGCAGTCATATTATTATCCTTGTGTCTGTACTTTGAGCATATGTGAGTCACCGTCTGACTAATTCATATCGATATCTTTCCGGCCAAGAAATCTGAACAAATGTGTAGTTGAATTTTTGCAGATTATTTTTTAACCTTAATGGAAAACCTTTCCTTAGCCTTAGCTTTTCAAAGTATAATTGCATTAATTTAAAGCAATTAATGCATGGGTTTTTTTTTTTGCCAACTTGAAGAATTTTACAAAGAATAAACATAAAAAGTTTTACTTTTCTATTGTTTAATTTAAGGCTGTCAAAAATAATTAATTACTTAAATGAAAATTAGTTCATCATGGTTTTTGAAGATTAGAACTCAACATTCCTAAATATGACAAAAGCTGTTTTTTTTTACCTTTATATTCCTGGAATATAATTGCACGTAGTTGTTTTTTTATTTTTTTATTTTTATTTTATAACTTGTTTTTTTATTTTTTATTATTTCATTATTGTGAACCTTTTTAACCTTTCAGTTGTGGAGTACAGTGCCATTTTTACAGTGCCATTTTTGTGTTTTTGCTTAATTTTTGTTATGATTTTTGACCGCGTCTTTAACCACGACTTGTGATTCCCCCCACTTTCAGAGTAAGATTTAATTGAGGATATTGAGATGAAACTTTTTGGACTGACACAAACACACACAGATACACACACACACTCATAAAGACAGACACACACACACACTCTGGCATAGTGCAGGCCACCTAGGCACACATCACTGTTGTCAGATTGAACAAGACACAGGGTTTAATCTAAACCAGCTCTGGGCTTTGGGTGAAACACACACACACTCATAAAGACAGACACACACACACACTTTGCTGTGGAACATTTGAGTCCCTCACAAATCCACAAACAAAACTCCTGTGATACATTTGTATGTGTGCGTGTGTGTGTGTGCTTTGTGAACTTACACAGACACACACACACGGGGAGAGTGAGCGAGCAGCTGTTTAATGTTTGAGTGCAGCAGCTCTTAGTGGACTTGGCGTGTCCTGACAGAATCCATTTTGTGATGGAGCTGTGATTACACTGATAGCTGTAGAATTATGATGTTGGCTCTTCAACACTCTCAGTTTGTCCACAGCTGAAGACACCACTGCACCACCAACCAGACTTTAAGACCACTGTTCTGTCTTTGACTAAATCCACTAAATATATAGACCATATACTCACATCAGGTTGGGAAATTAAGACTTTACCCACAATACCTTTCTTTTATTTTAGCCATGTGTTTGGCCTCTTCTGTGCTGCAGCTATGCCTTAACTTATTTTGACTGTTTTTTTTTTTTTTAAAAAGAACTTTTCAGCCCACCAGAGAGGGCTTTGATGGATTAAGAATTATATTTTAATCATTTTTAAAAAAAATTGAAAAAATGGGCCACTCATTCCAAGAGTGGTTAGTTGTCTTACCTGAAAGAAGAAAGATGGTTCAGAGGTTCGATTCCCAGAATTATGGCGTTTGCTTGTTTACCACTGTTGTATGTCTATGGGAACCATAATATGAGTCTGAATAGTTGTTTGTTTCTTTATGGACCTGGATGAATTGTAGAACTGTCCAAGTTGTATCCCAAGTCTGAATAGTTGTTTGTTTCTTTATGGCCCTGGTTGAATTGTAGAACTGTCCAGGTTGTATCCCTCACCCAGGGATTGTGGGTATTGGCAACACTGACACATAATCACTGCATTAACTGAAGCTTAATATGAAAGAACATTTCCACTAGGTTATCAACTTTAAAACTTTAAGCTATTAAACTCTAAGATTGAAGTCTTCAGTTTACCAGATGCTGCAGATAGATAAATAAATACTGGAAACCCCATCCTCCGTCTTGTCTCACATTCTGCTCACTGTTTGCTGAAACCTCATCTAATTAACACTGATCAGTTGGATGAAGTCGACCTTCTGAACTACACTCGCCCAGAACACAAACCAAATGTGCATCAGCACGTAGCTCGCTCTCCGCTCTCAGAAATTGGACTCATTTGAGACACGGGGAGAAAATCGAACCCCATCACGCAGAGATGCTGAGATACTTTTTTCCATTTCTCTCGAAGCATCCAGTTCAGATCTAATCGTTTTTGCTGTCTCTCACAGTGGTTCTCAGTGGCTAATGCATGATGGGAGCACATTCTAACGCTCACACACCAGCTTCTGGTTATCTTGGTTGGGTGTGCACGTTTGGTTTTGCCTACATGAATTTTCTAGTATGATCCCCTTAAAACACAGGTCTCAAACTCCCGGCCGGGGGACCAGTTCTGGCCCGCAAAACCCCCCCACATCTGGTCCATGACTAGATGTTTGCTTTTTAATTATTAAAATGCCTTAGTTAGTATGTATTGTGTATTTGTCTCACTCGATGACTTCAAACTAAGGTTATCTGTTTAAAAATATCAACCGTTCTCATTTAAAACATCTATAAGCCCTTGTGCTTTCAGAAACTGTATATTCAGACTCCCGTGTCCTCAGGCAGGAGAGCCAGTTATCAGCACTTAAGCGACACATGTACGTACACCTAATACAACACAAACATAGGACACACACTTCTCTCTCTAGAATGTGGGTGTTCCACAGCACGGCCCACTCTATCTGCTCTTGCTCCAGTCATTCCCCTGCACGTTTAATGTTATCCTTTGGGCTCCTAATTGCCTGTAATTTGCTCGTTGAAAGAATCCCCAGCTTGTCTGGACCAGTGACGCGTGGTAACCTGAGAAGCCCTGAGGGTGAGGCAGAGAGGGAGGAAAAGTGTAGGATGGAGGGAGGACAGAAGAAGCCAGGGGAAATAGGTGGATTAGGAAGGCAGGACATGAAGGTGAGGAGGAGCAGACGCCCACTTCAGAAAGGCAGACGTTGATTGGAGACCAGCTGCTGAAAGGGGGCTTACGTTAGGAGGCTATCAACTGACTCAATCTGCATGTCTAATTGAAATAAATGTTTCCTCGGATGCTTTATTAAAGGGACAATTACCGAAAAAAATCTGGAATTCACTTCTGTACGTTTCTCATTAAAAATTCAGGAAAAGAGGTTTTTTCCCTAATCAAGAATTATCACTACTTAGTTATTTTTAAAAACTTTATTTTAAAAAGCCTAATCCAAACTTCAGACTTTGCTAAAAGCTAGGAATAGTACTGCAGATAGAGCACAAAATGAACAACTTAATGTCACTAGATTTACATGAAGTTAGCTAAATTGTATATTTTTACATCAGTTCTGTTTTAAAAAAATAACTATAATAACTGAGCCTTAAAAAGTTAGCTTATGTATGAAATAGTAATATTAAACTTTATTTTTTAGATAAAATATAAATGAGAAAATCAAGCAATAAAAACATATACATCAAGTGAACAAATTTGTTCTCTTTCTCTCTCTCTTTCTCTTTCTCTCTTTTTCTCTTTCTCTTTCTCTTTCTCTTTCTCTCTCTCTCTCTCTCTCTCTCTCTCTCTCTCTCTCTCTCTCTCTCTCTCTCTCTCTCTCACATACACACACACACACACAGAGACTATCCTGATCAGAGTGAAGTGTGACCTGCAGAACAGGATGTGAGAATTTTGACTGTTTGCTTTAATTTCCTGTACTGTGGAATCGAGCTGCTGCTTCTCTCCTCACTCTTGTTAGCATTGTGCCAAGTTAAGTTTTAGTCATCAAAGACGGTTTTTTAGACACATTTAAGCCTCAATTCCAAGTTCAATCTACTTGTCCATCCAGGTGAAGTTTGTGTTTAAGAGTGAGGAATTCAGGGTCTCAAGTCAAAGTCTGAGATTGAGTTTGTGTCTGTAGTGCTCAAAGTCAGAATCACTTGAAAATGGTTCAAATTATATGAGCAGGAGGACAGGAAAATGTTATTTGTAAAAAATAATAGAGCTGATGAGCTCATGGCAAACACATTAATCATTATAATTGTTTTGTGAAGATAAATCTGATTTTACTGAGGGGCAGATTACATTGATGTTCAATGTCAAAGACTGTCTTCACAATGTGTGATGTACTAATGGTACTGTATGAAGTCTTAGAACAAGTCTCAGAAGTATCAGAAATTTCAGGGTTCTCCAATTGAAAGTGCAATCCTTTAATCATTAGCTTCTCAAAGTTACCAGCTGGCAGGATTCATGACAAAATTCTGGGCCAGTAATTAGTTCAATTTAGTCTTCAAGGCTTTAAATCATCAGCCAAGTTAGAGAAGAAAGAAAACAAGTCTACAGTGTTTTTGAATCAAAACTTTAGTCACATGACAGGTTTCGGGAAATTTCTGCAATTTCTACATTCCAGAGGAGTTGATGGGCCTATCATCAGACCTATAATACACCAAGAAAAATTTTGAATTGACTCATGGAAAAGTTCAAGTCAGAAGAGAAAAATATGTGTTTGTTAGTTGTGTTATTAGGTCTCTTAAGAAAATGTTCCGATCAGGGTAATGAAATAATTATTATCTACTTAATCTGAGTCATGATCCAAATTTTGGAGTTTGACTATGACCTGATGCCAGCCTACCATCGCCCCCTGCCTCTTATAGCTGTAATCATTGTATGTGGATAAGGTAGAGACTCCTGCTCCAGGTTTCCACTTAAACCTACAGTTGATTACTGTGAGATTACACTGCTCCCTTTCAGCTGGGGTCAACGTCCTCATGTTTGACAGCTGGAATCACGAGCAAATTGTGTCATTTCCTACTTGTTCTCACTCTCAATAAGTACAAGACTCTGTGTGTGTGTGTGCGTGTACGCCTCTGCGCGTTTGCTGCTGTCTGATCGTTTTAGTTAGCCAACACTTTTTAAGGGGTATTATATGACTTCTGGCTCTATTTGAATTTTATTATAAGAGAAACTATTGTGTTTTTCATGAAACTCCTTCCATACTCTCCCCTATTCCCTTTCTCCTCTCAACTGAGTCATCATATTTGTATTATTCAGCATGTTTCCAGGTTTTGTTTTTTTTTTGTCATTGTCACGTCACGTTATTATGAATGTTATTTGAGTCTTTCTTCTGTAGTTTCTGTGGCTGCTGCCAGCAGCAGTTTGGACCATTGTAGAGTAGAAGTGGTTTACAGTTTACATCTGCCTGTTTGCTTGTCCTCCATATACTCCTCCTGAGTGGGACCACCCAGGAGAGTAACTGCTCTCATGTTTTCTCATATTTACGTCTTTCATTCCCTCTTTTCTCTGTGGAACTTTTGGAAACGGTGAAGCTGCATTCTCCCTCTCTGTCTTGACATCAAATAAACCATATTGAGATGATTTTAATGCCACATTGGCAGAGCTGACTGACATTAATCTACACCAGTGATTTCTAACCTTTACGTCTTGACCCACAATGATCCCAGAATAATTGGTACTTGTCCTGCTCCGAGGACCTATACTTTCCTGCTCGCACGCTAATGTTTCTGTCCAAAGATGGTAAATGACTTTTTATTGTTTTGCAGACAACTTACAAATGTATTATGCAGCTGACCATCTTTGTTCAGCCTCTGCAACACATTGTCTGCAAGCTGCTAAATGTAAGCCATAGGCAAAAAGATTTAAAAAATCTTGAATGTTTGAGTGACTAAGCAGTATATATATTTATGTACATTAAGTATAATATGCCTTTTAATTTCATTAAGAATCTACCAATATTATCTGAATAACTTTCCTATGCCTTTCCTTTCTCAACCCAAATCAACTAAGTTCAGTCCATTGAATTTACTTTGAAACAATCAATCTCAGTGGAGACCTGTCAACTCTAAGGCAACCATATATAATAAGGTTGATCTAACAGGAAAAAGGTATAAGTCCCAGGAACCATTTTAAGGAACTTCATTCTGAAAAGATGCAAAATTTGGGAACCAAAGCCCATAGACCTTCCTGTTCAAACGGATATTCCTACCTTTTCTGTGCTCCTTGATATTTGTACATCTTCAACGGTGACGACTTTCGGGGCAGTAAAATAGGTACTTCTGCTTGGTCCCTCATGTTGAAATACACACAAATCAGAACAATGTCCTTTTGGCACATACATGTTCCTGTGGTAGGAACACGTCTGTAGTATCATGACGGACCTGGACTAAAAACCTTGAGAGTCATAATTAGCTGTAGCTGAGAGAAAGAATATTGTTCACACATGTTTTTCCCGGAAGTTTAATGAAACCGCACATGCTGCAGTGAAATGACATCATTACTGGGCCCACGATCCAATCGTGTGCCGTTTCATACATCGTCCAATTAGTGTTCCTGCACCTCCACTCATCCATCCGGCCCTATCGCTGTCAGATTTGGAGTCTGGTCCAAAAACAGCATCTCTTTGTTTCCACTGGCAGAAACTCCTCCGCAGTGCCGGTCTCTCATCAGAAACGCTCAGCTATTCTGTAAAACTAATTTGAGATTGACTCCATGTGTCTGGGTGTGTGCTCGCTCCATGCAGCATTTTGTGTGTTTGTATTCACAGATGTTTGAGCCTCACGTGAGGTTCTCAACAAGTTTTTTTTACATTGTATGGGACAGGATGTTGTAAATAAAAAAATAAGAAGAAAAGATAAAAAAGCTGTCATATTGATGAACATGGTGAGTTGGAGTATTTGGCTTAAAGGTATCAAAGTAGTGAGCTGCAAATCAAATTCAAAGTCACAAAAGTTTCATCAAACTGTGGAACTGATTGACAATCTTTGGTAAGCTAAGCTAATCAACTACAGGCTGAGTCATGGTAGCATTGGCTTCGTAAAGGGGCTATGACTGGCACTTTAGTAGAGTAGAGTAGGGCTTTATTCATCCCCCTTGGGGGAAACATACTAGTACAGTAGGCAGTGCAGAAAAAGAGAGAAGAGGAGTTAACACAATAAATAGAGTAAAAAGAACTAAAAAAGCAAAAAGCACTCAAAAATTAAAGTAAACCTTTAGAAAAAAATATACATAATAAACAAGAAAATATACATATTGCACTAAAAAAGTGGCAGTGAAGGGTGCAGGTAATCAATGTAAGGAGTTAAAGGGGCTATGACTGGCACTTTTTTCTTTTTACTTGAAATTGGCAAACTTCAGATCTGCATTACAGCAGGACATTCATTTAGTAACTTCTGATTCTGAGCATTTCGGTTGATTCAGGGCATTTTACAGGTTGGTGTTCTTGAGCGCACAAATTACTGCATTTCCTCAGAGTGGCACAACCTTGTAGAAATCCTGCCCCCCCTACACCCTCCCTCCTCTGCAAAAACTTCACACCCCTTAGGAGGAGGACCTCCTGGGGGACTGCCCTAATCTATCTTCTGACTTTTATCTGGTTGGTAATGGGTTTGATTCCTGCGTCTGTTAGTCGACACGCAGATGTTTTCCTGGTTAACACTTAGCACCGTAGGTGGATGGGAAGCGCCTGTTCCCACTTCATTATGTATAGTGTATGTTTTTCCTAGTGACTGTACTTTCAACATGGTAAGAGTGAGCATTAAAAAGGAAGAAGGCACTCCAGACGTTAGGCTGAGACCACATACCATGTTAGATTTGCCCTGGCAGCCCTCACTGGACCGGGAGCTTGATAACTGGACTGGAGAGGAAGAGATGAGAGATGTAGTGAAAAGTCCTCCTGCTCGTACGTCACAGCCAATCTAATCAGCCTCCCAAGACAAAAGACAACTGCAGAGGAGTTCCCTAATTGCTCATTTGTTTTGTATCTCCAGCCACTCAGCAGCACTAACTGGCCACAGTCTCAGCCCCCGAGCTCTCCCCCTGCTCTGACTTAAGTGCATGCACACACGCAGATGCCCACACAGTAGACACTCACTCCTAATCATGGCATTTAGTTACCAAAATGCCTTCCTCATCTACAAGACATGGGAATTGGAAATCCTCGCAGAGCAGGGCCAGAGCTGGGTTAAATTTTACTGCCAGGATCAGAGAGTTTCAAATATACTTTACTACACTTATAGGGAAAACAAACAAGTTTACATGAAAACAATTCGCACTAGAGCTGCTTTAATGTCAGATGTTGGAGATTTAAACTGAGTCAGATGGACTCTGGAGGATCCAGTTTAATGTAGATTATTCATAAATACGTAAACAAATCCACAACACGATTCAAATCTAGTTTCCACAGAGCTCTCTGTAAAGGCTGCTGTTAGTTCAATTAATTTGGGATCTGCTCGTGCGGTAATTCTTTCAGTCCACTGCCACTAAGTGAACAATATTTTCAAACTCTTTACTCAACTTTTAAACACAAAGGTCATTTGACAAAATTTAAGTTTAAATCAGTTTAAGCAGTACATAGGTAAGGTCTGGTAATGGCCAAAAGAAAAAGCAGTAGTCAAAGTCATTTTCCTAGAAAATATTTCCTGCTGGTTCAGATGTTTTTTTTTAAAAAAATATTTCCTGCTGGTTCAGATGTTTGTTTTTTTTTTAAAAATTGGTCTGCATGACACTTTTTTTTCTTTCTACGTCTATAAATCCAGGACTAGACACCATTTTAAGTTTTATACAATTATAAAAGTTTTATAAACTTTATTTTCCCTCTGTCATTGAAAATTGTCAATTACATCCAGGGATTATTTTATTATTTGCTGAAGATACACAGCTATTCTTATTATTGTTATTACTCTGCCTTTAGTAATCTTTCATTCTTGTTGCCCAATATATAGTTTTAATCCCTAACTTGAACTTTACTAACTTCCAACACACGACCTTTCCAATAACATGTTTCCTCATCAGGGCTCAGACTGAGTCATCATTAATAGTATGAGTCTTGATAACATTGTAAATGTGCCAGAAATAGTCATTAAAAGTAACAAAAATAAGTACATGCACCTGAATACACACACACATACACACACAGCCACCCACCGTGGGGTTTAGAGCCATGCTGGATATCAGATAGACAGCAGATCCTCTAAAGCTCTAAAACCGAGCTTGCAAATTACCTGCACCTCCTCCAGCCTTTCACATGCCTACGTCTCCTCAATCCCCCTCTTTCCTCATGTCTCCTCTTCCCTCTCTCTCTGACTCTGAGATGCAGGCCATCTCAAATTACTCTGTGTAGCTTTCATATGGTTTACAAGACAGTTAAGTCTGGAGAAGAAAAACCCTGTTACGAAGACAGGAAGTGCAGGTTTGTGCCATTTTACTTTCAGATGAAATTGGAAAACAAAAATCTCTTCTCCTCTCTCCTGCTTCTGAAATTCTTAATTTAAAGTTAACTGCAGATCAACTCTTTTTGCTATAAATTTTCTAATCTGGGAAAATTTTGCAGATCAACTCTTTTTGCTATAAATTCTGTAAAATTCTTACAACAACAACAATAATAATAATAATAAATCACAATGAAAACCAAATAATAAAAGCATGGTGGCAGAAATTATACATAACTAAAAAAATAAATGAAATAAATATAAACGTAATTATTGAAATTATACATAACTAAAAAAATAAATATAGACGTGATTATCTTTTCTAGAAAATGTTACCAGACTGGGAGGATGACGGTCTAACCTAAGTTGTCCCTGCTTTCGTTGTAGGTAGCAGTTACATGTACCAGCGATTTTGTTCTACACACCTGCTACTGCTACCGATTGTAGTTCAAAACCACATGGCAGCGTTCAAATGATTTGCTTAAGCAGAGAAACTCGGGAAGCCCTACTGAAGGTTTAACTGTGCACTGGAATTTGAAAGGTGATTTTAGTTATACATACTGAGAGATAATTTGTCCCCAGTGGGTTACAACGGTTCTTAAGATGAAATGTTCATAATGAGTGTGGTTCAACTGTATGTACAGTACCAACTCTTTCATGGCAAAGGTTGTACTGACTTTTTTCTAACATTTAATCCCATTTAGATGTACACTCTGTTTATTAAATTTTTTTTTGATATGACAGAAAACCTAGAACTTATGTCGCCCGGTGACAGATTCACATGAAACAGTGCCTAGAGTTTGATTCATGGCCTTTTATTTGGATTGAACATTCTCTCTGAGATCATCCTCAGATACTGGGGGCAGTAATTCAGAGGGATTATGTTGTTGTGTCCTCGCGATGACACCAGAACTCATTGAGAAAATCACTTTTTGGTTTACTCAAACCTCCTGAATGTTTGTGTATATACTGAGAATCTTCAGGTGTTCCGCGTAATCTGTGTGTGTTAAGATATGCGCGACTATGTGGGCGTGTGCACGTGTATGTGCACATGCCTGATAGACACAGGACAGAGAGAGGGAGAGTACCTTGTTAGGTAAACTGTTTGACATCCACATGGAGGATGTGATAAACAGGAAACAGAGAGACCCCACGCAGTGTCCCACCGCCACACGCCAGGGTCACAGCAAACATCCCCAACATAAACAGGCCTGATACGTGGACATTTATAGTTATCAACTCTGTCAAAACATCAGAGATGTGCATGAACATCGTCCTGTGCATGTACAGGAACAGACGGCATGATATGAGTCTGGGGTTGGAACCCCAGCAGCTGCACACTTTCAAAATCATGTCTGACTCACATACACTTTAGAAGGGGGGAAATCTACACCATTAGCCAGAAAAGTTGGTAAAATAAAAATCTGTAATTTTGTTAACAACTTTGTCAGCTTTTACAGTGGCAGACAGTAACTCTAGTGGTTAAAGAAGTTTTACAAAAGGATGCAACATAGACAAACGTTAAGATGAGACTAAGATTTTGAAAGTTCAAATGAGCACACATTTTGCGAGGCCCATCATCTCTCCAGCTTGGAACAGGTTTGAGTATCAAGAGTACGATATAAGGAGCATCCAAAGGGAGAAATTCTCCCTGACGACCCCTGAGATTTGCAGACATCTGGCAATGTCTACATAATCTGTACTGTATGTCAGTCTTGGTGCTGGTGTTTGTACTGGGATTTAAGATATTTGTTCCCGTCAAGGAAAGTCCACCCACCACACTCTCCCTAAGAAAAAAAAAATTCAGCAAGACGAGCTAGCACATCATGATGATCAAAAAACCTTTTATTGATGGAAACAGACCAGACCATACCTGTCCATTAAACAGGTTTTTAGCCGAATTTGTATGACATCAGGAAATGAGAACTGATCACCGACCCAACAAGTACTGCATGTTTGTTAGAACTGTCAACCTTGGGAACATTTGATGCAGTTAGTTGGCTTTAGTTGCTTGGTCAAATCAACTAGTCTGTGTTGCCTCATTAGTTGGTGTTGACTTTTACAAAAATCTAAACAACCACATTTACCATTGTACATTAATGTGTTATCACAAGGAGAAAATCATGTGGAGAGTGTTCTTCCGTGTGGTGCACTGCTCTGGCACTCATGTGGTAAATATTGTGTTTCCTGTCTCCTCCTTAACTGTTTTGGTAATTGGCTTGTGTTAACCCTGTGACCCACTGACTGCAGGCCCAGGTCTGGCCCATGTGTATCCAAGTATGGAATCCTATTTCATGTAAACCTACCAGCATTAATTACTAACAATGGTAATTATTTCTAATAAAATATTATATCTGTATATGCATTACAATACCCCCCAAAAAATATATCTGTGTAAAAGTTAAATATGATATTTCTAATAAAATATTATATCTGTATGTGGATTACAATACCCCCCAAAAAATATATTTGTGTAAAAGTTAAATATGAAAACCTTAAAGTGATAATGATGCAACACAGATGATACAAACTGTAGTTTGTTTGTTTAGAAAACGGGCATCAAACACTTAATAAAAGAGGTCAAATGTATGTCCACGAGCACATGTGTAAGGAAAGTGATTCAGACAAAAACTTTCCCCTTAGTTTCCTTACCTTTCTTCTATTTTTCTCTATATAATATTTTTCCCTCATGGATGATTAACGTAAAAAGATGATTGTTCTGTTTTGACAGTGTGTGCATTTGTATGAAAAAAAAGAGTGGAAGGAAAGGAGAGAATGAGACAGCAGATGAGTGTGTGTGTGTGTGTGTGTGTGTGAGAGGGTGGGTGGTCTTCTAAAGCAGGAACCCGGCAGCAGCCGTGGAGGTTCTACAACTGTTAAAGACCGCAGGAGAAGCCTGAACGAAATCACAATATGCAGAAATGAAAAAAGAGAAGGGTAAATAGTGTCCCGCTGAGACCTGCAGAGGGGTCGTGGATGGGCTCGGTTGCCCTGTCTCTACAAAGCATCTCTTTCACGGGGGGAAACACACACACACAGGTTGGTTGTTTCGCCTAATAAACTTTCAATAGATTTAAATAGCCGGTCCAACACAGAGGTGGAGCAGAAGGCCTTGAGTCATCAGATCCAGCTCCTCTGACTGGGTGGATGTTCACATGACTCAATGTAGGCCACAGTAAGTAGGACGTAGACATAGAATGAAATATAAAGTTAAATTGTGGCCAAATATTAAATGGATGTGTGCAAAAATTAAGTTTTTGAACTTGTTGAACAAAACAATTTATTACCAATTCTCCTTTGAGGAACAAATAGCAGAAAATGTTGGTTTTGAACATCCCGACATCTCTCTCTCTCTAGCTAAGGAACCTTCATCAGTTATCACCAAGACTAAGGTATTTTCAGAAGGACTAAAAGACATGTTTTTATGGTTGGTTTTAGAATGAGAAAGTAAGATAAAAAAACATACTTTTCCACAAAAAGTCTAAGAATGGTGTGTTAGATAATTCTGTATAGATATGTTCTAAAACATATACATTTGTATGTTATTTTTATCATAATGATGCCGAACAATACATACCTATATATACATATATTCAAATAATAATTCGAATTTGATGGACAAAAGTGTTTAAATTTTGATTTAAAAAAAAAAGATCCTCTGAAATAAGCAGTAGTTATAATAAAAAAAATTAAAAATTGGATTCATGCAGTAATAGCTGCACATTTGTCCAGATGTTTGGGGATTTACCTGTGGACATTCTGTGGACATTCTGTGGACAGAGAGCAGCCAAAGTCTCTCTCCTCGTTAGTGTCCTTCACTTTTCTTTATTTCCTTCATTCCATCAGTCTCTACTCTCTCTGACAGCCTTCACTCTCTTAGTCTGTCTGTCTCTGTGGATTTCCTGTGGCCTCAGGCCCCTCTGTGTTCACAGTCTCTCCAGGGACATTGCTTGTCTTCCACACACACACACACAAACACACACAATCAGCTCAGTGTCTCAGGGTCTGGGATGATAGGGATCTCCAGCCTGGTCCACCACTTCCCTCTGGGGTCAGAATAGAAGAGATGCTGTCAATTAAAGGGATATGTGTGAGTGTGTGCGGTTCTGTTACTTTGTCCTTGTGGGGACATTTTGCGGGTCCTCAAAGAATGAGTGTTTATTTTGACTTTCAAGATTTAGTATGAAACTAGGATTAGAATTTTTTTTTCATCAGTGCATATCGACTGAACTTCTAAAGGTTCAGCGGAACCTTTCAGAAGGAAAACAAAAAGAGAGAAATAATAGAGTGGAGGTGGAGGTGGTGGGGTGGTAAGTTTTTTGCCCTGTGAAAGAGAGGAGAGGGAGGACAGAAGCTCCTGTAGCTTCAGGGGTTCAGATGATGCCAATGGTTTCCAGATGGGACTCATTTGCCCTGTACTGCACAAGTACATGGTGGACTGTCCTCCACCGAGGACAGATGTCCACACAAACAAACTAACATGCACACAGGCTCACTGCACATTCAGAGAGACGTGTGTGCATTTCAATTATATTATTATTTAATATTGCTGTGAGACCAGCATATGAAAGAAAAATAATCAGATATAAATTAATTAGTTGCTTTTTAGAAATATTTTTAGCCTGAAAAATATTAAATACTACAGAGAGACCCAAAACCTTGATCCACTGGTTATGTTGGCAAATATATAGCAAAACATCCAAATGACACAGATTAGTAAAACGGCTGTAAAAAGTTGGCCCAAAAAGGAACGGCAACTCAGAAATTACTGGTATTATTGCACAATTTAATAATGTAAATTTAAAAATCTATACAATTATAAAATTGTAGAAAAACATTTTGGATTTTTTTTTTTAATTTGGCAGAAAAAATAGAAATGTTATGATGTCATAATTGTTGACCCCGAGTTTTTAAAATTTAATTTAAAGAACGACTCATTCACCTGCTAAGGTTTTCCCCCCCGGGTGTAGACCAAGGTTTTATTGAGAGTATTTTTTGAGAAATGTTAGTGATGTGCAGATAGATGTACATGTTGAGGTGTGTGACAGCAAGAGATTCCAGGGCGGCACTGCTGGTGCACAAAGAACCAGTGTTCAGGGGCATCCAGTGTGGCCATGCATGACACTGTGGTGTGAAGCTGCCTGTAAAAACCACAGTAACAGGCACGGGTCACAGGCAGCAGCAGCAGCAGCAGCAGCAGACATGGTGGGTCACGGTGAGCTTTCTCACCACGTCTGCTCCGAGTGTTTGCCCAGGGTGGAGGTGGTGGGGGAGGACATGTGAGCATGTGTCCAGTCTTGGATATTTTTGGAAACCACATGGTACGAGACAGCATGTCCACTTGCACACATGGCAGCATCGAGACAAGGTAGTGGACCGTCGGTGAACGAGAACATCTCGAACACCACACACAGACTATGGAAACAAACGCACAGGGGTTTTACAAGCTCCTCCCTCACACGTAGATGATAATAACAGTCTACACGTCCCTGTAAAATGTCAGGGGTTTTTCAGTATAATCATAAGACATTTTATTTTAATATTTTATCTCTTTAAGGACAATAATAATCTCAAAATCTCAAAATGAAAACAAACTTTATTTGGTAGAGCGAAATAAAGTTTCCCACATGGTGGTAGAAGCAGTTTGTGTTAAGATACCTTTAAAGTAAAGTGCAGATGGAGTAGTGAAGTGGTACATTCACAGTGCTACAAAAAAATGTCCACATGGCATTGACCTACCTTACATTCAAATCTATATTACAGCAGCTTTAAATTGATCAGTCAAAGCCCAGGCCTGAAGCCGACCCTAAAACCTGGGATGTTATTTATTTAGTTGGAAAATGCTTTTCCCCCGTGTGGACTGCAAAACAGTTTCTTTTTGTGTATATCTCAGTATACCTGTGTAGACCAAGGTGAATATGAGTATCAGAAAAGATTAAAAAAATGTTATATTTTTGTACTTTGATGTCTGGTCATTTAATTCCTTGCATTTGTGTGAACTTTTAATCCCGCCAGCGGTCATCAAAGAACTCTACATATGGTACCTGTAAGAACCTTGTCCAAAGGCAGAAGTGATGATCAAGCAATGATAGATACATCTGTAAACTGTGGCTATATCATTAGCAATAGCTAACAGCCTCACAGTGTTTACATCACTGATACACAGCTCTTGAGGACTGTCAAACAAGCGGCATGAATAAATAAGTCTCCCAGGTGGAGCTATTGATCAGAGGGAGGTCCGCATCCCCGCCACATCAAGATCGATTGATACCCTCATTAGCCAATTGGATTTGGCCTTAACCTCACATAAAGTCTATGTTTGTTATTGTGTGTGAGAAATTATTCCAGTGGGAATAAAGCCGGCCGTGCTGATTCAAAAGAGCTGCGCGATGGTGACAGAGGGAAAAATAAAGAGAGATGGGGGTCTGGGGTGGGGGTGTTCGGGGGTGCTGAGAGGAAGGAAATGAATGGAATTGTAAATGTTAGAGGTGAGGCTGAGGCTGGAAGTGAGAATGACGAAGGACGACCGGCTTTTGATGACATCTACTGAGTGCATGTGAACGTGATTGTGCAGCGCTGTGGGTTGTGTGTTACCCCCAGCCTACATTACCATGGTGTATGTATGTATGTATGTATGTATGTTAAGTGCTGGCATGCTGGTGTAACATCTGGTTTCCATGAGGGCCTGAGTGGGCTGAGAGCGGCCAAGTACAGCACAGAAGGTATTAAAGGTAATTTACTTATTAGAGAAAAAAGAGTCAATCTCAGGAGCTGTGATTGTATGTGGAGATTGGCCTTATCTGCAGGACCATCAGAATCCCTGCAGGGGGAACACAAACAGACAGGCAGCGGCGGTTTAACACAGGCTCACACACACATTCAAACACTTACAAAAAAACACCAAAATACACACAACACTATTTGGCGCTCTTCTGTTAAACTGCATTACACAAATCCTTCAGTCTGTGCTGTAACAACATAGATGATTATTGGTGATGACTCTGGTCTAGAACCTCTAGTTTCAGAACAGTGCAGGTTCTGACCATGTGTTAAAAATAATAGTGATGTTTTCTGATTGAAATTGAAAGGGCCAAATTATGACTTAATATTTAAAGCTTATGTATAAAAAAAAATCTAATCTTATCTTTTTTAAAGCCTGCAGTTATTAATTAGTGAAATGTTTGCCTGTAGAGGTAAACCACCATTCACACTCACATTCACACCTACGATTAGTTGAAACCAGTGATTTCCACTTCACGATATGTGACCTGTCAGAATTATTCACCTTTATTGGCCTAAAACTATTATTTATTTTCTGCAAATAGTTTTATTTTCCTGGTTTTTATTCAATTCCTTTGGGTATATCAGCGTTCTGTTCAGCTAAACAGGTCCAGGTTTCACATTGAGTAGGTGAATTGTTGGTCAACTGAAACTAGTAGATCATTATATTTCATTTTTGTGACACTTGTTTGGTGTTTACCTGTGGGATTTTTCCCAGTGTAAATGATGCCATGTGGCCCAAAAACAGGTCTGCTTTAAAGTGAACAACTAACCTAACACTGTGTTTTTGAATTCACAGGGAGAACATGCAAACTTTATAAAGAAGACAATCAGTTAACTCCAAATTTTAAAACATCATTTTCACTGATCACAAACTGTTCTTTCATCATAACTGATGTCATTGTTATGCATTGAAACACAAATACAAACATAGATATGTTTTGTTGTAAACTTTAGTGTACAGTGGGTAATATATCCACATCGAAGCCTATTCCAGTCACTGGAGAACCACCGTTATAGCGACACCACAGTCACACCTTTAACATTTCTAAAATACAGCTGTTTTCTGCCTCTGGCTACTGCTGCTGCTTCTCCTCCACTGCCACACATGCTGACCAGAATCAAACCTTTGATCCCAGTCTATGGTGTTACCTGTGGTTTCTGGGCCAAGCACAATATATGGGTCTAGCAGGGAGACCCAAATATATGACACCACTGCAATAAAAAAGAGTAGCAATCATTTTTCCTCACCATTTCATCTGCGTCACACTCCAACCAGAGAGGCTGGAGTTAAACCAGATGCTGGTCCTGAAAACTGTTGGAGGACAGATGATGGGAGTAGATGTTTCCAGCCTGGGCAGAGTGATAGTGAACTGTGTCATCTCCTCCACAGTGCTAGGAAGCTGTGTGTCATGACAGTGGACCAGTAATCTTTAAAAATGAACACAGTCACTGCACGGCAGTCGTAGTAGTGGTGATATTCCACTCAAGATCAGCATCACACGACATCAGTGTTCAATAATGCGCCCACTGACTCTTTCTCCTGTTATCTGTTAGTACATCTGTTGACCAAGGTACGGTCACTGAGTCACTCTTCCTTGTGCGTCTACAACTTTGCTGGAGACATTTTTTACAGTCTTTGACTGTGTCACTGGAAAATCCAGTTCAAATCCTTAGATTACTACAGTTGTGTTAAGCAAGTGCCAAACCTCACCGTGATACTGAAAAACGCAAACTAATAAAAAAAGGTATTCACTTTTTTAAAATGTAATTTCCTCCTTCAAAGACATTTTTGCATAATTTCAAAGTAAATTATTAAAAAAAATGTTTTTTTCTTTTTTATCTGAATGTTTTCTTCACTATTATCTTACTTTAAAGCTATTTCTCAGCTTAATATTTATTCATATCTAAGTCGTAGTCGTTTTACCCTTTTTAATTTGGCTGTTTGGCTCGGCCTTACATTTTGGCTGTTTTAACTGCTTTTGCCTTTGTCAAACAGATTTTTTTCTGATTTTCACATTATTTTTTTGCCTTTGTCAAACAGATTTTTTTCAGATTTTCCTTCATCACATTATTATTGGTCATTTCTGATCGTCTTTTTTTTTAATTTCTTCTAGCTCACTTTTGGCAATTTATTTATTTATATAAAATATAAATATAAATATTTTTATATTTATATTTAATTATTTTTTATTTAATATTTTATACTGAAAATTACCTGTTTTTGTTAATGTGTCAAATGTATTAATTTGGCTAATAAACCTCCTAAATTATTCCACATTTTACCACATGTTATAAACATTTTTTCTAATTTACCTTGAGATTTTTTATAGAAAATATCTAGATTAATTTTGTTGGTAAGTTTAATTTGTACCTTCACAAATCTATTGGCTAACCACATTTTTGGGAAATTCTGTGCTAAATTTAATGCTAACTGGGTTCCCACGTTGATGAGTCAATTTGTGTTTGTGGCTTTGTGTTTATGTGCATTTTTTGGAGAGGGTGATAATAATAACTTTTCTAATGTTTCCTTGTTTGTATGAGTCACAGTCCATAACCAGGCCAACACATGTTGACTGTCTTAAATTACGTTACTTAAATGTTTTGTAGAGCATTTTATTTGTATGACACAGGTTTCACAGGCGACCTGCAGGCCGTGTGTTTCTTTGAAATTATGGAGCATGCCAGGAATATACCAACCCACCCTCCACCCACCCTCGCTCTTTGAAAAACATTAAGACACCGCTGCCTCAGTGTTTCTGGGAGACCAAGGATTCCCTGACCTGCTGGGATGCTTGTCTAACAATGATCTATGTGTCTGATACACTCCCCCATAGAAGACCAAGTAATCTCCTCTGGAGTCGGACTCACTCACTAACCAGCCGCATTACAGCTCGACTCAGTGGAAACTTGATCTGCCCACCGAAAAAAAAGACATTAAACTAGACAAGACACCTTGGAACTCTTGAATTTGTGGATAATAAAGTCAGACCTGTAATGTGAAGCTGCCTCAGAAACACAGATAAATGTTCTAAATCCTCCAGCTCCCACATATATCCAGTGGAGGCAGAAAACAACGTAGTATTTCCACATTCTCTCCCACGTCAGAGAGGGTTTGTTTGTTTGTCGTGTTTCACAGCAGCATTGTCTGATTAAAAAAGAAAAAAGTCCGTTTTATGGAGCTTCTGAAGGTATGATAAGTTAGTGAGTAGAACTAGCTGGTTAGGAGTAAGTTATAGCAAATGTACTGCAATGATCAGCGTTATAGACGGCACTTTTTGTTTTTATCCCTTGTACGTACTTTGGTTTAAACTTTGTGGATATTTTTTTTTTCTAACTTTAAGCAATATCTGTGTAATTTCATAGCGTTTTCGTTTACGGTTTTTCAGTTGACTTTGACTTGTGTTATTGTTAGGTTTTCCTTTTATATCAATGACCAAATTACACTATTGTTAGCGTTTTACAATTTAGAATTTACAATTGTACTTATGCTACCTTTACTTCTAATATATTAACTGTTAACAGACTCAGGGTTCGGAGCTGGTGGGATGTTTTTGTCAGTGTAGTGACACATGTTGTAGTTGTAATTCTTACTCATCAAAGCAGCTGCACTGCACTAATGTTGTTTTCAGATAATAAGACAGATATTTCTTTCCTTTTTTAATAGCCTTAGCTCTTTTAGAGCTCAGTCACTGATAAAACACCCAACATTGAAATGTTCAAACACCTGTTTATGAAGCACAGAGATTCATTCAGTGGGAGGGCGTGTCCTGCCGTCACCCCAGGACTGCTGGGATTGGCTCCAAACTTCTAGTGAAGTAGGAGAAGGTGAAGATAAAGTTGAATTAATGAGTTGCACAAACCATTGCGTAGTGAGCAAGTAAATGGTTGCTGGTACTAAAAGTTCCAGGTATTATGTTGTTGGAAACATGACTGAAAATATTCCTCAGTAGGAGAATTAAGCCAAACACGAGCTGATACCATCCACCCCACCCTCAGTTCACCTTTGCTGCCTGGAGCAGCAGCACTCAGTGGTGTAAGATCTGTTGATATGTTTGTGTGTTTGGCCCCGATAGGGAGGCAGGTTGTTGGATTAGGGAAGAGAGTTTTTGGCACCTAATCCACTGATTGATGAGGTAAATTGGGTGGGCTGAGGTTTACTGAAAGCAGGAGTGTGTGGCTGACGTCTGCCCTCAGCTGTCCAGGGCTCTGATCCATCTCTGCTCAGCAGTGGTCAGAGGAGAGCTACTGATAAAAAGTCAGATTCAACCACAGATTATAATCTCTCTGTGGACCCATCAGCACCGAGCCCGGTGGAGTAGTGAGGGTATTTACAGATGTGATGTTTGTTTTTGCGTGTGTCAGTGTGTGTTGATTCGTGCCAGACGGCTGAATCCTCTCAGCGGAGTTTACGAGGCAGCGTTTCTCAGTCTGTTCTCTGTCTGTGTGTCACAGTGACTTTACCACAATCATCTGGTTCATTTCTACATCTCCACCGCTCCAAACCCTTCTTCCACTCACTCTTTGACTCTCCACACCGGGATCTATTCTTTGGCAAGTCATTCAGAAGGTTAATGTAACTGCCTCAGATTCAGATGCTCCAGATTAGATCAGCAGCAGCTCGTAATTATCATGTTGTGTGTCATTAGCCAGTTAAACATTAAGATAACGTCCACTGATATGGACACTGGTGTGGATCTGATCAGTGTGAGTGAAAACAGGAGGAGATAAAAGGATTGTCAAACTATGAACTGCTTTATACGTGATCAGAGGGATTTATATGTTGCTTGAATTTGTAATTTATCACAAACACGTGACTCGATAAAACACCAGTAATTATGTGTAAATGTAACTCATCCTGATGGAAAGATATTTATCATTATTATTTAAGTCTTAGACTTAGATAATGTTTTTTATGCCTTTATTTATTCAGGTCAAGTCTCATTGAGTCATTTATAAAAAGTTCTTTTTTTTTACAGAAAGCTGTCCATGAAAACTGCAGTCATTACAACAACAAACACACAGTCACACACACTTATCAAGCAGAGGTAAAACACAACATCAAAATGATTTTCAATAAAAGAGAAAAAGCTGAAAATTCAGGTTAGTTTGCATGTATTTGTAATTTAGAAAAGTATTTTTCACCTAAACACATACAGTAAGGTAAAAATAATGGTACATATAAATAATATTAATAATTATGTATTTAAAAAAATGTTTTACCAGAAACAGTTTTTATTTCCCTTATTTATTTACATATTTTATACCTACATACATACATATTTAATTTGTTTTTTTTAATAAAACAAACATTTTAGTTTTTAAAAAAACTTTTTAAGCCTTTTTTATGATACATACATATTTAATTTGTTTTTTTTTTAATAAAACAAACATTTGAGTTTTTTTTAAACTTTTTTTAGCCTTTTTTATTTATTCTTTTGCGTTTTATTTTGCATTAAATTTTATTGCAAATTCTCAAAAGCCTTTACATTTATCGCCACATTCTCCACAGCAATAAAATTGATCTTTTTTAAGGACTTAATCAAATACAGTAGCTGAGTTCAAGTTCACTTGGTCACTTGATTGTGTTTACAAAGAGCATGTAGTCTGAATGTGTGTGTATGTGTGTGTGTGTGTGTGTCCTATAGTATTTCAGAGCCTGTGGTTGTTCTTGGCCTCAGTGACAGTCTGAACCTTTTTACTGGTCCGTCTGTCCTGATCTGTGTCCACAGAGATGTACTGACCACCACACTGTCTGTGTGGCCTCCTTTGTTGTAACGTCAGGCTGCGTTTTGTCTTTCCAGGGAAACCACAGTGTGTCAGAGCCACAGAAATAGATCTGTGTTTACATCACCTTAAACCCAGCTCAGTTTTTGGTGTCTGTTTTCAAAGATGTTCTGTGGTGAACTCTTTTGAAAGAAAAAAAAAGTTTTTGTTTTTTTTCTGTGTGCTTGGAGAACGGACTATAGGTGTACTTTATATGTAAAATCAACTATAAAGAATTTAAATTTAAAAAATGTTTATCAGTTGGAAATCTATTCTAGCCTGGGCATATATTTTAAAATTGTCTTTCAAGCTTTTGATGTCATAACTACTGACTAACTGTGGATGAGTCTGAAACGTAATATCGCTTTTATTGCAATGTATAGGGCTCCCCCTGCAGGATAAACACTGTAATTTCAATTAGAAAACGTCCATTTGCATTTCACACAGACGCAGAAAGAGAAACATGAAACACGTCATTTAAACGGTGCGCACTATATTTTTAGATGTGTTCCTTTATTTGTATAGATTTTTTGAATCCTTTATACACAAATATTAGACAAAACAACAATAACAGGTAAACACTGAGTACAAAATATTGCCAAAACAGAACTGAACTAGCTGGTGTCATTAAGAACATGAAGCAGAAATACATAGATTAGCCATTGTAGCTGATTTAGCCAAACTAGCCAGTAGCATCGCTAATTCCTAACTGATCAGTTATTGAGGCTTGAATTACAATTATTCTCAAATAACCTTTTATCATAAACAGGCCACATAAAACCAGCCTAAGTGATTTCATTTTCTCGCTCTATGTAGAGACATGTAAACAAAAATGTCCAAACTGTCAGCTTCAGTCAAACCTTCAGCTCCAGTCGGTGCCAATGAGCGTGAGTGTTTTCTTCTTGTTGATGAGTGGCTGATAAGACAGCCGAGGTCAGATCTGAGTGCTCATCTCCTCTGCGCTCTCACAGGCCACCATAAATCACGTGGTTGTGTCTGGGTGCTGTCAGGTCTGCCTGTTGCCCACCAGGGTTAAACCAACAGAGGTCCGACAGACAGAGGGAGGCCTGGATAAATGCTGCTTTGTCTCATTCAATCACAGCAGTACAACTGTGCCGAGCAGCAGCAGCAGCAGCAGCAGGGAGTGGAGACACTCTCACTGAAAACCTGAGCTGATTTAAGTCTTCACCACATTTGTGACATTTTATCTGTATTTATTCTACCATCTTTAATATATTCATGGTATTATTGAGAGGACCTA